>NC_134953.1:69373995-69678682 GCF_965638725.1 Aptenodytes patagonicus | reverse complement strand
ACATCTCCCCATTCTCTGTGTGTAGCTCCCTGTCTTGGGAAGGAAGGTGTTATGGGGTGAAGGCTATAGTCATTCGTGTATTTAAGGCTTGCAGTATGCGTAGAGAAGTCCTCCATGTCTGACTGCCTCTCTGTTGCCAGGGTTCGTCTGTCAGAGGGTTTCCACTTTGCATCCAGTGGGGATGGAATTATCAATATGGTGCTGGAGCTGCCCATACAGGTGAGCCTGGGTGCTGCAGTGTGGACGCAATCCTTCATTGCTTCTTCTGAGGTGCATTCACCTTCCTGTGATGGGATTTCCCGACTGCTTCTAGCACACACCCTTGACATGTACAGGGAGACCTGCCTCCTCCCCTGAAGTAAAGCAGCTTGTGGGTTGGGCATTTTCCTGTCTTCATCTGCAGTTAGAGAGCTGCCTTGCTGGTAGGGACATGCTGTGCTGGAGGAGTTCTTGGCATTGGCTCCCTCTCTCCACCGCTGCTAGTGGAGCTGAGTGATGGGGCTGTGTTGTGTAGGGGGGCACTGGGTAGGTGTGAGCTGTTGCTGCTGGCCAGGCTCATGCAGTGTCTTCCCTCCAGATTGATGGCTCAAGTGAGAGCAGCAGCGGCAGGGAGAAGCACACCTGTGTCGTCCAATACATCCTCTTCCCACCCCACTCCACCTCCACCAAGGACAGGTGAGGCTGTTGCCCTGCTCCCAGGGAGGGCTGGCAGCAGATTCACGGCTCCAGACTTGCCCTTTGCGGGCAGTGTGGGAAGGAGGGAGTCCTCCATCATCTAGTACAGACAACTAGCTGTCATGGATTGATCACCAGTTAGCTGGGGCTTTGTCTGCAAACCTAAGGTTTGTGTGGCTGCTCTCACAGCTCTGAGAGGACCTGCAGTGGGCTGCTGGCTCTGTGTCATCTCACACGACTTGCCTTATGTCTTTCCTCCAGCTTTTCCACAGATGATGACAATGATACAGAGGTAGAGGCCATCGAGGTGGACACAGAACTGAACCTGGTCACTGAGTGTTGGGTAGAGCCACAGAGCGGCCATGTCCACAGTACTGCTGAGAACTGGAAGCACCTCCATGGCTTGCCCTACCAGAAAATACCTAAAGCGGTGAGTCCCTGAAGGGGTAGGGGCATGGGCTCTTTTGTGGAGGGAGAAGGGTTTATTGCAAGTGCACCGCAACACTGCAGGTGAATTATTGAGGGCCAGAAGAGATGGGAATGCTGTTAACAAAAGAGCCTGAGATTTCTAAAAGAGGAACTGAGCTACTGGACAGAAAAGGTTTCTGGATTGCAAGGCAGTGGATGCAGTGCTGCTCTGGGATAGGTGGGAAAATACAAATTACTTTGTCAAGGGCCATTCCATTGGAGGGGAGCAAGCTGGACCAGAGCAGGGATTGCAGGCAGTGCTGCGCCAATGCACCTCCTGAACAAGGCAAAAAGAGGCTAAAGGGCTGGTGGAGAAGGAGGGAGCAATGAGTGAGAATAGGGCAAGTTAGGGGATGGGATTATGGGTGTTTCCTCTCCTTGCTTTTAGACTGTTTTCTCCTGCATTTGGGGGTAATAATTCTGCTGCATACAGCCGAGCCTTGACTGTTTATTGCAGCTCTATCCCCGGGACCTTGCATGCATTGCCACCATGCTGACCTTCGAGTACATCAGCCAGTTGTGCCAGAACAAGGAGTGGGTCTGCCCTCCTTCAGACACCAAAGCTACTGAAGGTGAGTCCAGCACATATGATGGAGCAAGAGGCAGCTAGGCCCTGAATGTCTTGGGGCCTGGAAGGTGGAACAGGTATTTTGACAACAACTTTCTGGACTTTGATAGCTGTGGGTCACTTTGTTGCGCTTGTGCTAAGCTGCCAGGGAAATGGCTTCATCCTGGGAAGGCCAAAAAAGCATTGAGGCTTTCTGCCCAGGCTAGAGAGGTGACTAGGTGACCCTGCTTGAGCAGGGGGGTTGGACCAGATGACCAGCAGAGGTCCTTTCCAACCTCAACCATTCTGTAATTCTGTGAGAGGGGCTGACTTCTGGAGCAGGTGGAAGATGAGCTCACCTATACAGTGATGGGCAGGGTGTGCCTGGGCAGATAGTTGTACAAAAGTTGTAAATTATATGAAGGAAGAGCTCCTCTGTTCTCAGTTACAAGACACAGTTTCCAGAGCAGTTTGTGGGACGCTTGCTTTCTGGTGGTCCTGTTCATCTCTGGACCCTCTGTGAATGCTCCATTAGCCCACAAAGATAGGGAAGGGGACCTTAGGAGGTCTGGTCTGTCTTCTTCTTTCAGGATAGGATTGTGTATCTGATCTGACATGATTAACATAGTTCATTGAAAACTCCAGGAGTATGTGGGGAGTTCACCCTTGTCAGGCAATCTGTTCCAGAACCTCACTATTTCCTCTTTCTTGTGACTAGTTCATCCCATCCTAGATCTTTTGTTTGCTTGCCTTGCACTGAATAACACAGCAGATACTGGGTGGGTTTGAGGGAGCTAGGATCATCCCAAAGGCTGAGGGCGGGACCTGAGGGAACCTTGTTGGATCATATCACTGGCCCTGTGGAGGGGGAGAGGGGCCAGGAAAGCTCAGGACCTGGAGGGCAGAGACTCCTTCCTAAGGAAGAGGACAGGAAACACCTGCAGGTATGTGCAGAGCCTGCCGGATGGGAGATCTCTCCCAAGAGCAGGGGGGTCCTTGTCCTTGACTACGCTGGTAATTCAGGCTGCCTCTGGCTCCCAGTGTGGTCATTGCTCTCCAGCAGTGTTACCTGCGACGCTGATGTTCAGTTTTTGTCCTCTGGCAGCTCTGGGCCTGAGCTGTGTAAGGCCTTGTGGTGGTTCCCCATCCCTCCTTGTATGAAGGTGGCAATAAGCCCAGGGGACTCTTACAGCGAGGTACCTCTCTGTAGGTAGCTCACAACCTGCTGCAGCCTCCAGCAGGCTTTGCCCTTTCCCCACATTCATTCTTTGTATCCCTCTGCCCTCCTAAGCAGAGGGAGTTGGGGCAATGTTGCTGTGTACTTTCACTTGTGCTACCTGCACTGCATTTAGGGCTGACACCATGCATGCGGAGGTGGCCTGGGAGGCAGGGCTATGTGGTGCCCACAGGCATGTTACATTCCCAATTCTTGTTGCAGATCCAGACATGGGGGCTGGTTTTCGAGTGCATGAGATCCCATTCCAGTTCAACCTCATGAAGCTGTTGCCCAGGTGCCAGCAGGTTGAAATGTTCTTCCTAATGCTGACAAAAGGTAGGTGCCTCTTCACCACCTGCCTCCTCTTGTCCTCTCTCCGTGGCTATGGGCACCCTGCTCTGTATGCTTGTCTCCCTGGGCAGTAGGCGTGTGGGAACTGCCATGCCTCTTTCAGTAGCTCAGTGCTGTTCTTCCCATCTCTGCAGCCCCTGGGCTGTCCAGGTATATTGCTGTCTTTCTTGGGAGGATAGTTTTGGAAGAGTTGCTTTTGAAAACATTAAACCTAGACTGCTGCTCTGTGGTGGTGGGTTTTTGTCTGCTCCAGAATAGTCACAGTAGCAGGGTGAGTCAGTGCAGGGTAGCTAATGATGCTGGAACTCCAGGGCTTCGTCAGTACCCTCCAAGTCAGCCTTGCAGAGGTGCTGGGGGAAACTCCTGGCTGTGTGGAAGTGTCACTTTGCAAAGGGCTGTGTCTTGGGGGCCTGGACAGGTGGTGGCTGTGGAGATGTTGTCTCTAAGCTGCCATGGTTCTGTTTTGGAGCAGAGAATGAGGAGGTGACCAAGGACTCTTCGTTTGTGCCCAATGAAATGCTACTAAACCTCTTCCATGGCTGCCTGCAGCATGACCTCAGTGACCGGGAGATCCCCATGGCTGATGCTGATCATGTGGCTTTCATGGAGCAGGTTCTGCAACGGGATCGTGATGGCCATCAACCCCCCTTCACACTCCCTGTGATCAGAGGTAAGGGCCGGGAGCATGGCAGCAGTAACACTGGGAGCTGGGGTGTTTCAGGAGCCTTGCTTTCAAGTGTCTTCCTCAGCTGGTGTTTCTCAGGTTGGTTTCTCTGTGCTCCATTTCAGAAGAAACCCTGAAAGCCTCTGGGACCCTGGAGCAGCAGGATGCTTCTGCATCCTATCATCTTGTTGGCAGCAATGGCACCAGGGATATGACTGGCTCCACAAGTACTCTGCAGGTACTGCCATGCTGCTGTCCTTCTCCTGAGCCCTCTCTGAAGGCAAGGCAGCAGCTGTTGAAGAGCAGGAGAGTTAGCAGAAGGGTTGAGAACAGATTGAAAGGCTGGTGTTTTCCCCATGCTTGGCAGCAGTTTAAGCTGTAGCCTGTGGCTGAAGTCAAGCAGGAACCTGGTAGGTGTGTGGATAGTTGCACTCACCATGGGCCTAGCCTGTTACAGCAGCACTGATGCTGTGCTGCAGATTGCTCAGAAACCATGGGCAATCACTGCCTAGAGGTCAGAACTGACCCCAGCAAAGCTGGCTAAGCATCTCCTGACTGTGTGTGCTGTGTTTCCTGGAGTCAGGCTGCTCTGAGAATGGTGCAGGGTGTGGCCAGGGTGATTTCAGTGCTGTGCCGACCAGCAGTCATGGAGGAGCTTGCTCTGTGTGATTGCTACCTGCCTCAAGGTATGCCTGTGCCATGTGCTATGAGCTTATCCAGCTTCTGCTCTTTCATCAGAGCCTCGGCAACACAGAGCTGCCTGAGGATGACGTGACCCTGAGTGACATGACGAGGCCCTTTCCCCCACAATGGCGATGTTATGCCAAGCTGGTCAACCCGCAGCATGTGTTCCTGACCTTCCTGCCAGCCACCTTCTCAGGTGAGGCCGCCTGTTGTGGGGAGCGACAGGAGGTAGCAGTCCCAAGCGCCTCCTCAGGAAAACAGCAAAAGCAGAATTGGCTTTGGTAGGATGGAGAGAAAATTGAACAGCAGAGCCTAGACCGAGTCTTTTTGCACCATGTGGCCAGGAATAGAGTAGTGCAAAGCGCTGCTCTTCTCTCCTTGGACATGGTGCTGCCCGCATAGTGTTTTCAGGCAGGGGATGTGGCTTCGAGTCGTTTGCTGGCTGCAACCATTGGACTGTTTTCCCAGTAGGGTTGTTAATGAATGGAGTAAGGAGACTGCTAATGGGTTGGTCTGGGAGAGTCCTTGCTTCTGGGCATTGGCACTGGTCTGGCTTCCACTGAGCTGCTGGTGAAGGCTGCTAGGCTCAGCTGGAAGTACTTTGTGGAGCTGTTCCTACACACAAAGAGGTAGCAGGGACATCTGCCCTCTTGGGAACGTAGATGGAGGGGTTAAACTGTTCTCACTGGACAGAGGGTGATTTTATTTTGTTTTCTTCCAGATGTACAGAAGCTGATGACTTGCGGGTTGGACAAACCTCCAAAAGATGAGAGTCGATCAGGAGAAGATACCCTGAGACCTGTCTGTGCTGAGCAAGTCAGGGCTGAGGCTGAAGAAGGGGATGCTGCAGTGCCATTACCTACCCTCAGCATAACACCAGCCCATGGTACCGCCCTCAGGACAGCACCTTACTAATGTATTAGTATTAGTATCCTTGCTATTCCTGAGCACACTGTTGGGCAGATTGAGGTAGGAGGAATAACAGGCTGCTACAGCCTGTCAGCTCCTGCCTGGCAGTCAGCAGAGTCAGAGTCAGGACAAGGGGCACAGTGAAGTCTCAGCCAGCTTTCATGATGTTCATGGGGGGGTGAGCGAGTGTAATGTGAGCTGAGTGCCCATTGCCCAAGACTGGCTCCCTGTTGGCAAGGAGGTTGCAGGTAGATAGAAGCTACTAGGAATGGCAGTACTGGGTTGCATTGGAAAGTCAGTGACTCTCATGTTGTGATCCAGACTGGCACTACCAGCAGCACATTGTCTTAGGGAGAAGGGCACAGGTCTTGAGGTATATGCAGCCCCTGGTGCAGTCAGCCAGGCCTGCAATGAGGATGGAGGGTTGTGCTGCTGCAGAAGGTGGTGGTGGTGAACAGTCATGGCTGCCCAAGAAGGGGATCAGTGTGGCCAAAGCACTGGGCTGAGTGGATGGGTGCTGGGTGAGGACAATGGCCCCTGATATTTGAGTGGTGAGAAGCTTGTAAAACTGACACCTACCTGTGGGTGCTGCTGTGAGGGCTGTGACCCCTCAGACCAGGAATGAGGAGCTCATCCAAGGCCTTTATCTCAGGATTTTTTCTTTTGCAGAAGTGAGCCGTGACCCTGGAGAACAGGGTGGCCCCTCACGGAGAGATGTACATATCTCCTTCTGTCGCCAGAACTCGCAATCTGAGTTAGGCGAGTGCCGTCGTTTTCGCTGCCCCATTTACATCTACAGCTGCTCTTTGGAGCTGTTACGAGAGCAGCTTGTCAGCCCACGGGCACACCGTCCTCCCCGAGACATCTTTTTCAGGTAATACCAACCATACTTGATTCCTAGACAGGAAACAGAGGAGCTTCCTTGACAAGAGGCTGGCTCTAGCCCTGCCTTACTCTCTTGGCTTGGCCTCTCTGCCTTATAGCAGCCATGGCCTGTGCATGCCCTAGGGCCCTGCTTTACTGGCGCCAGAGCCGTTTATAGTCTAAAACATGCTTCATTGGTGCTGAAGGCTGCAGCTCCTCTTTTCCAGGTCCCAGTCTCTGGAACGTCCTCCTACTGCTGCTTGGCTAGACCACAAGCATAAGGAGTTGATGAGTTACTGCACGCTGCTGCAGGAGCATTCCCACCAGTGCTATGTGAAAGGTGAGGAGCGGCGTGATGGGACCTGAGACAGGGTTGGGGTTGGGGCTGGACCCTGGATCTTCTTTTAAGAAAGCAATGTCTCATTTTTCTTGTGATCTTACACTGAGCAAAGGGAGGAGCTGTGGGACTGATCTCCCACCAGGAGGGATTTAAAGATACCTCTGCGCATTCCCTATGGGCCTTGCATAGGCTGTTCCTGGACCTGTGCAGTGCTGTGGAGGGGGGTCCCTTCTTTGACTTTTTCCTCTCAGCTTTGGGGTGGCAGGTCCCTAGGCCACTCTGGCATGACACAAGCCTAGGCTAACATGTAGCATTAGGCATCCTGGCTGAGTCTTGTCTCCCAGCACCTGCGCTGGCTGCAACTCTGTGTTGGGACTTGGTGAAAATCTGTATGTGAATCTGTTGGGACTGGTGAGAGTCAGGCTATTGCCTGACTCCCGTGGCCTTGCGGTGGGGCGCTCAAGCATTGTGTTTGATCTGTAGGGCTGTTCAAGAGCCTTCAGCAGTCACACAGCATCAGCTCCCAGGACCTACTTACAGCCATGGACTACTGTGAGGAGCTGCTCCAAGAGATTGATATCACCAACTTCCTGCTGACAGTGTGCAGCCATGTCCGCTCATTCCGAGAGAGCCACCAACATTTCCGTATGCACTCCAAGACAGCCAGCTTCCAAGTGGGCAGCATAGAGCAAGAAGAGGAGCAGAGCTCTAGGGAACGGGGTGTCTTAGTCTCTGAATCAAGGTAGGGGCCCACCTCGGTCTTGTTTCTGTTCTTAGCATTGGGCCAGGACAGATCTTTCTTCAAGCATCTTCTACTGCCTGCTGGAAGGAATGTTGTAGGGTGGGGTCTAACAGAACCACATGTAAGGACAGGTATTTCCGGTGGGATACCCACCTGATATGGTGTCCACCAGGACCTTCTCTTTTTTATAATCTCTGGTGACATCCATCCTTTCGCTTTCTCTGGTAGTCTTAGCTCATTACTGTCCCATCTGGCCTGAGCTGGAGGGCAGTTTGTCTGCAAGTAACTCTCAGACTTCTTGTTTCTGGAGAAATTATGCATCTCCTGCTGCTTGACTCATTTGAGTTTGCTGTTGACTCTGACAAAAATGACAGGTTTCTTATCTTTTTCTAATGAATAAAGTGTCTTTTTTTTAAATTAAAACTCTGGAAAAAAATTCACAAGAGAAATATCAAGGCAGAATTGGAATATGCTTGATGTTAAACTTCTGTCCTGCTATTCCTTAGGGTATTTCTGCGGTTTGTATTGCCTCTGGAAACTTAAGGAGGGGAAAAAGTACCTTACTGTGCCTTAGTGTCTGTTGAAGAAACAGCCTCTTTAGGTCCTTTTTCCTCTGTTTGCACTTGACTATCCTCAGTTCCTTTATGTGAGTTCACTAGTTTGTTGGGAATCCCCAATCCTATTTCTTCTTATACTGTAAGTCATCGAGATGAGGCTGTGCTTTTGAAGAACACTCGCTGTTTGGAAAGTCAGATGACTTCTTCTTCAAGTGCTACTTTCCCAGAGAAAAACTGTGGGAACTTTTTTTTATTTATAAGATATTACAAATCACCTATCCCAATGCAGATTGTATAAATGTTACTGAAGGACGTACAGCTTGTGCCACATTGCACCCAGGTCTGCCATCTGTATTACTAATTTGAATGCCTGGGGAGTACTTTGACCAAATGACATCCCACTCCCCAGATTGGTTTTTCTGAGTTTTAGGAACCGATTCTGTCATGGAGCTGCTGAGTGAGCATGAGCCTAAGCTTTGCGCTCTGCTCTGTGCTGCCAAGACCCTAGGGGTCCTGGCATGGTGGTATTTCCTGTGAGGTGCCCTGGACTGGGTGTTGGTAATTCAGATTGCTCCAGCCCTGTCCCTATACTCAGCTACGTGTCTCTATTTCCCAGGTAGGGTGTGTAGCGTGGTGTAGAGTACCTGGCCACGGGATTAGCATGGTTAAACTGCCTCTGGCCTGGCTTCAGACAGCCTGAGCGCTTATCTGGGTTAGTGGACAGCAGGAGGGTTTCTGGGGCTGTAGGGGTAGGGGCTGTGTAAGTCACATCGTGTTTACACAGATGAGGTGTGGGGAGCTGTGAGGTGGAATGCTTGCAGGATAGATAATACATACAACTATTCCCGTTTCTCGAATTGCCTGTCTGACCTGTCCACAATCCTGTCAGTGCGGAAATGGAGGACTACAGTGAGCAGGACTCCCATAACATTGCTAGCCCCACAGAGGAGCCTAAGAGTGTGGGCACCAGCTGCTGTTCAGAGTTTCCCCTCTCGCTGCTGGAAATTGGACAGCCCTGCCAGGCGCACCCTGACTTGCATAAAATTATCCAGGTGAGGAACATGGGAGCTCGGCTCGGCTTCTGCAGGAGGGTGGAGTGGAATGTCTGCTTCACGTTTGGGATTTCTCTTTTAGGAAAAATTCCTGGAAATTGGAAGTTTACATTTCAAGCCGGTGCCATCAAATCCTCACTATTTCTTCTATTGCCCACCATCAGCCAAGAAAGAGGTAGGCATGGTGCTGCCCTGGCAGGCACCTAGTCCTTGTGGAGGGAAGTAGCTTTGCTTGGTGTCAGATCTGGATTTGGGACTGGCAGACCCATGGGTAGACTGAGCCCCTGGGGGGCCCATCAACAGCCTGCTTCGCTGCCTGGCATGATTCTGGTATCTGCCCTTCCTCTCTCCTTCTCAGGAAGAGGCATCTCGGGATCAGGCAGACAGGAAAGGCAGTGAGGACATGGAGGGATCAGAGGCAGAACTGGCAGCTGAAGAAGGTAACATTTGCTTGGTCTGTCCTGGAGAAGAAAGTGTCTGTAGTCTTAACTGTGGTGATGCCTTTCAGAGCTTGACTGTCTGGTGGGGTCTCTGGGGATGTGGGCCTGGTTTGCTAACAGGGAACCTGCGTCAACAGGAACTGTGTCTGGGTGCTGCATTGCCACAGAGAGCGACCCAGAGCTAGAGGTGGAGTACCGTGAGAAGCTGGAGCATGAGTTCCCAGATACAGATTCCCTCTCGGACTCCAACACGGTGAACCAGGATGATGACTCCTTCAGCGTGCTGGGAGGGGACTCGCTCAATGAACAGGAATTCCTGGAGCAGGAGATGCCCCCGCTCTTTGTACATCTTACCTGCTCAGTGAAGCTGCGTAGCCAGCACAGTTCCATGCCCGTGCAGTCCCTGCCAACTTGTCTAGGTAAGAGCAAGCCTTGCTGTGAGGTTAAAGGGCAGTAGCGCTTCTGTTGGGTCCCTGCTGGGTGAGCAGCCCCTGGAACAAACATGCTGTGTCCTAAACAGCAGTCCCTCTGGACCAGCCCTCCCTGTACGGAGCCCCCAGGGTCTCCCAGCATCAGATAAGGGCTTTTTCACCAGGTCTCCCACTTGCTGTGGGATTGGTTGTGGAAGGATGAAAGGATCATGGAGGATGGTGGCCTTCTTGAGCCTGTCCAGGTGTGTGGGACAGCCATCTCTTTGCAGTCTCTGTACTTGCCACCAGGCTGTGTATGTGTGTTAAGCGAGCTGTTAGTTGCTTGATTCCCTTCGTCTGTGATCTCTCCTCAGGGGAAGTTCTGGGCTGCCTGGAAAGCTGCCAGGACTTGAACACCATTGACTTGGGGGACCTCTGTGTGACTCTGGACATCTTCGTGCTGACATTGCCCCTGGAGATAGAAGTTGTGAACGCAGACATTCTCCACAACAGGTAGGTGGAAAGAGGCCCAGTCACTCACCCACCCTCTGCCTGCCCCTCCCAGTCTCAGCTTCTCTCCATGTGCTGAGACTTGGGATTTTCCTTCTCACAGAGCCTCCCACAGCCCTAAGAAAACTAAGATTTTTCCAAAATGGGCTCACCTTCTCTAGAGATCCCTTTTCACTCTCTGGAGCCCGTGTGTGTTTATCCTCTCTGGCTCAAAAGCTGATGCTCAGCCTGTTCTCTCTCCTGTGGCAGATGCACCTCAGAGAGCAGTGTGTCCTTCACACGCTCTCCAGGGCAGCCATCCTCTTTCCGCTCAGATGAGGATATCATGCACAACTTGGAACGGCTCCCGTCCACAGGAGATGAGAGGTATGGCACTGCAGATGTAGCAAGGCCCTCATGGGCTCCTTTTGCTCCCTAGGAGCTGCACTGTGGTGGCTGCATGAATGAGAATGACTGCTTGATTCTTCTTCTCCTCTATCCTAGGCACCCTGCACTTTCCAACCTCCCTGGAGTGCACAGGCAGGCTATTGAAGCCACTATGAATGAGGTAAGCCAGCCTTGCCTACTTCTTGCTTCCAGCGGGAGCAATGCGGCCAGAGCGCACAACTGCTGTTCCACACTTCCTAGCCTGCTCCAAGCTGCAACCTCTGTCAACTGAAGTGACTTTCAGGCCTTGCTGGTATCACACAGGCTATTGGCCTTGTGCTCCCCAAAAGTGTGGGATTACCCTGACAAAATTCTTACTGCAGCTGGGGTGGGACAGACAGACCTCTCTTCCAAAGACCTTTTCTTAGGTACATTCAGAAGGAGATGAGGGGATGTAGGTGATGAGAGGGGCTGCCCTCATCCTGTTGGGACTTGGATCAGAATTGGGGCAGCTGTGCAAATGCTGGTCACCTAGGTCTTGCTCTGTGTCCTTGCTCTGCTCAGATTCGCTGGCTCCTGGATGATGAGATTGTGTCTGCGCTGCGCCACTCGCAGGTCATCAGCACCTCCATCCTGCACCGAGTGGCCACCCACATCTATAACTCCAAGGGGCGGCCCAGCTGCCACAGCGAGGTGGTGCTGCTCCAGTTTGTCTTTGGACCTGAGCACTCTCTGGAGAAGTTCAAGGAGGTAAAGAGAAAACCCTGAGGCAGCACCATACACTTAGCTAGTGGGATGCTTATTCTTCCCTGTGTTGCAGGAGTTCAGAAGAATGGCTCTGCCAGGCTACATGCTCAATGCAGAAGGCAGTGACTACCACTACATCTCCATCAGCCGCCTGCACTCCAGGCGGGCAGCTCCAAACCCTTCGGGGACACCCTGCTTGCAGCAGCCAGCTGGAGGGGGCACCAGGACAGCCCTGGGCCCGGCAGGCCAAGAGGGGAGCAGTGAAACGGAGGCAGAGGGCTCCGAGCTACACCATGCAAGCTGTGTCCTCCCAGAAGAAGCCCAGGGTCTCTGGGGGTGGCCGGAGAGTGAGACACGCATTGTGTCAGACACAGGAAACCCCGTACGTGGAGGCAGCCATGCACAGGATGAGGTGAGAGACACTGAGGTGGTCTGTTGGTGGGAAGGTGTGGGACACTGGTAACAGAAGGTAGAAGGATGCAGGAGTATGATCGGAGTTTTTTCAATGCCCGTTTTTCTGGTCATTTTTGCAACCTTGGCTTGTGTGCAGGTCCCAGGAGAAGCACTGAGCCTTGAGCAGAGCAGAGCACCTGGCCATGACTCCCTGGAGGAGGCAGCTCTAGAGACAACCATACAGTCACTGCCATCCTCATCCTCTGAAAAGGGCAACAGCGAGAAATCACCATTGGTGACACCATCTGCAGCAAGCCTGGCTGACTCCGTAACACAGGGCAGGGAAGGTAGGAGCTTTGAATGTGGGCAGGATTGTACCTCAGCCTCAGGAACTTTTAAGGAAGGGCCCCGTTTTGGCTGTAGCATACGAAACATGACTGCAACTCCTGTTCCAATCCCTAAACACCATAATTGGTGGTGTTGCACTGTTGGTGTCTTCCTTGCCAGGGTGCTGGCAATTTATTGCTTTACAGTACCCAGGGTACTAGGCTGTGCTGCCACACTGATAGCCCTAATGACATGAAGTTCCTGGTGACTCCAGTAATGGCTGTGAGAACCCCGTTCCCCAGCACTGCCTCCCCATGGCCAGTGCTGCCTGGTTGTCCTGTGGTGTAATGTTTCTCCATCAGATGGGTCGTGTGAAGGGGCTTAGCAACTGCTCTCATGACCAAACCCCTCTTCTCTTTGCAGGCTCCAGCAAGCAGCGTCCCAGCCGCGTGCAGAGCCTCGTGTCGAGCCAGGGCAGTATGGACTCCGACCACCTGGGTGAGTCTGCCGGAGCAGGGGTGACTGACAGCATGCAGGCAGATACTGGCAGTGACATGATAGCGTAGGAGCATGGGGGACTGTGTGCCTGGGCTGGGGTGACCCCTGAGCCCTGAGGACAGGGCTTGTGAATGGCTCTGATCTCCTAGAGCCTGCTGTGCCCGGGGAGGAGGCTGGCTTGCCAGGCAGCCTGGAACTGAAGCAAGGATACATTGCAGGTTACGATGGGGGAAGCAGTGACTCAGAGTATGAGGAGGCGCTAATGAGCGACCAGGAACCCAGGTGTCCCCTCATGCCGGATTTCTGGCTCATCATAAAAATCCAGCAGGACCGAGTGGAGGTCTATTACCACACACGGTAAGGAGGGTCCTGCTGTCTGGCCACGGCTTCTCTGTTCCAGGACCGTATTGCTACCCCCTCATCTCTGGACAGGATCTCCTTCCTGCCCCACGTGGGTGGGGAGCTGCAGGACTAGACTGGTGCTCCATAAGGGGAAAGCAGCCACCCTTCCCCACTGGGTTCCTGCTCCCAGCACACAGGGACAGGCACTGTTGAAGTGCTCTGCTGACCCCTCTCTCCCCTTCCCTGTAAAGCAGCCTGAGTGTGGAGAAGGCAGCATCAGCAGAGACAGAAGAGGAGCAGCCAGGGGAGTGCCAGAGTCTCAACCAGGTGGTGGTGAAGAAGATCAGTGAAATCTGCAGGGTTGTCAATCAGGTAACAAATCTGCAGAGGGCAGGGGCAGAGCTGCAAGTCATGAGATGGCTTAGATGAGAAGGGACCTCTGGAGGTTGTCTGGTCTGGGCCCAGCTCAGAGGAGGGCCTGGGGAGCCAGTTCAGTTTGTGGAGTCTCAGCTTGGGGGTCAAAGGAAAACGGACTCAGTCCGGCCCTAAGCCCTTCTCCATGCTGTCTTCTGTGGGCTGTGCAAGCAACAGGACCAATCTTTTCTCATCCTTTGCAGCGCTTGCTGCTGCAGGACCTGCATGACAGCCACATATGCAACTCATTACTGGTGGCAGAAAGTGAGGAGGACATCTGGAAGAGTGAAACACCCTATACTTCGTACAGGCAGCGTGTCATGCCCACAGACGGTATGAATATGCCCTTGGCCATGCCTCAGTAGCAGTGCCACTGCCTGCCCATGGGTGACTAAAAAGATGGTGACTTCCACACTATGGCCCCAGCTATGTCCTATGTTCTTTGTAGATTACTCTGTAGAGGAGAGCTACCAGCCCCGGGACTACCTGGCTGCCACCATGCAGTTCATGCCAGGGCACTTTGCTTGTGATGTTGTGTGGAGCACACTCATCCATGTGCATTCGCGCCTCAAGATGGGCCCCAACATGGGAGTCTCACGAGGTGCGTACAGTCCAGGTTCCCCCTCACTTTGCGTGTCAAGAGTCTGGCTTCTGGCTGGATTGGCACACCAGAGGAGGGTGTGTGGGATAGCTAACATCCCACGTTGCCCACAGCTATCCAGGCACTTCGCTCGGTGCTCAACGCCTTCTCTGTGGTGAACAGGAAGAACATGTTTGTCTACCAGGAACGTGCCACTAAATCTGTTTTCTACCTCCGGTAAGAAGCCAGCGTGACTTGTTGGCCTGACCCTGCCCTGCTACATCCATTACACCAGACTGAGAGCTCCTTGGGGCAGAAAGTGTCTGCCCAGCCTCAGAGACCCTGCTGTGACCCAAGCAGCATCTGATTTCTGATGAGTCAGTCACATCAAGCCAGGCCCCTCCTGCTCTCCTTGTGCTAAGCCTTTACATGGGAGGGAAAAGGAGGATTTTTTTGAGGGAGCCAGAGAGCAGTTTTTCCACAAGCTCCATATCGTAAGGACTAATCCCCAGAAAGTGCACAGGGGAGAGCAAGGAAGACATGGATCTTCTGTGGAGGTATGATGCTGTCGTCCTTGGGAATGGAGGCTGACATGTCTTTCTCCTGTATTCAGACTGACTGAAACGACCTACAGTGGGAAGGTGTGGGAAGCAGAGAGTGTCCTTAGTCCAGCATCTCGCTCGCTGGCACTGACACGCAGCCAGGAGCCCATTTACACTGAGGATCTAATGGTGAGTCTGCTGCTCTCAGGGAGTGGATGTTGGTGCTCTTGGTCACAGGAGTGGAGGGAACTCAGTAGTTCCAGCAACCTCAATTTTATGTAGGATAAAACTTATGTTGTAGATGTATGGAGTAAGGCAGCAGTGGGTGGGTTCTGCCTGACCTTGCTGACAGCCCAAAACAATGACAGATCTAGAATTCACATGGAAACTGTTTCTGTGTGGCTGTTTTTGCTTCTCCAGGGTTCTCGTTCCTCTCTGGACACAGCCTCGTGCCGTAGTGTGGACTCTACCCGCCCTGTGGGACAGGTAGACAGGCACATCCAGCTGATGGTCCATGGTGTTGCCCCAGCAGGTAAGTGTTACAGCACCTGGCAGCAGATGGACTGTGCTGATGCAAAGCAGAGGAATAGAACTCCAGTCCCTGTCCTCTTTGCTTGAAGAGCAGAGAAAGTATCTCCCTCCTAAGCAAGCTGCTTTTCCTTAGCCCAGAGCTGCTCTCCATTCTGTCTGGATGGGAATGTGAGGAAAGGATCCATGGCCCACAATCAAACCTCCTGCAGACCAGGTGGCTTATGCCAACTTTCCCTATGCAGGAGTGCATTTGTCTTTGCCTGCTGTACCAGCAGTCTTTTGTGATCATGAACGGGTAGAAAAAGATGCCTGAAGAAATTGATGGTGGGGAAAGACATGTTCCCTGTGGGAAGTGACTGTGAGGGTGGTAGATCCTGACCAGGCAGGGAGGGGCGGCTGTGGTCATTCTTACTGGATGGGGTGAAAAAGCTGCTTGTACCTCTGCTTACTTGTCAGGGCCTGAGATCACAGATGAGCTGGTGAAAGTGTTACGCAGACGCCTGGATGAGGCCACCCTGGATATCATCACTGTGATGCTGGTGCGGAACTGCAAGCTGACCCCAGCAGATGTGGAGGTACCTCACCAGATATCTGCTCTGCTAGTCCCAGAGCCCATAACACTTTCCTACTTTTTGACCTGTCTCAGCCTCTCCTGCCCCAGGGCAGGGAAGGCCACGGCAGTTTGCTGCATCCCATTCCCTGCTCCAGTGCTTGCTCAGGCTAGCGTTCACCGAGTTATATACTGTATGGGTGCCAGGGTAGGTGGGAGATCACCTTTGCTGGGGTTTGCAGCATGGCAGGGCCTCCCTGTGAATACCCCCGGAACATCTGCCCACATCTGTCTCAGGGTGCTGTCTATGGACAGTGTGGTTCTGCCCACCACACTCTCCCTTCACATAGCCAGCTGGCATAATTTGGACCAGTATCAGAGCCCCAGGGCATCCTGCTAGTCTCAGCTGAGTTTTAAAGCCTTCTCTCTGCAGTTTATCCAGCCCCCTGGGACGCCACCCACAGAGGTCCTGCAGTTTGCACTGCCACCCTCCGCCCTGCCTTGGCTGCATGCGGTGGCCTATTATCTGCGCCAGAACCTGCTTATCTTCCTGCACACCCCAAAGTACACGGACAGCAACGTGGAGCACCACTTCAAGGTGAGGAGGGCTGTGAGTTGGGACAGCAGTCTGCCCAGCTTCTGCCTGCTGCTGGGGGCATTTGTTGGGGCAGCTCATTCATTATGTTCCCAGCTCTGCCATGTAGCGTCAGAGAGGAACTGACACTGAATACTGAAGCCTGGAGGAGTTTCACAGGACTATGAGCAGTTCCTGTTTGGCCTGTTATAAACTTGGACAGGCCTTGCTTTGATACAAGTGGTCACTTGCTGTGCAAAAAGCAGCAGCCACAAAGCTCATGCCCACAGTCGTCTCCCAGGAGCATGGGAGAAGACCCCCTTGCAAAGCTGAGCTTGGCTCCTTGCATGGCTCCCTCAGATGTAAAGACTGAAACATCAGGGTTAATAAAAGTTTGGAAGCAGCTACCCACCCCCTCAGCATGGCTGTAGCAAGGATAGAAGGTGAGGCCAGATGTGTAGTGCCATGTAACCCTGCACAGAGCTATAGGAGGGTCCTGCCCAACAGTGGCCAAGGCTGTGCTGGCAAGTATTTTAAGTAGGTCTGGATTGCTTGCTACAGGTCTGGGGATGAGCTCTGCACGCACATGGGTCTCTGCTTCCCGTTAAGGCAAGTTCTCTAGTCTCTGTCACTGTTCTTCCTTGCTCTCCTTAGCACTATTTCAACCACAGCGGGAGCATCCCTGACCAGGATCTCTATCTGTACAACAAGCCAGGCGGCCAAGGCACTGGTGGCAAAGGTACCGTGCTCAACTCATTTCTGAAACAGGGTATGGGGCTGCGTGTTGGAGAGCCATTTCCCATGTTGGAGAGCTCTGAGTGACTGAGGAGGGCCAGTGTTGGGGCAGCGTGTTCCTCCGATGGCTGGGAGGTGGGCAGGGTGTGTGCTTGGGGGTCTGCATGCCCTTGCATGTGTGGTGGAGCGAGCCAAGGCCTTCCACAGAGCAACTTGCTAAGCTTGGCCTGTTGCTGTAGGAAGCAGCTCTAGGTTGCAGTAGTTGTGGGGGCAAGACACAGCAAGATCTCAGTAAGTGTGGGGCACAGAGGCTCAGTGGGGCTGGAGCAGGGACAATTGTTGCTGGAGCCTTGCCATGAAGCGGTAGCTGAATGCTGCGTGTAACAGAGCACAGGCTGTGGGGGCAATATCCTTGCTCTTTTCTCTGGACTGCTGGAGGAGGGATTGGATAGGGCCCATCCTGCAGCAGGCTGTCATGTCATGTTTTGTCCAGGCCATGTGGTCTGTCACCTGGCCATTGTGTGTCTCGTGCCCCTCGTGCACTGTCTGAATGTTCTTCTGTTATGTAGGTACCATGTCGGACCTTGTGCAGCACCTCTTTCCACTCTCCCACTTCCAAGGTAGCACCTGTGGCTCCAAGTGTTACTCCAGTTCCCTTTCCCGTGCAGCTCCCTGGCCCCTCTGGTCCCTGCTGTTCTTGTTTTCCTCGTGTTGTGGCTTCAGCTCTGACTCCTCTGTGTGTTTGTGTATGTGCGTCCATTTAGCTGAGCCTCCTCTTTCTTGCTGGCTGGATAAATGAGCAAACAGAACCTGCTGCCCTGAGATGGCAGCTCTGCAGTCCCTGGCTGCTGCGGGTCCGTGTGCTGCCCTGTCAGCTTGCAAGCAGTGAACTCCAAAAATCCTTCACCCTTTTTTCCCCACAGGTCCAAACAGGCATCTCCTCCCTGAGGAAGATGGGTCATGATGTTTCAGCCCTGGTTTCATGCTCCAGGGTGTAGCATCATCACTCTCCCAGTGGCTGTGTCCTGGGGTGGGGGGTCCCCTTGCATACCAAGGGGCTAGAGTGGCCGGGCACCACTAGACTTGTACTTTGTATTTCAGTGAGCCTGAGTCAGAGGGGGCTCAGAGTCCCTCACAGATGGGAGGTAACAGCTCCCTAGCACCCCACCTCTCCGCGGGATGTGATGGATGAGTATATAGCCAAACTCCAGTGCACCGGGCAGTAAGGTCCTTGGCAGCTCTTACTAACTTACCTCTTTCCATAGCCCCAGCGCTCAGGTCTTGAATTTTTTACCTGTTTTTTACCTGTGACTTAGTGGTTGCATTCCAGCTTCTCTGTGCTACTGTAGCAAGATTGGAAGCCCTGTTCCCTGTGGCGGGGAGGCTAGCCTTTCGGCTGGTGGGGCAGGGGCAGCCATCATCTCTGCCCTGAGGGACTGAGCCAGCTGCCTGGTGTTGAGTGCTTGACACTTGCTTAGCAAACCAGCTCTGTCTTGGGGAGCACATGTAAACGAGGAGTCTGCTCCTGCGGCTGCTGACCTGACCTGCTTGAAAGCACTGCCATGGGTGCTCCCTCTCTAGAGCATGTGTCCCAGCACAAAGAGGACGTGGGACATTGTGCTTGGCTGTTCTCATGTCCTCACCTGAGACGGACTGAAGCAGAGCAGAGCTACAGGAATGGATATGATGGGGAAACCTGCCAGAGAGGGGGAGGCTGAAGGGGCTCGGTGTGGGAGTTTATCCAGGAGAGGAAAAGGGGAATAACTACATCTTAATCTGCAATTACCCACATGAACATCCACTGTCATTCTGGTGGGCCCAGGGCCGACTGTCAAGCCAGGCAGATAAGGAGCTTGTGCCCTTTACTGTTTAAAGAGAGAAAGTCTGCTTGGGAGAGCTTATACTCACTGTCATGTGGGGCAGATTTGCTGTTCTGGGTGAATTCTTGATCCCCTCTACCTTTGATATTTAGGAAATTATGAACTTCTCCATTGTTTGCTGGATAAAGGGTTGTTCCTGTGCCTGTCTGGGGAAGAGACATGTCAGAGCCTGCTGCAGAGCAC
The DNA here is from genome assembly GCF_965638725.1 of Aptenodytes patagonicus. Lineage (NCBI taxonomy): Eukaryota > Metazoa > Chordata > Aves > Sphenisciformes > Spheniscidae > Aptenodytes > Aptenodytes patagonicus. The sequence continues at coordinate 69,659,591 of NC_134953.1, read as the reverse complement.
CTCTGAGATAAGGCAGCTCCTGTACTTCAAGTGGAGGGGTGCTCATAGGTGTAGATTTTCCTTTCCTCAGTGTGAGTGCAGGTGAGCTGCCCTCTGACTTGAATGCCCACCTCTGTCCTTTGGGAGCAGCTGTCTCCATCCCAGTGCCCTCTCCCTTGCATCTGGCATGTCTTGGAGGAAAGAGTGCTGCAGAGCTTATGCCTCATTAGGAATGATGGAGACCAGGTGGTTGTGCTGATGATTAGACCTGGGCACAGTCTGCTAGGTCTGGATTTGTCTCAGCACAGGGAGGGCACCCATCCTCCATGCGGACTGTGGATCTAGTTGGGTGCAGTTTGGTTGCTCTGTGGCAGTGGAGTCTGGTGTCACTCCCATCCTTGCTGGGATGGAAAAGGACAGAGTATGGGCTCAGCAATGCTGTGGGGCTGAGGTGGTTTGCATCTGGACACATCACCTGTTGGCAGTGTTGGAGCAGCTTTGCCATCCAGTCACCTGAGTGCTGGCTTAGTTGGTCAAGGAACTTTGAAAGGGGGTGGGAGCATCTAGGGTTACAGCATGGGATTTGGACCTCACAACTGCATCCCTGCTGCTGCTTCCCTGGTGCCCTGGCCAGTGAGCTGGGCCATGGGGTGTGAGCTCCTGTTTCCACTCTGGTCTGTAGCAGGGCTTCTCCTTCTGCATGGCCTAGGGCGTGCAGCACATGGGCTGCGGAGCAAGCACCACGCTGCTGCTCTGTGTGTCTGAACTGTCCTGTTGTGCGTGCATAGGGCTCAGCGTAGGGAGGCTACAGGCAGGGCCTGAATTTTACTCTGCAGCAACTTCAGGCTAATACTACATGTCAGCCTGCTTTGTCCCCAGCCTTGCTGGTAGGAGTGTGTGCAGAAGGCCTCAAGATCAGATCTTGTACAGTGGGGAGGGGGCCATGAGTGTAATCTGCAACAAGTTGTCATGTATACAGCCTTCCTCTGCAGGGACTCGAGGTCCTTCATAGCCTGGAGAGGGCTGCTGGACAGTATCTGGGCTCTGTACTCTGTCCCTTAAGAGGATAGGGATGGTGAGCCCCATCCTGGATCTCTCTGCGTAAAGGCCCTCCTGGGGCAAATGGAGATACTTTCCCCTTGCATATGGGGCTGGACAACCCAGCAAGCTCCTGCAGGACAAGGTGAAAGCTGCTGTGACGCTGCAGGAGAGAGATTCTTGGGGTGATGGGGACACCTGGTGCCAAACACCATGCTTCTTACCCTGGCTCCCCACGGGCACAGCTAGCCTATGCTCCCCTGGCTGCATCCCCTCCTGTGGACCCTGCCTGCCATGTGGCACTGCGCAACCCAAGTGGTGACACGACAGTCCCAGGTGCGGGGTGGCAGGCTGTAGGCAGGGCTTGTAGGGGTGCACCCAGTGCTGGGCTGACAGAGGCTGTCTCGGCTTCTCCCCTGCAGGAATCGCATGCATTGCACTGACGTTTGTGGATGAGCACAGCAGCCCCACCTCGCTGCCCCACGGGGAGAGACCTGACCCTCTGAAGCTGCCTTCCTCCTCGCCCATCATGGGCCTGCTGCAGGACGCTGACTTCGAAAGCCTCACTGCGGTCAGCAGGCACCAGCCAGAGGCCGGCACCCTGCATTCAGGTAGGGAGTGAAACAGGCCACAAGCTGCCAATTCCTTGCTGCCCCTGTATCCCCTGGGTCACCTAGGAGAGCTGGCGAATGTGGGAGTGCAGAGCCATGCAGGACTGCCCTTTCCCCGTAGAGCCCCGTGTGCTGGTGCGCCTGGATATCTGGGAGAAAGGCAACATCAGCCTGCTACAGCTGTCAGAGAAGCTGCGTGGGGCCCTGCGCCATGCTCTCTGCGATGCTGTCATGGAGTTCCTCGTGCTGCCGGCCCCACTCTGCATGGAAGCTGCCTGCCCCCTGGGTGCCACGGACCTGGAGGAGCTGAGCTCTGCAGGTGAGAGCCCAGCTGGGACAGCCACCCCGAGCCCCCAGCCAGCCTCGCTCCTCCTGCCTGGCCTGCGGGAGCTTGACTGTGCTGTGGGACCTGGGACTGAGGCAGCTGGGAGGGAGGAAGCTGCTCTCCCCTCTGCAAGCTGCACTGTGTGATGTCTCAAGGAAGAAGCATTATAGAAATTAGGGTTGGAAGAGATATTTAAAGGTCTGTCTGCTCCCCAAGACTGAATCTACTTTGCTGGGTGTTGCTGAGGGCTCTCTCCCTTCTCTCCAGCCAGGCTCTGGCCAGCCACAGTGGGGTGCATGGGGACACCAGCAGTGTCGCAGCGGGAGGCTCTGGAGAGTCTGATTTCCTTTGTCTCCACAGGAGGCCTAAGGAGGACCATGTCAGAGACCAAGGGCTTGGCCCTGGCCACTGGTGGGGCTGGCAGGAGCTGTCCTCCACCCTTGCACTTCACCTCTGCCCCTTCGTCCAGCTCCGGGGAGCCAGTGACACCCACGAGCAAGCTGGGACGCCGCAGCTTCTGGGACATGCTGGTAATGTTATTAAGGGACCAGTGAGGAGCAGGGCCTGTAAGTCCTCATGGTGTGTCAGGCCAGGAGAAATGGAGAGGAGGGATCTGGCTGGGGTTGGGAGGCCGGGCTGGTAGCAAGGACTTTGAGATCAGGGCGCTAGCTGGGCTGTGCATGTGCACAAGCCTTAACTCACCCCCTTGTCCCTAGAGCAAGGCAGAGTCCTCGGAGCTGGGCAGCCCCAAGACTACTGATGACATTGTGCTGGAGAGACCAGAAGAGGCTCGCACAAGGCGGCGGCACAAGACAGAGAACGTCAAGCAGCATCTGAGCCAGGATCGGGCCACAGCCACAGCTGAACTGGAACAGGCACAGAGGCAAGCACAGCCTGCAGCCTGGGCAGCCAGGGTGTTGTTCCCCTCCGTCTGCTGTACAGCACTCCACAGCCTGACATCCTGCTGGCTCTTTCTGCATCTTAACCCTCCGGACCACATGCCCCTTCCTTGCAGTTTCTCCCTTACACAGCCAGTTAGGGGAGCTGCCTTCCACACACAAAGCCTCGATCCTTATTGCTGGAGTGCTGCTGGGAGCACTGCTGGTTCTCCCTGCCAGAGGTCTCTTCCCTGTACTGTGGGGCCCTGCGCAACACCTGACACCCCTGTGGCTACTGACCCAGAGGGACCAAGCTCAAGGGAGCCCCCCAAAAAGGAGGGTCTCCAGGCTCTGCTCTGAAGCTGGACGGGGAGAGACTATTGCACCTTTGTGCCTTCATTGCTGTTGACTTTGATCTGGTATAACTGTGCTTCCCTTTCCTCTTCCCAGGCGCCGAGCCTGCCAGTTGGAAGAAGGGGATGTGGGTACCATGCATCCACTCTTCAATCAAACCTGCCAGCAGTGGATGGCATTCATGAACCACCTGGGTATGTATCTCAGGTCCTAGCTCCTCCAGATGGGCTGGGAATGGGCCTTTCTTCCCGGAGCTCCAAGGACAAGTCCTTATACGGCACCAAGCCATCCGCCTTCATCCCTTGCTGATCTCTACCTAGTTACGCACCCTGTCTCTCCCCAGACCTCACCAGAGTCCCATTGGTCTCAGGGCCAGCAACAGCATTACAAAGCTGTGACAGGAGTCTGGGCATGTATCTCTGTGCACCTGAAGAAACCTGCTAAGGCCTGTGGTTGCATCTGCCATGCTCCAAGCCTAGGGCTTGCGGTAGTGAAGGAGCTCCCAGATGTAGCAGGGAGGGAGGATCTGAGCCTCTGCAACATGCTCTGGGGCTGTGAAGCTGCATGGGAGACCCCCACTCTTGCAGGGAGGGAGAGGAGGGGGGATGCCCTTTATATGGTGGGATTTGGGTCTGTGTGGCTGCCCTGTTGCTACTTTCTGGATACTTCTCACTTCAATGTTTGTACATCCTCTCACACCTCCTGCTGGCAAGGTGAAGCTGTCCTCCTCCTCCTCTGATGAGGAGTAAGTCAGGGAACAAGGAATAAGTAGGGGAATAAAGTGCCACGCTCAGGGCATGCAGGGAGTTTGGTCCAGGTCCCACTTCAGGCCAAAGCCTGAAACCAGGGGTTATTTCAGTCTTCGTCTTCTCCTCCTCCACATAAGGTCCTTGTTCTCCAGCTCTGCCTGCCTCAATCCCTGGCAAGGCAGGAACTTGGCCTGCTCTGGGCAGCAGGCCTGCAACGAGGCTCCCTTAGCCCACTCCCCTGCCCAGGCGGGCAGGGCTTGGCTCTGAGGCAGCTTGGCGCCTTGTCCTACAGTACTTCTTCCATGCAGGGTGCCCATCAGTGCAGCAGTGCTCATTGGAGATTGTGTCCCGTTTCCTCCTGTCCTCCATCCTGGTGGAAGTGGTGAGCCTGGTCACTGCCCTGGCGAGTGACACCACTGTCAAGGTGTTTGAGCGGATCTGGTGAGTTACGCAGTTCATAGGGAGCTGTTTGGCACCAGCAAATGCCGATAAGCTGTGCCAGCCTCTACTCCCATGGCTCTAGTTGTCAGCCACCTCTGGTGCTCTTCTTTGCAGCTACCATCGGGGCACCGCCTTCCTGCCCTATAAGCCTGGCCAGAGCGCCAGCCCTCGCCCTGCAGCCGTCAGACACTTCATCCTGCTGGGACGCAACTTCCAGCAGTGGCGTTGCAGCACGGAACAGGGTGAGTGCCCGGCCAGGGTCCACAGGACTGTGTGCTGGGGGCTCTTGGGATGGGAGATGTATGAGCAGGGTTCCTCTCCTTGCTGGGACAGACTGCTTGTTCCCAGAGGTGGGCAGTGGGTTGTCTGTTTTCAGCTCCTGAGACCTTATTCTCAAATTTGCTTATGACTGCTTATTTCAAGACGAGCTGAGCAGTACCGTGGCACAACATCCTGTTGTGCCACCTTAATGGCATGTGGGATGTAAGAGTGGGATGAACTGGTTTGAGGGTCCTAACTCTGGCTTCTTCCAGCTCACAAAGGGCTCCAGCGCTTCGAGGCTATGGAATTCAGCTCGGCAGAGAGAGGCTCTGACCCAAGCCTTGTCAGACGAGACCTGGCACCTCGGCAAAGGTTCCTCTTCATGGAGATCATTGACAAAAAGGTAGCAGTGAAGCCTGTGTGATGTTGTCTCCTGAAAGCCAAGCTGTTCCCAACTGGCCCAGGGCTAGAAAGAGGAGAGGAAGAGTGCCTTTGCAGGTCACCAACCTTCCCTAGGCGGGAGCCCTCCAAAGCAGCTGTGCAGGATGTCTCTGCTTGTGCTGCAAGCAGAGCTGGGGATTCCCTGCAGCACTGTGGGGAGCGTCAAAGGGGCAGCAGCCCTCGCTGTCTCTGACTTCAGCTGCCCCACTGTGGACTATAATTGCCCTTTCCCTCCCCACAACAAGGTCCACATCAGGCTGGGCGCTTGTGCTGCCGGTGCAAGTACCACCACCACTGCTGTGGCTGTTAACAGGGGGGCTGTGAATGAGCTGTTGCCACTCCCTGTCCCAGCCTTGCCATTTGAAACTGGCTGGAGCTGCAGCAAGTACCAACCAGAGCACCTGGGGCAGCCTGTGTCACCATGCAGGCCCTCTCTGAGCAGGTCCCTCAGCCTTCCTCCCCCTCGTCTCTCTCCAGCTGACGCTCTACACCTACAACTGGTCCCCAGACCTGGGGGCCAACCTGAACTGCTCGCTTACTCGCCTGCTGCAGTGGCAGAATGCCCGGTCCCACATCGTGCACTGCCTGCTCAGCCAGAAGCTGGGACTCTTCCACCACCACTGCTTCATGGACACACCATGGCATGAGGACAGCAAGCAGGTAGGGCACCCTGCCGGGCAGGGCAGTCCTTTTCCCTTCAGGAGGGGCCTTGGCAGCTTGAGGGTCTGATGAAGGTTGGAGACACTTCTGTGCTTTTGTGTGCCGGTTGGCAAGTCATCCCCAGGTGCTCACGTGTCCGACTGTGGCCGTGTCCAGCCAGGCTGTTGCTGTCTGCTCTTGGAGACAGCCAGAGGTGGGAAGGGAAGCAGGTTCTGCTGTTGGCAGCACTTATCTGTGACTAGATTATTTAGGGTGGAGGAGGCTAGGGAATGGGCTTCCCACTGCACATTAGGGCCATGCTGGGCCAACGCCTGCTCTCCTCAGGACTGGTGATGGAGAAGGCCAACAGATATGTCTGCAGATGACCAAAATTGGGTTTACTCTGTTCTTGTGGGTCTTTTCTCTAAGGCTGGCAGTAAGGAGGCTTTCATGGCTGTGTCTGCTTGCTTAGGAGCCAAATCCTTTCCTGAACTCCACTTTGGAGGTGGATGCGCTGATCCGGAGCTCCAGCCCCCCACCTAGCAAGGAACAAGGCCGGCTGAGCAGCTCTGCCCGAAGCCTACCGTCTCTGCATTTCCATCCTGATGTGGTGCCCTTTGACGAAGCTCTGCGGGATGTTACCACCATCAAGCGCATACCCCATGGGCCTGAGTTGGGACCTTTTGACCCCGTGTCTCGGCATGGGGCCCAGTTCCTGGAAATCAAGAGCATGGAGAGGAAAGGTAAAGCAAGGGGCTTGATGTCACAGGAGCCTGCCTAATCATCTCGCTCCTGGAAAAGGAGCTCAGAAAGAGCAGAACAAGAGTTCTGGCGGAGGGGACAGTTTTCAGCTGCTCCTGCCAGGGTGCTGTGAGGGGATGGGTTATGGCCTGAGTAGGATGGGAGCGAAGGGGAGTGGCAATACTTGAGGTTGTGGCTTGATACTCTCATGGCTGCTTTCTTTCCTCCAGAACTGGAGAAGCAGATGAAGATTGAGAATCTCTTTGTTACCTGGCAGCAGAGATCAGCGCAGTCCAACATGCCTATCAGTGTGAGTGCAGCCCAGGTGGGCGGGCAGCAAGCTGGGCCTTCTTGCAGCACACTGGGAGCACCAGCTTGCCTATAGCAAAGGGGAGCATTGGAGCTCAGAGCAGGGTGTATGTTGGGGATGGTGTTTGGCAGTGGAGCAGTGTTCTCTGCTTGAACTTCTGGGGTTGCTGGGCTCTAGCACCAGACTTGGGAATGGGGCCTCGCTGCCCAGCACTGGAAAGGCTGTAAAGCAGGGGGTTCCCTCTAGAGTTTGATCCCCGTTTAAGCAGCAGTGCGGTGTTGCGGACAGCTTGTTCCCAGGCTTGACAAGGGATGTGTGCTGTAACCGTGTTCCTCTTGTGCTGTGCAGCTGGCAGACCTGGAGACCCTGAAGCAGTCCTCACGCCTGGTTCACTACTGTGCTACCCCCTTGCTCTTTGACCCAGCCTTCCGGCAGCAGATCCAAACTGACCAGCAGGGCAAGGTAGAGGGGAAGGTGAGTGTCAGCAAGTGCCAGTGGAGTTGGGCTCTGTGCACTGGGGCAAAGGATGGCTTTGCAATCTTTTCCCAAGACAGGGCTGCTCTGAGCTCGCCCCTGCATTACAGGATGAATTTGCACCCTGTAAGATGGAGACTGAGAAAATCTTTGGGTCCTCAAAACCTTTCTCCTGCAGCCACACCATCCCTGGGGAAGACTGACTTCTGTTTTCTACCCAGGGAACTCAGGGCTGAGTCTAGCAAAGCCATCGGAGAGTGCTGTGTGGTACTGATCTGTTGAGGAAGCAACACTTCACTTAATGCATTCAGCAGCCAGACCTGGTAAACCTTGCCTGGACCCAGCAAATAGCTAGAACAATTGAAAGCAAACCAGCTGAATCCTGAGCAGGTTGCAACCTGACAGACTCTAACCAGCGCAGATCCCGCACCGGCTGTTCACTGTCTGTATGTGTGTCAGAAGTGAAGAACAGACTGTTGTAATTTATCTAAATGTCAAAAGGATTCTGACAGGGACTTTAAACAGAGGTTGCTACAGAAATTGAGCATTCACAAGAGAAAGGAAAAGTATCATCACAGAATGAAAACTTCACTTTGTTTTTGGAACAGAGCAAAATGAAAATTGTTATTCAATTTGAAGAGCCTGGCAGCAGGGGTTTCAAGGTTGTGTATTGGGTTCTGTATCTCCAGATCATTTATCGCAGTACATATGAGATGCCAAGCTTTGTAATGCTGTGTGGCTGTTCAGATTGGTCAGAACAGAAAAAGACTGCAAGGAACTCGAGAAGGACCTGAGTAGCCTGTGAAATGAGAGGTATTGTGGGAGCTGGGACCTGGTTCCCAGTAAAACAGAGCACAATGTGGAGAGACATTTGAACTCCTCCTGTATTGTACACTAACTGCAGAGCCTGTACAGAGCAGACAGCTCAGTGGATTTCTTCAATTCGTGAACAGTTGCATACAAAAGGCAAACTGTTTAGAGTACATCAGAAAGGGGTGTTAATATTATGGGTAATATTCCAATACATTTCTAAAATACTAGTGTATTAATGTCTTCACCTGGACAGTAAGTGTGAGACCAAGCATCTTGTGGCAAAGGCACTGAACTAGAGAGACTCAGAGAAGGTCAGAGAGTAGCCAGAGAGGCCCCAGGTAAAGACACTGCTCCTGGGGTAGGTAAATGAAAGGGCAGATAGAAATATGTAAAAGAGCCACAGGCTTGAAGTAGAGAGATCAAGAAAAGAAACCTCAGTCTCTCACAGCACAAAGACAAGGAGTATTCAAGACACCAAAAGGAGAACTGAAAATGGTTTAAAAGGAAACACTGTTCCTATTCAGTGCTACTGAACTATTAGTAAATCCTGAGAAGTCAGCAGGATTCATAAGGGAATTGGACTCTTACATGTAGAGTAGGAGCTTCAGTAGAAGCTGAAGCTCTGTTGAGCCTTGCATGAAACAGTTGTGAGCCACTAAAACTTTGTGGAAGCCGTTTTGTGGGGGGAGATGTGAATTATCCCCTTCTGCCAGGGCACCTTTTCCTGCAGTCTATTAGGTCTGCTGTTAGGTCAGTCTATGGCTGGGTAAAACTTGGATCTTGTGTTTTGGCACATGCACTAGGACAGTGTTTGAGGAACTAGGTGTTAGTGCTCTCTGGCAGAGGGAGATCTGCCCTCCATTCAACCAGAGCAGCTGGTGGTGTCCCAGCGAGTGTCACCTGCTGGGGCCAGACACAGCAGGTCTCCTTAGGAAATTATTTTCTCTTCCAGAAGCGCCACCGCTCAAATGACTCTACAGCTTCAGGGAGGGACCGCAGCCACAGCTGTGACTCGGCAGAAGCGCTGCCCTGCAAGGTGAAGGAGGAGCCCTGGCTGCAGGAGATGTGCAATGCCTTCTTGCAGCAATACATCCAGTACCTGCAGAGCATGGGCTTCATTCTGGTCCAGGTGCGGCCACCCTCACCCACCACTCGCAGGTCAGTGACGTTCTGGGAACCCTGTTATTGGAGAAGGGCCAACACACTGAGCTATGCCCTGGTTTGACACAACAGGAGATGTTGGCTCCCTTGCTCAAGGCTCTCTCTGCTGTCATTTCCAGTAGCACAAGCCGGATCCGAGCTCTGGCAGCAATGGGTGTGGAGGGGAGAGGGTCCTTCTCCTACACGAAGCCAAAAGCAGAGGGGAGTCCAAAGGTGAGTGCATGTCTGTTAGAGGGGTGGAACTGGGATGGAAGTCAGGCTGTGGAGTGGGGCGGTTCTCGTGGTTGGCTTTTGAATCGGTTTCAGACAGAAAGGATGTGAGAGGGCAGAGAAAGTACCGAAGCCAGAAAAAGAGTCTGTCTAGACCAGCACCATCTTTGGGATGTTGGGTCAGATGAGACCTTCTTGCTCTCCTGCATGTCTTCCTGCAGCCCCTTCCTGGGACTGGGTGGAACCAGGGCAAATCTCAAAAGGATGGCAACAACTTGGAGGGGGCTCAGAAGAGGAACAGGGTGACCTGGGGCCAGGACAGCTGCCTTTGGGTGTGATTCTGGAGGTTTACCTGTCAGAGAAACCTCAGCACCTATGGTGAAGGGCAATTCTGGGGCAGAAAGATCTTTAGTTAAAGTGAGATGAATGCTGAAGTTGAAGAGATCAGAGAAGATAAACCCGGAATGGCTCTACTGCGAGAGCAGGCTGAGCAGGCTGAGGCTTTTCATTTCTAAAGAAATTGCAACTAGGGAGGCACAGGACAGAGCTCTACCAAATCGCAGCTAACCTGGAAAGGGATTGACTCCTTGCTGTCTTATTCGATACAACACCTAGACACCATCAAATGAAAGTATTGGGAGCCAGTTTCAAAGCAAAAGGGAGTGTTTCTTTGTGCAGCAGGTAACAGTGGTCTTTATCAAAAGGTTTTGTGAACACAAGAGCTTACAAGAGAGAATAGGTAAGTACCTGGAAGAGGAATCCATCTGAGTCGCTGGATAGGCAGAAACCATCTGTGGCTCATGAAATCATCCAGGGATGATGGGAGCACATAGCATTTGCTCACCTACCTTTGGCTGATGTTGGTACAGGATTGTGGGCAAGACAACACCTTGCAATTAAAATGAGAAGAGAGCAATCCACTGGAACAACTTAACAGGGGTCAAGTGAATTTGCTGGCAGCTAAGCTCTGAGTCCAAACTGGATGCCTCTGATAGCTGCTGTGTCAGGCAGATGTGATGGTCTGGAGAGTGCTCAGCAGGGAGAGGTGGGAGCGAGGTTTTGTGGGCAGCAGCACCCCTCAGCTCACAGTGTCCTTGAACTCTAGAGACAGCCTGTCCTGAGTAAGCAGGAGGCAAAGGGAGCAGTGTGCCTGGTGTGCTCTCTTGAAGGCTGTTTATTAGGTTTGTTAGAATTCTTTTCACAGTCAGCTCTGGCATGTCTGCTCTCCTCCCTCCAGTGAGGGTGCTCGGTTGATGACGCTCCTCGAATTCCATGTCTGCCACAGAGCCTTGTGGCAGCCTCACACTCTGGTGTGCGGGCTGCTCCCCTGTACCAGAGAGCCTCTCCAGCTTTGTCCTTCTCTTCCCAGAGCACAAGCCCTGCTGTTGCCACCTATCATCTACAGAGAGCTCTTCCAGGTGGCATTGTGCTGATGGAGTTGGCCTTCCAGGTAAGAAAGAACAGGAAACAAAGTACAGTCTCTGGGGGTTCGGGGACAGTCTTCAGAGGTGACAGTGTGAGTAATGAGGAGGAGTGCAGCAGGGACATGTGATTCATTCTTTCTTGTCCTGCCTCTTCCATGGTCCTGCAGGACTGTGGATCATCTAGGGATGGTTCTGCAGGGCTCAGAATAGTAAGAGTTGCTTGGAGGGGGGCTAATAAAAGATGCAAGGGCTCAGCACCAGGTAGGGTGCTCTGTGCTCAGCCATGTGTTGGCTGCGCCGGCTTGGTTCAGACAGGAGAGGAGACAAAACATGGAGCAAGAGTGTCTGGGACCCAGCCCAGAGAGTGAAGCATGGGGACTGTTGTCTTTCCCTGGAGATGCTCAAGGCCTATGCTTCACCCATGTGCTCTCTCCTCCAGGGCTATTACTTCTGTGTGAAGCAGTATGCACTGGAGTGCTCACGGATCCCCATGGGCCAGACTGTGAACTCCCAGGTAATGGCTTTGCAGGCACAGCCGGTGCTCCTCAGGGTTAGGGGCTGCTTCAGGAGAGGCAGCGATCTCTGGGACAGAGTGGGCATTTCAGGTGCAGCAAGTTCTGGAGAGCTCTGCTCCCTCCTCCTGGAAAAGCAGAACTGCACAGAGCCTTTTGCAGCCACGTGACCTCCACAGCCTGCTGCTTGAGTAGATCTGGAGTACAGTGAAAGGGGGTGGGAGGTTTGGCAAGAGGATGACTCTTGTCCTAGCTTGGGGAGCAAGATAGAGGAGGCTGGGGAGGAATAGGAGCAATTCTGGCAAAGATGACTGCTCCAGGGAAAGTCAGTGCATGGAAAGCCAGAAGCTCTCTGCTTCCCTTGGAACAAAAGGGAAGCGGAATGGGAACAGGGATCTGTGAACATGGATGGCTGCCCTTTGCCAGAGGAGATCACTTTCTGCACCATGAGCCCTGGTTCTTGATACCTCTGTGCTTTGCTCCACAGCACCATGGGGTTGCCTGCTCCCTTCTCTTTTGGTGTGTCAGGGTGTCTCCTGCCTGTCCCCAGGGCACTGGCGTGGCTGTCTAGAGGCTGGCCAGCCCCAGCCTGTCTGAGGCAGGAGGCGTGCATAATCATACTGTCCTTTCCAAGGTGGCTCTGTAGCAAGGCTGCATCTTATCTATATCAAGAGTGGCTCTCCTAAGCTTAGAGCCTGCCAGGGCCTTGCCTGAGGGTTTGCTGAGCCTTTCCTGGGAAGCCTGCATGTGCACAGGGCAGGGTTACCAGGCTGCAGCTGGCATTGCAGGGAACATCCAGGCTCTGTCTGCCTGACTTGAAAAAAGACTTTGCCTGGTTTTGCAGTGGGAGGGGTTGGTCCTGGGAGCAGCAGGCGAAAGGCGTGGGGCTTGCTGCAGGGGCCTGGACAGCCTTCCCACACGCTGGGACTAGCCCAGAATTCCCCCAGATGGGACAGTTGGGCTCCTCTGCCCCTTCTCTCCCCTTGTCCCACCCAGGGCCTGTGCAGGACAGGCTGGATGCAGGAACAGGGCTGGGCAGTGCCTTGTCCCTCTTCCCACTGGCTGTGCATCTCTCTCCATCAGGGCACTCTTACAGCCAGAGCTCGCAGCAAGAGCTGCATGGGACCCAGCTCCGTCTCTGAGTCTGCGGTACGTCCTCTCCTCCCACTGCCATGCTGGGCACGGCAGGACCTGCCAGTGCAGGGCTGAAGCTCCCACTGGCTGTGCTTCCACCCTTCCTGCCCCAGTGCCCGGCTGCGGAAGCTGCCTCTTGCCTCCTGTGCCAGTGCCTTCTGTAGCAGTACAGAGCTATAGGCTCCTCTCTGGGCTCATCCTGGCTGTGCGGGTTGCCCTCTGGCTCATGGCAGTAGCAATGCTGGTGGCGCAGAGAGTGAGGGCAGCCTGTTCTCATGCCAATGCCTCCTGCCTGCTGGTTTTCCCTGCTTGCCCCTTTTTAAACCAAGGGTGTGGGTCAACTGCACAAAAGTGTCAGAGAGCCCAAAGACATTAAAACCGTGGCTCCTGGCATGAGGGCAAGGCTGAGGCCTTCACCAATGCTGTCCCCTGGCACAGTAGCTGCAGTTGTGGTGGGGGTAGGGCCAGGGGTGTGTGTGTGCTGGTGCTGCCCCAGTGAAGGACTGGCACACTGGGCAGAGGTGATGGCCATGTGCCGGAGGGGCCCTCCCTTTGGGCACAGCTGTGACACACCAGCCACCACTGGATCTGGCTCCCAGCAGCCAGCCTGGGTCCCTGTTAGTGAGCACAGGGCATTAGCAGCTCTGCTGTTGCCCATCTCTGGGTCCAACCATTCCCCACATGCCCCTGTGCTGCCCCCTGCTCTCAGGGGACGTTCAGAGAGTCAATCTTTGCCTGTAGATCCATAATTTGCTGGGGCTCCAGCCCCAGCATGTCCTGTACCCACTCAGGGACTAGGCAGTGCAGAGCAGCGCTCAGCTGAAAGGAGGCTGTGTCCTCCTTCACAGCCACATGGCGTTCAGCTCAAGAGGGGGATAAACCTCATGCCAAAAGGGAGGCAGTGCTGATCAGTCTGTGCTGCTACTGGAGACCAGGAGTGGGGTCAAGTGTGGAAGGAGCCACCAAGCTGGATCCCTTGGGGCCAGGCCTGCGGGTCTGCTATTTGCACTGTGCACACAGCTTCTTGGCTGCATCCTGCTCTGGTGTTGAGGCAGGGGTGGTTGCACTGGCTCTGCCATGCCTTGCTGTCAGCAGGGCTTTGCAGGAGGGTGTGAGGTGCCTGGTAACATTCCTGCCTTGACTCCCTGTCCCTCCGCAGCTCTCTATGCTCTTCACGGAGGAGTGTGACAAGGTGCGGGACCTCATGCACGTGCATTCATTCAGCTACGACTTCCACTTGCGTATAGTCCACCAGTATCTGCTGGGTTCCCACATGACCCTCCGCCAGGGCTACCATCTCACCAGCTTCCTGGAGGATTTCATTGCACACCACCCTGACATCCCCAAATTTGGCCGCAACCACGTTTTCCAAGGTGTGTAGCTCAACATGTGATCAGCCTGGGGTTGATTGCCAGCCCATAACTTGGCAAAAGTTTTCCAAGTGCTTTACAAATAAACCTGACCTTTGGAGTATCCCGGGAGATGACAGGGAGAGGGTGACATGAGGGGCCCAGCTCCAGGGGAAATCCATGCTGCCCTGTTGTGGAAAGGAGGTGGGTTGCTCTAGAGCTCTGTCCCCCAGAGTAGTTTGTAGGACACTGCTCTGCCCAGGTAAGAGGCACTGAGTGTCTCCTGTGATAACAATGTGTCCTCTTCCACTAGGCATGCTGGCCCTGCCCACCAACATGATCACTGCGCACCAGCTGTACAACTACATCGCTGACCATGCCAACACCTACCACATGAAACCCCTACGCATGGCCCGGCCAGCCACAAGCAGTGACAACAAGAAGGGGACACCAGGCACAGAGCAGAACGAATATGCACTGGTCTCTATTTGGAACAGGTGAGTGCGTCTGCTGCAAGTTCCTGGAGCTGCCGGAGATTGCTGCGCACCCCCCAGTCCTGGGGACACTACCCCCAGGTGCCAGCAAAGCTGACTGTTCTGCATGGTGCCAGGCAGCAGTTCTGCCCAGTTTCTCTGAGATGGCCAACAGGGGTGCTGTGCATTTCCCCAGCACTTCTGAGGAGTCCTGCTGTGTCAAATTCCCCATGCCCAATAGTTCCGTTGTGACCAAGAGCTCTGGGGGAACAAAGTGAGGTCCCCTTCATACTGATGTGCTTTTGCTCCCAGCTCGGGCTCCTACAAGGACTCTGAAGGTCTGCGTCATCACGATGACTTCGATGTGTCCCTCCTGGTGTGTCACAGTGCAGCACCGTTTGAGGAGCAGAGCGAGGCAGAGAGACGCATGCTCCGGTGAGCACTGGGGGCCCAGAGACATGACACCAAAGCTTTCTGGCTAGGGAGGAGGGCTCTGGGAGGGACTGGCTCTGTCTGGGACATCACAGGCAGGTTTGGTGCTGTCTGGGGAGGATCCTCACAGGGAACTGGGCAGTGTGGTATCTGTCCTTGTCTGGGCAGAGAAGCACCCTTACTGGCAGGGACAGAGAGGCCCGTGATTTATTTGCAGACCAGCTGAGAAGGGAGCAGCCCTTCCCCAGGTCACAAGTGTCTCCTTGCTCTCAGCTTGCGTTTCTACGTCATCATGACTAGCCAGCGTGAGCTCTTTCCCCGGCTCACGGCTGATATGCGACGCTTCAAGAAGCTGCCACGCTTGCAGCGGGAAGTGCTGGAGCCTGTGGTGGGCCGGGCAGCATGGGAGGCAGCGGAGCCGGAGACGAGCCTGGGGCGGCAGCAGTCAGCAGAGCAGGAGCTGTGGCAGGATGTGGAGGACAGCAGCGAGTTCTATGCTGGGGGCACGCAAGTCAAACTGGGGCCTGGGCTCTTCTACACCTCGCCGCTCTTCCCCTTGCTGGCCTCCGAGGTGGCCTCAGCCCAGAAGCAGCTCAGCAGCATGGTGCAGCTGGCCAAATGCCACTGCCGCAGGGACAACCTCTGGAAGCGCCTCTTCCTCCTGGAGCCTCTGGCTTCTGACAAGCTGAAGCTGGGCAAGCTCTCACTGGTGGAGCTGGAGGAGCTGCTCGACGCCGTGCATGGGAAATCCATTGCTGATGTTGACCCCCAGCTGGTGAGCAGCAGGGATGGAGTCATGGTGCACAGCAGCCGCTGTTCTGCTGTGGGGAGGGAGTGGGGCACTGGGTGGAGGGCCTGCAGGGCACATCTCTTCTTGCTGGGTGGGAAGATAGAGGCAGGAACATAGCTCCTAGCTGGCAGGGGAAGGGGAAGGCTGCATGGACCCATCTATGGAGAGTGGATAGCTCTGGGTCAGCATTCCTCAGTGGGCTGCAATGGATGCATCTGATTTGGGGTCTGAAGGCTGCTGTAGCATTATGGCTGCTGGTGCCATGGCTAGAAGGAGGCTGAAATCAGCCCTTCTCCATGCCCGCAGGGATGCTTCCTCACCATGACAGTCTCCTGGTACCAGAGCCTCATCAAAGTGCTGTTGAGCCGCTTTCCCCAGAGCTGTCGGCACTTCCACAATGCTGAAACTGGCACCCAGTATCTGGTAAGTCCCAGCCCGTCACCCACCTGCAGCCTCTCTCCCCTGTCCAGGGCCCCTGCCTGCTGTGCCTTCTCACAGTGCGAGCCTGGCGTGTGCTGTCAGGACAATGTGGGCACTGTCATGATGTTGCTCTCCACTCTGCAGCATGAGGTGTGTGCTCCTGTGGTACAGCAATGTTTGTTTGTCTGCCCCCAAGGCAGGCAGGACGCTCTTCACACCCACAGCCTCATGCCACGTATAGCCCTGTGGTTTGGCAGTGTCACCTGTGAGCCAGGCAGACCTCCACCTTCACGGCTCTATCATGCCACTCGTCCTGCACGTCAGCACGTCCTTGAGTGGGTGTTGTTCGTACTCCTGTCCTGGGGTTTGTGCTGTCTCCTTTGCAATGTGTGCTGTGGCTCTCTTGACAGGTTGTGCTCAACCAGAAGTTCACGGATTGCTTCGTTCTTGTGTTTCTTGATTCCCATTCAGGAAAGACGGTAAGAACTTGGGAACGTAAGAGCAGCTATATTGGCTCAAGCTGGGAGTCTGTCTAGATTGATCCAGCAGTTGCCAAGGGCAGGTGCCCATGGGGAGAGTAAGAGCAAGTCAAGAAGCTTGTTAACACCTTTCCCAATTACTGTCCCAACATCTGACAAACTGTGGCCCGGGCCTGTCCTGAGCTATAGGTGGCCTTTGCATTTATTTAACAGCTCTCCGCAGCTTTATTTCCTTTGGTTAATTTGTGGCATCAGTGATTTCCCCTGACTTGCTGCTCCATGATACAATTACAATCTAGGTGAACAGCTACCTTCCTTGGCTTGTTTTTGAACCTCCTGCTTTTTTCATGTGATGCCCCTTTGTTCTTGTATTGGAAAATGGTGAGCAGTTGATCCCCTTTTCCTTCACAGGGTTGCTTTTGGATCATGCTCTCAGCTGTCTCTCTGTCCAGGCTAAAGAGTCCTTCTGTATTCAGTCCAAAGCCAGAGCACACTGGGTCTGGCTGGGAGGGGTCACCAGTGCTGCAGGCTGCTCCTACCTGGGCAGAAAGGAAGGGGACCTGCACTGTGAGGGTCCCAGCAAACCTGCACGGGCCTTGGCCTTCATTGGACTTGAGGGCAAAAATACTCTGCTTTCAGCTGTGCTCCCAGGCAGGGTGCAGGATGGGTCACAGGGAATGCAGGTCCATGTGAGAGCGGGGCATCTACAAGACACTTCAGTCTACAGTGAGGCTTTTGCAGAGACTGCAGCATATCTGATCCCTTTGTAAAATACATAAATAATAAATTATAATAAATCACAATCCATCTTAAAAGCAGGTAGAGGAGACAGAAGAGGTGGTGCCTGCTGGAAGGCTGCTCAGTGCCTCCTGCCACCTGAAGGTGAAGAGCCCTTCCCATTTTGTGCTGGAGCTTTTGTCGTGGCCAGTTCTATCCTCTTCATGCCAGTGGTAGCTCAGAGCTGAAACCGCTCTTCACTGTGCGGGTACCCGCTTCCTCCCCGGTCCCCTAGGTTCACCTCCACATCTGAAGGTGGAATTTTTGCTAACTCCATGTTGCTGTGTTAAGCAAGCCAAGCTCTTAAGCCTGCCTTCCCTTCTCCAGTGGCTTCATTGTCATTCAGAGCCCTTCAGAGCTCTTCAGGGCTCAGGTCAGCCTTTGTAAATACAGGTGTCCAGAACTGCACCCAGTATTCCTGAGGAATCTCAGCAGAGCCTTCTGCGATTGCACTAAGGCTTTTCTGTCCCTGCCCGCTCCTTTTGGTACAGCCTAGGGTGGTATTTGCCTTTTCATGGTCATGTCTCACTGGTCATAGTGTCATCTTGTGGTCATTGATATGATACACCCAGACTCTCCATCACCTCTCCCAATGAATCCCATCTTCTAACAGAAATCCTTCATGTTCCTCACCTTGTATTTCACGCTTAACATTCATCCCATTCCTGTGGCCTCTCAAAAGTCTCTAGGGCTTTTTTTGCATTATCCCAATCCTCTTTTGTATTAGTGCCTCAAATTTTATCAGCATGCTCTTCATCTTTGTGCCAGACTCATTAAAGTAATAGGCAACGTGAGTCCCAAAACCTCTCCTGGAGGAATTCCATTTGCAACCTCTCTCCAGCCTGCTACTTCCCCTTTCAGCACTACCATCTTCACCTTACAATTTTTGTGTTAATTCCTATCTTTTCAGCTTACCTAAATTTCCCATGTGGCACTACATCAAATCCTTCCTGAAGCTCAGATAAGATATACCATGATTCCTTTGTCTAGAAATATTACCTTATCGAAGAGAACTCTAGCATTAGCACATCATTTTGGTAACACTGAGCTGCATTTTCCTCATGGTTCTTTCTCTCCAAGCCTGCTCTAAAGCCTTGCACGCTGCCGAGTTATGCTCACAAATCACTTTCTCTTCCCTCTTAAATGATGGTGGTGCATTTGCTGTTTTGCAGTTACACAGCTGTTCTCATGGCTTTATGAGTTTGTTAGGGGACCCTGGCTACTAGATGTGCTGCGTTTCAGCTCTGGAGAACATCCAGTCCCCGTGTCTTGCCTCCATGATGTTGATCTCAGTGCACTGAGTTGCTCACGTTTTTCTTCTGCTTCAGCTCCTGCAACCTTCTCTTCTGAACCCTGTTCTCTGCCCCCCTCTGCC
Source organism: Aptenodytes patagonicus (assembly GCF_965638725.1). Classification (NCBI taxonomy): domain Eukaryota; kingdom Metazoa; phylum Chordata; class Aves; order Sphenisciformes; family Spheniscidae; genus Aptenodytes; species Aptenodytes patagonicus. Next base: position 69,641,001 of record NC_134953.1, on the reverse strand, counting down.
CTTGCCCTGCCTTGTCAGTACAGTCACTAATGAGGATGGAGCAGCCAGCATTTATTTTTAGGATTGCAGTTATTACGTTTAATCTCCTCCCCTTCCCCATTTGTTGCACTCCTACTCTTTGCCTTAGAAGAAGAAATTTCCCTCTAATTTCCCTGGAAGCCCCTATTACTGTGGAAGCAGTAGGATCCCTTCCTCTCCTGAGGCTGCTGCTGGGGTTGGTATAACTGCAGATGCATGGGGGCTGGGACAGAGGGAGTGGGCAAGTCCTTGCACCTAATTTCCACCAGGAAAATTGGGAGGAGGCTCAAACATGCTTTGTCACAGGAGGAGGCACTAGCTTAGTGTTGTTGGCATTTTGGGTCTTCTCCCAGTATCTGCCTGACACGGCCAAGCAAGTGCCCACGCAGCTGGGCTAGGGACTGCACAGTGCTTGTCCTGACCCGCTCTTCCTTCTCAGCAGAGCCTCACCGTGGTTTTCCGGGAGCCGTTCCCAGTGCAGCCCCAGAACAGCGAGAGCCCTCTGCCACAGCTTGTGTCCACATACCACCACCTGGAGTCTGTTATCAACACTGCCTGCTTCAACCTCTGGACAGGCCTGCTCTAGCACTGGCACCTACATCCTGGAGCGATACACGTACCAGACCTCTCGGCACGGCTGTGCCGTGGGTGATGATGGGGAAGAACAGGCCTCGGGGAGGGACCTGTGCTCCGGCACTGCAGGCAGCGCTGCTAGCGGCACGCATGGCTACTGAACTGAGGAGCCTGGGGATGTGGGAGGGCAGCCTGCCTCCTGCTCTTGGGCTTCAGCCCCAGCTGTGCCTCCATCATTCGCTGGCTGGCTGGTGTGGCCCTCAGTGCGCTGTTTTCGGTGGGTTTGATACTGCATGACCTTGAACCGAACCGCAAGGGCAGGAGCTTGGCTGCTGTGGCTTGTCTGGAGCAGAGCGGCTCTCAGGGACACGGCTTTGGCATCTGCAGGTGAGTTCTGCCTGCCGGGAAGGCATGGAGGAGCTCACACAGCATGTCTTCTGCACAGGGCAGCACTGCACAGTGCTCTGGCTTTAGGTGGAAAGATGACTGGACTTCAGGGCTCTGGGCAGTGAGGCGGCCTACTTCTGGCCCTTTGCTTTCATGAGGAGAGCACCAAATGGGACAGGAAGGGTGAACTGGACCAGGGGAAGGTTTTATGGAGATGTACATTAAAGCCATTGATATATCTGTGAAATAAACTGAACCAGATCCCCACTCACGTGCCATAAGCTAGGATGTGGAAAGCCTTCCGTAGGGGATGCAGAGACAACTCTGGCTGCGGGGCTGGCTGGGTTTGCACTGGCGTCTCATACTTGCTCTGGAGCAGGAGCAGCAGGGCAGTCAGCCCCACATGTCTGTGGGCAGGCAGCCCCCAGCCTGTTACCTTGGTTCAGGCAGCCTGCGAGGGGACTGCTTGCTTCACTGTCCCCACCTGCTGCAGGGTCAGTGCTGGGCACTGGCAGCAGCCTCGAGAACTGCAGGACTTGGAAGCCCAGAGCCCTCATCCCACAACTCCATGCACCAGCTGGAGCTGGACTGGGAAAACCCACGCCCTTCCCAAGGAGTGAATGTTCCCCTCAGCAGGGGGGACTGGAAACCTCTCCCTCGACACCCCTGCAGTCTGGAGGTGAAGGTGCTCCTATGTACCTCAAGTCACCTACAGTGGTGCCCAAGCCATCCCCAAATACGACATGCTGCAGATGGTGCTTGAGTAGATGAGGGTCCAACTGCTTGGGCTGGCCCAGCAGGGCCTGGGGAAGGGCAATGGGACATCGATGCTCCTAACTTTGCCCCAAGTCATAGAGAAGACAGACATGCTCCTCTGTTAAGCCATTGTTTTGACTTTTATTCCAGTGTTCTGTTTTACTTTGCTGCCTTGCTGGTCCCACCATGCTGCAGGCCTCGGCTCTCCCAGTACGAGCGCAGCCAGCCCAGACCTTCCAGAGTGTCTCCTGCAGTGACAGACAAGGTCTCCTGCTGGCACCCCCAGGCAAGCTGGAGCAGCTGCTGCTTTGGGCAGGGCTCTCATCCCCAGGTAGGGACGCCGATGCCCGCTGCCTGCCACACCCCAGGACATGCCTGCCTTTGCACAGTCCCCAGCCAACTGGTCCATGCTGGGACCTGCCAGTGGGGCTTGGACCACCCCCAGGCCCACTCACCTTTCGGAGCATACTCACACCCCACATAGCCAGTGTAGCCAAGGGACTCCAGGAGCTCGAAGATGTAGGGGAAGTTCAACTCCCCAGGGCTGTCAGGCTCGTGCCGCCCTGGCACCTGTGCAATCTGGATATGACCTAGGGAGGAAATGGGAGATGCTCTGCTCAAGGCAGCTCTGCCCAAGGCAGCCCTGCCTGCAGCCTTCTCTAGGCATGGGACAAGGTGACCCAAGAGCAGACCCTTGCCCCCAGACAGCCACAGCAGAGAGTGGGGCAGTAGGGCCCCATCTCAAAGCCACTCCTGCCCCGTGGCCACAGAGGAGCTGGTTTGGGTGCAGGTTGTTACCGATAAGTGGGAAGTATGTCTCCAGGTTGTGTGACAAATTCCCATCCATGATCTGGCAGTGGAAGAGGTCCTGTGGGAGAGAGAGGAGACGGGTGGTGCAGCTGTTCAGCAGTGAGCGGTCGAGGACGGCTGTGCTACAGTCCCTGTCCCTCCCCACGTCCCCAGGAGGGGATAACAAGCCCACAGCCCCTGGGACTCCCCTGTGGGCCTGTGCAAGGTTCCCTGGTGGAGGGTGGACCCTGGAGATCTTCAATGCTGACTCACCAGCTGCAGCTTCAGGTTGGGCCGTCCCACCTTCTCCAGGATGGCAGCAGCTAAGGGTGCAAGAAATGAGAGACCATCACCCCCAGGCTGGAAGCTTCATGGTGATGCCCCGAGACTCCCGTTCATCAGCTGTGCTCCCTCAGCATCTCCCTGCAGGTGAGGCAACCTCCTGCCTTTCAGACTTTGGGGATCCTTCTCCTCCCTTGAAGGAGACTTTGGGGAGCGATGTCTGCCTTACCTTGGTGCGGGGTGTTCAGAAAGTAGCGAGGGTCAGTGATGCGGTTGTTGATAGGCTCCACCAGTCCAATCATGTCTTCCTGTAACACAGTAATGTCACCCTACGGAGCACCCCATCACCTCTGCAGCAGGAAGCACTCCCTCCCCGTGCCAGGCCGCTGGGGGATTCTCCATCCTTGGTACCCTAAGAGCTGCACCCACGGAGCAGGAGCCGTTCTCCACTTACCTGGGCCAGGAGGTCAGCAGCGTATCTGAGATTCTCAATGAAGGTGGTTTCCATCTCACCTGCCACTGCTGCCCGGTCTGCACCCATGGGAACCCGCCCAGCCATCAGGTGGATCCTGCAGACACAGAGAGATCAGCCACAGGCAGCAGCTCCAGTCTCCAAGCAACTGGTCGGATCTAATACACCTTCCTCTGCCAATGGAAAATGGGGCCAGGTTGGGGGAGCAGACACAGATGGGGGTTAAGCGGAGCCACCTCCTCTGCAGGAGGCATAACAGGCACCAGCGAGCTGCAGGGACACAAACCTGCACCATCCCACCTCAGTACGCAGAGGGACATCCTTGAACCTTTTGCCTGACAAATCACAGACCTTGATTCTTCCCTCTTTTGCCAGCTGCCTCCAGCTCTTCCACCCCAAGGCTGGAGCTTTCTTGGGGTCTCACTCCTGGGGCTGCTCCAAGGCCAGCAGGATGGGCAGCAGGCATGCTGCCTCTGCCAGGGGCAGGTCGGATGCCTTGTCTCACCACTTGCTGGATTAGAGCAGGGAGGGGACGGTGGCCAGTGCTGGGCTATGCCAGCCTGTGTGCAGAGCTCAGTGGCGGGGCAAGAGGAAGGCTCTTCAGCGGCTGTTTGGGGAAGGTGTACAGTGGAAACAAAAACCTTTTCAATCTACCCCTTACCAGAGTGCAGATGGGTGTGGGCAACCCCCGACCTGCCTGGCCCATGCCCACCGCAGGGCTTTGGACTGCGTTTCTAAGGGAAAGAATGATGCAGAGTAAATGGAATAAAAGGGCCACGCTGGTTTTCTGAAGGGGGTTGTGCCAGGCTAATTGCATCTCTTACAGTGTCTCTGCTGTGCTGTGATCAGTGTGGCCTTCAATAAAGCAACTGTTCTGGTGTCCCAGGGGAAATGACTGGTATAATTGGGGAGGGAAAAGGGAGGATTATCACGGGGACTGTTGTGCGGAGGTGCAGACAAGAGCCAGCACAGGGAACAGCAGGGTTGGATGAGAGTGCCTGCCAGCTTTGGGGCTGCTCCCAGCAAGCACATTAAGGCCGTGGGCCCTCATGCAGGGGTCTGCAACGAACTGGCTCCCACCGGATGGAGCCGAGCAGGGAGACGCTGCCCGGGAGAGGCTCCGTGACCCAGCGGGATGGAGGGACAGCGGTGCAAAGGACGAACCCCGCTCGGTAGAAGAGCTGGAGCAGGAGGGCTGCGGAGGGGTGCTTTGGTGCCGCCGGGGCCGGGAACCCGCTGCCGCGGGGTCGGGGGGAGCCAAGGGGCCGGAGGAGCGGGGCCCTGCCTCGGACCTACCTGGGGCAGCCCACCGCCTTGGCGTACTGCACTGCCGCGGCCAGGCCCTGGCGGAAGGCAGCCTGGCGCCCGGGCACGGCCGTCAGCCCCATCTCGCCCGCCTCCTGGTCCCCTAGGAGAGAGCGGCGGGGTCAGCGGCACCGGGGCACCCCCGCGCCCCCCACCCACGCGGCCCGGGGGGCGCGGCGGTACCGGGAGGGGTGTTGAGGAGGACGATCCGCACCCCCGCCCGCTCCGCCGCGGCCCGCAGCGCCTGGGCCGGGCAGCCCGCCGGCCAGGCCGCCTCCGCCGCCCCGAACCCGGCGGCCGCCGCCGCCTCCAGCCGCGCCGGCAGCGCCGGGAGCACCGGGAACAGCCACGAGAGGTTGGCGGAGAAGCGCAGCGACATGGCGGGCGGCGGGGCGGGGGCAGGCGGCGGGGGCGGGGCCAGAGACAGTAGGGGCGGGGCCGTGCGGGGTAAGGGCGGGGCCGGGGAGGCGCGGGCCGCACGGGCGCTGCATCCTGCGTGGGCGGCTGCGGGCAGCGGCGATCCACCCGTGGGGCTGCTGGGAGCGGCCCCCGGGTGTGAGCGAGCCCCCATCAGCTGGGGCGTGCTGGAGCGCAGCCTCTCCCCGGCAGCTCACGGCTCCGACGCCCGTAGCACTCAGCCCTGTGAGTGTGCCGCAGGGTGATGGCTCCGGCGCACGCCCGCAGCCATGCCGGTGCGTGGGGCCACGGGGCCCGTGTGGGTCAGCAGCCCCACGCCGCACCCCAGCAGGCAGAGCCGGCCCCATGCTGCCAGTGACACAGGTGGGGTTGCTGTCTTCATCACAGGGGCTGTGGGACGGGAGTGTGCTGGGGGCGGCCGTCGCACCGCGTGGCTGGCGTCCTCCCTGGGAAAGCTGTTTTTGCCAGGTGTTGGCCTGACGTACACAAAGCGCTGTGTTAATTGGTTTCCTGGGGAGCTTGTCTCTAACAGTGTCTCATTATACAAGAAACGCTTTCTCTTTTGTCCCACACTCTGCATATTTTACCATAAAATGTTCATCTCCACTTCTGCAGAGCTGTGGCTCCAGCGTGCGAGAGTCTGACCTCTGCAGTGCCTGTGACCAGACCCGCGTCCCCGGTCCCTTTCCCCTGTGGTCTCTGTACCTCCAGGCACAGCTCGCAGGCTGCACGGGTGGGGTGTGTGTCCTGTCCCAGCCCATGGCTGCCCACGGGCTGTGCCGTGTCTGGCAGAGGTGGCACTGTGAGCCGTGGACATTGCAGCCCCTTGCGCTGAGCCTGTTTCTGGGGGGCTTTCACCTTCCTGCCCGCGTCTGGGGAGCCCTGCATGCTTCGGCTCCTCTGTGACCATGGCAGAAGCCCTCCACAGCCCCCAGCCCCGTGGCCCGCTGCAAGCCCCAGCAATTCACAGCAGTTTGGGAGAGCCCAGCAGCAGCGCTGCCTCGGTGGAGGCCAGCCACAGAGAGAGGTTTTCGGTGGGAGATCAGAGCGGCGCCAGCAAAGGGGAAAGCAGTGGCGAAGCTACCCATTAAAGAGTTTCAACTCAATTAAGGTATTGATTAATCAATTAGAAGAAGCTTGACTCAACTTCTCAGTAATAGTCCAAACTGTCCCCAGTGATGGAGAGCTGTGCAGGGGGTGGCACCCGTGTCCCCAACACACGCGTCCCCAGCGCACATGTCCGCAGCCCACATCCCAGTGCATGTCCCCAGCACATGGACTGCTCCCTGCCCACAGCCGCCGTGCTAGGGAAGTGCTGCGCCTTCCACGCATCCTTCTGCAGCCTTGCTCCGCGGTGCACTGGGGTTGTTCTTCCTCTTCAATCAAATCCAGGAGGTGCCTGAGTGTGCTGGGCTCAGTACCAGCGGGATGGTGAGTGGCAGAGCTGCATGGGCACGGCGAACCCCAGAACGAGGGGTGGCACCTGCCTGGCCCAGGGGGTGCAGCCTCACCAGGTCCTTGTGCCGTGGGGCTGAAAAGGCACCCGCCAAGGCCATGCACCGCTCCGGCCCCAGCAGTCCTGGCCGCATCCCCAGCTGGAGGCCGGGCACCAGGCCAGGGCAAAGCCCCGAAGGCAGCGAGTAGGAACAGAAGCCCTTTGCTGGGGGGGCAGCAAATAAACACAGCCGAGCCCAGCATGTGGGAGACCTGGGCAGCGAGACGGGAATCTGGGGAGCCCTCGCAGCAAACCTGCCCTGCCGACGGCAGGCAAAGCTGCTGGGCTCTGTGCTGAAGCATTAATGGCGTCTTTATATCTCTGGTAATATATCACATTGATTTTCTCTTGTTGTAACTGCGGTTCCTGCATTGCAGGCCGGTGTTTTGTCACTTTACCTTGACAGGGCGCAGTGGATTTACTCCCCGCCGTGCCACTCATGGCTCTGGAGCCGCGTGCCACGCCAGCGCTGGGGCCTGCGCCCAGCACCCGCTGTTTGGCACGGCTGGCACGAGCACAGGGTCAGACCGGGCCCCGTGTCCCCCCAGGGAGGTGGGGAGGGGGCCCAGCAGGGCGCTAGCGCGGGAGGGCAGCTGAGTGCTGAGCATCCCTGCCACCGCACAGGAGTTTTATTGGCCCAAAGAAAACGCAGTTCCTGCACATTTTATTAGCGAGCTGACATTTCGGCGCAGACCCGGCTCTGGCCTCTATGACGGCCGGGGTGGGGAGGTGGCAGGTGGCCCCCGTGCCCCAGCACAGTGCCTTGGGGTGCCCCGTGGTGCGAGCAGCGGCAGCCGAGCCAGCCCCCCAGAGCCCACTGCAGTGCGGGGCACCAGTCCTCCCACTACCCCATAAATCCCCCAGCTCGTTGTGCTGCAGGGAAGGTTTTATCTCTCTTCCTCTTTATGCAATATGTTTTAATTTAAATTGACAACTCTGTATTTTAACTACCTGTCCCTGGGCTCCCAGGTGGCTCGTCTGGCACCCTGGGAGTGCCAGGAGGGCCGAGGTGCTGCGGGCTGGGGTGGCTGGGTGGCACCATCCCACCAGGGCATGTCACCCCTGTCCCTCCTGGGCACCCCCTGACTCCCCCTGCACCCTGCGGCTGTGCGAGGCGGTCCGGGGTTGAGGCTGGGAGAGGGCACCCTCGGCATCCCTTCCTCACTGGGCTTTCTTATTTGCTGTAAAGCACCCCAATATTTTGCAACCATGTTTGGTTTTTGGCTTTTATAGGCAAATAAATTCTAGCCTTTTTATGTGTAGAAAAAGGCTGGGAAAAATAATCCGTGTGTGACCCAGCATCTCGTGGAGGCAGCTGCAAGAGCTTGGCTTGTATTAAATCTCATGATTTTTCACCAAAGACGGTCTTCCCCAAACCCATCCCCCCTGGGTGCAAAAGGACCAAGAGATGAAAAGCCTCTCCAGCAGGACCCAGCACCAACCCAGCGCCCCCTCCCTGCCTGTGTCCCCGAGGCCAGTGTATCCCTGCGATGGCCATGCCCCCTGCCCCGTCACCCCCAGCCCCTGCTGGGGCATCCCTCCCAGCTCCCTGCTCCTCTGGCCATGTTGGGGCAGGCTTTGCTGAGCGATGCAACCCGGCCAGCTGCTTGTGTATCCCCAGCTCTCTTCCCTGCCCAGAATCCCACCTGAATTTCTTGGACCTCCCTGTTTTCACGGCTCTGGGCACTGCTGGGGGTTTGGCTCAGGGACCTGGCACAGAAGAGATGCGCCAGCCCCGGTGCATGCTGGGGACTCCTTGGTGGGATCCATCACTCCGCCAGGTCCTTCTCCGCTGAGCACGGTCCGTGCATACTGTGCAGAGATAATTTGTTAATTAGCGTCTTTCTGCTGCTGAGCCGCCTGCTTTACTGCCATTGAAGTCTGCTGCGCCCTTCACAGCCATCTTTGCTGCTCAGCCAGTTTCCCCCTCCCAGAATGAAGGACCTGCCTGAGTTGCAAATGGCTAATGATGGTGTGCAGCAGGGCTGCTCCTCCTCCTCTTCCTCCTCCTCTTCCTCCTCCTCTTTCTCCATTCCCTCCATCTCTCCATCCCTCTGGTCCCAGGCACTGGGCAGCACATGGGAGATGCAGGGAAAGGCAGCAGCTCCTCCCAAAACTGTGACGAAGATTTCTGCAGGATGCCTTAATGCCCCCCTCAGGCCTCCCTTTCTTACAGCCTCCAAAAACACCCAGGTAAAAGAAAATCTATATATCGTATTATGGGAAACAAATGCCTAACCTTTGCCAGTTTATGGCTATTCTTCATCAGGGAGGATCGAAATGGGTGACAATGTGATATAAATACCGACAGAGCCAAGACAAGGAGGTAAGGACGAGCACCCCCACGTCCCTGTGGCTCCTGGTGCAGGTCAGCTCTCCATCAGCCAACCGGGGTTTTCTCGCTATTCCAAGATTTCACAGGAAATTAATGAGGAGGCCAAATTCTCCTTCCAGCTCTTGGAGGAGGCTGGGGCAGGCGGTGCCTGGGCCCGCTGAGCTGGCAGATGTTGTTTAACATTCCCGGCAGTAATTAATAGACGGCTTCATCACTCTTGTATGATTCAAGCATGTCGTCCCGCTTCTCTCCAAATACAGAGCAGAAATATTTGTTAAATGTGGCTGGCGTTTTCATGTGATCATTAGCACTCAAGCAGCTCCAGCGGCTGCAGGATTTATTGCCTTGCCAGGATTTCTTTTGGCCTTACAATGCCGTCGCCATCCCTCCCTCCGCTGCCGGCCCCTCCTGGCGAGAGGCTCCCTTTATCATTTTCCCTCTGATTTATGTCCTGCCGGTTGCAACCTCTCCTTTACACCACGGTTATGGATTCCCCCCTTTTCCATTCATTACGCTGCGGCAGGATGGGCTTTGGCTGAACTGTCCCCCTGAACAGGGGCACCTGGTGAAATTCAGCCTGGCAAGGCTCTGCGGGGATCGCTCCCACCACCCGGTGCCCGTGGCAGGATGCAGGGGAAGGGTCCCCCCAGGATGCTTCAGCCCACAGCACCCAGGTGGGCTGGCGAGGCCGACCCAAGCAGCGGTGTGTGTGGGGACACAACCCGGGCTGGGCTGGGCACGATCACAGCAAGCAGTGGCCCGGGGAGTGGGGGCAGAGCTGGCTTGTGGCAGGTGGCAGCCCGTTAGCCAGCATCACTGGTGCCCTGGGGAATCGCTGCAGAGACAAATTAATAGGAGCCTCCCAGCTCATTCTCGCTCACAAACAAAAGCAAGCAGGGTACCCCTGGGAGTGCCCTGCTCATGGAGTGGCACAACACAGCGTCAGCCCCTGCGCCCAGAGAGGGGACGTGGTGGGGACGCAGGGAATGGGCGCTCAGGAGGGCCCTGACAGCCACACTGATGGGGAGAGTGAGGCCCAGGGAGGGAAGAGGATGCTCCCACCACCGCCTGCCCGGCTGAGCAGGGGCTGCCAAGGTGCCCGAGGTCTGGGCTCAGCCCTCCCCTGGCTGGGGGAGCCGGGGCCCGTGCAGCCTGGCACCCCTGGGGGACAGCCTGGCCCCAGCTCCCATCCCCTCCTGCAGCCCTGCAGGGCTCAGGGACGAGCCCAGGCTCTGCCGGCCCTGGCACACTCCAGCCCCGTGCCCCATACCGTGGGGTGCAGGAGCCAGCCTGCATGGCACCCCTCCCCAGCACGGCCCTCTGCAGCCCGGTCACCATGTTAAGCCATCTCTTAATTAATCAAGCTGATTGTAATGTGTTTTTAGGGCATTAAAATTCAATTGTGGAATTCTCCGCTGGCTGGGCTCGCAATGAATACAGAAGTTTGCCTAATTAGAGCTGACACGCAGCCGGCGGGAGAACCAGATAAACAGCCCCGCCAGGGCTGCCTGCCTCGTGCCCCCTCGTCCAGCCCCCAGCATCCCCATCCCTGCTGCTGCAGGGATGCGGTGGGGACCAGCGCCTGCCATGGGCACCCAGACCTTGCCACGGGCACACGGAGGGCAGTGCTGCCCCGCCACGGTGTCCCTGGGGACATCCCCAGCCATGCTCCCATGCCAACCCCCTAGCCGAGCTCCAGCCAAGAGCAGTGGAGATGTTTCCTTATCGGCAGCATCAGGTCTACACTGTCATTACCACAGCAATTATCATCTCATTTGGAGTCTTTAGCTGCCATAATCTGTCTCTCACACTGATTTATTCCGCAGGCCTCTTCCCCAGCCGTGCGGGAAGGAAGGAGCCATCAATAAATAAGGAGGCAACGGGCTCCGCCTCCCGCAGAAGCCGCTCCCCGGCCAGAGCGGAGCAGAGGTGCCCCGTGGCTGGAGCATCCTCCCGGCAAGGGCAGGGCTGTCCCCACAGCAGCACGTGGCCGGGACGAAACCAAAACCCGACACCTCCTGGCACCGGTTCGAAGCTGGTTCCCCCAAACCTGATGCCTGTTTATTATTTCAGCTGCTGTTGGCACGAGCACACGTGGGGCTGAACTGGCCGTGCACGCAGGCAGGCTGGGAGGCAGAGGAAGGTGTTCACCCTCCGTGGACAGACAGAGGGACGCTGAAGCTGCAGCTTCCTTGCCTTTCTCCTGTCTCCAGACTGGGCTGTTGCTTGGAGTTGGTTTTCTCTCTGTTTGCTTCGATCAGTGCCTCCTGTGACTCCGCCAGCCACCAAGAGCTTTGCTGAGACTTTTCTCACCTGCATTTGCTGACTGCCAACTCGCAGTTGCTGCTCCCAACTTTCCCATTTTCCTGGGCTATGGACAGCTCTTGCCTCCTCTTTCACCTCCCCTCACAACTGGGATGTCTGGGGCTTTTCCAGGCAGCAGTTTGGTGGCAGCCCCGGGGACATTGACAGCCACCGGGCAGAGGTCCCCAGGTGCTGTGAGCTGCCCCAGAGGAGAGGCAGAGTGATGGGACGGGGACAACAGGACAGTGCCAGGTGACTGCCAGCCCCAAGCGGGCTCACGCTGTGGCTGGAACCGCCCCGGGGCTGCTGCATGTGGCCACAGCAGCTCCCCGGGCCAGGGCATTGCTCCCGCCTGGCTCTGGTGCACAAGAGGCCATGGCTGTGCCAGCAAAACCCTGCTCCCACCTGCCTGTTCCTCTGCCTGCCCCTCCATCCCTGCCAGGAGGGAGCCATGCCAGGCCAGGCACAGGGCAGGCTGGGGCTGTGCTGTGGGGCTCGGAGCTGGCGCATCGCCTGGGAAGGGCCCAGTGGTGACAGAGGTGACGCAGCGGGAGGCCACCTGCTCTCACCGGCTGGTCCCTGCTGCCCAGCCCTCCCCGGGCATCGCTGCCTTTAGCATCACCCCAGGGCAGGAGGGGGGGTCCCCTGGCTGCCATGAACGGCCAGCCCAGCTCCCCCCATACACAGGGGGACCCCAGGCATGGGTGCTGGTGGCAGCAGTCACCCTCACTGCATGCACGGAGCAGGATGCCGTCCCTGCAGTGCCTGCAGGAGGGACCCCCTGTGCCCCCCATGGCCTCGCTGACACCCTGAGCAAGACAAACCCAGTGCCACAGCAGCCCTGGTGCCCATCCTTGCTCCCACCCGCATCCCCATGGTGGGATGCCTGGGGCAGGTGCGGGGACAGTGGGGCAAGGGGAAGCCACGGGGTCTGGGCACAGGCAGGAAGCCACCAGCTGAGCCCCCACACCATGGCTGAACCCATCTGCAGGGCACAGCGGAATGGGGCAGGCGGGGTGGCAGCGGTGCCACCAGTCCTCGCAGCTCCATACCAGTCTGGCGACATGTCTCCCATCCCACCCCTATACCCACCACAGCTCAACCTGCCTAATGGAATCCATTTATATGCAAAATCCCCAGAAAAAAGCAGTAATTAATGAAGTCCTTTTCATTACCATTATGCAAATGCGATTAATTTCAGCTGCTATGAATATGCAAATATTACAATTATGATCTAATTGCCAATGTGTGTAGGGGAGCAGGTAGAATATCAAGTCTCAGCCCAGGCCCCAGGAGCTTTGGGGTGTGGAGCTGCACCAGGACAGTGCAGGCAGGAGGGGGGAGCCCGGGGGGGGATGCCCAGCTGGGGTGGCTCCCCAGCTGGGGGGGCTCTGCCTGCTCCTGCGGGCTCAGCAGGAGTGTGTGTGTGGGGCCATGTGGCAGGGACACGCATCGGCCACCACCTGCCCGTGCCATGGATCCTGCATGGGCCCCCTCTACCTGCCCCCCAGTACTCTGGAGCAGGCTCCCCACTATGCTGTGACCCCTAACCCCTGTGCCGGGCAAGCCTGCACCAGGGCTGGGGCTGAAGGGGTCCCCCAAAAACACCATCTGTCCTTCTCCAGCCCAGTTCAGCCTTATAAGATATTCATCCCTGGGCTCCAGGAAGGAGGAGGAGGAAGGAGAAGGAGGAAGGAGGGGGAGGAGGGTTACCAGGCAACTCACTGCTGCACCAGTGGAGGGCAAGGAGGCAGATGGCAGCGGGAGGCAGAGACCTGCCCTGGCCCTGCTCCCTCCCGTGGCATGGGCGATGGTGGTCCTGTGCCCATACGCGCTGCCTGCAGGGTGCCACCACTGTTGGCAAACCCCAGCTGTGTGTCACTGGCCCCACTGCAGTCTCAGCATGGGGCCACCGTCACCCTCGCTGCAAGGGGGTCCTGTCCTCTGAGTCAGCGGGGTCCCCCAGCCCTTCACCAACTGTTTTGTGGGGGGTTCAGCGTCCCCCACAGCCGAGGGTGCTCTGGGCTCATGGTGGAGCTGGGGGGAACAGGCAGCGCAGCCGCTCTGGCAGGGGATGGGCTCCGGTGCAGTGAGCCTGCAGCAGGCAGGTTGGGCTGTGGGGATGCCCTGCGTGGGACCATGGGGATGTCCTGCGTGGGACCATGGGGACGCCCTGCGTGGGGCCATGAGGATGCCCTGTCTGGGGTTATGGGGATGCCCTGCGTGGCGCTGTGGGGATGCTCTGCGTGGGGCCAGGAGGATGCCCTGCGTGAGGCCACGTTCCCGCAGGAAGGCGGCTGCAGGCGGGGGCTGGGCTGTGCAGCCGGCAGCCAGCAGGCTGTGCTCCTGCACCCCACAGCACACAGATGTCACGCAAAGAGAGGCCGGCAGCAGGGCACGGCCCTCCCCCCGCCAGCTCCGGAGCCAGCGGGGGCAGCGGCCTGCAGGGCTGCCCGGGCTGCCCCGGGAGGAGGATGCTCTCTCGCCCGCACCACTGCGCTGAGCCCTCACGCTCCGGCGCGCAGCCCCTGCTCGGCCCGGTGGCAGCCGAGGCTGTGCACAAGGCAGCGCAGCAGCTGGTCCCAGCTGTGCCCGCAGCTGGCAAAAGCACTTTCCCCGGGGGCAGAGCAGCCCACATCTGCCCCAGCACATCCCAACCCCGTCCTGCCTTCCCTGCCAGGGCAACAGCCCCATCCCAGCCCTCACAACGGCCCCCCGTACCCCCGGAGAGCAGAATAGGGGTCCCTGCCTGGCCCCGGGTGCAGGCTGCCGGCTGATGGCGGTGCCCCGTGCAGGGGATTTGTTGTGCCACGGAGGAGGAGTGTGCTGGCGGGCCAGGGAGACCTTCTTGCCTTAGGTCCCTCTGTCCCAACAGCCCCCATCCTGCCACCCCCAGCCCCCCACTCCTGGCCTTGGAGCTCCTGTCCTCGCGATGCATGGGGAGCCCAGGCTGCCAGCCCAGGGGAGGCACAGAGAGTGGGGGGGCTGTAAGGGAACTGTCACCCCCTGGGTACCCTGACGCCTGCTCCCCACAGCCCCATCAGCCCCATCTCTGCAGCCCAGCGAGGCCGATGGCCCTGCTCTGGGACTGGGGAGGCTTTTCTTTGCCCATCACCACGACCCTCCTCTCCATGGTGGCAGGGACTGGCTGTAATCTGCATCTCCCACCCCCTCCCCATGCTCCTGATGTGGGGATGGAGCGGGACCCCACCCCATAGCTCACGCTAATTTGAGCATCATGTGCTTTAATGGGAGACTTCTTCTCATACTCGGGGAGGAGGAACCGAGCAAGGCAGCAAGCAGCGGGATGCCAGGCAGTGCATCCTGGGCAGCCCCAAACCCCCAAATCCCCTGGTCCCTTCCCGTGGGGCTCAGCTAGAAGGAGGAGGAGAAGGAGGAGGAGGAGGTGGAGGAGGTGGAGAAGCTTCTCAGAGCTGCTGCTCGGTTTCCAAGGCAATGAGACGTAATGGCTGTTCATCCCGGCAGGGTCATCCCTCTGCGCTGGAGCCCCAGAGGAAGGTGCTGGGGAGAAGCCGCAGATGGCACAGACCTGCTGAGCACCTGCAGCCTCATCCCTGCCGGGGCCAGTTCTGCTCCGTGCAGGCCAGCACAGGCCAAGCACCGCTCAGGGATGCAGGGAGTTTTGCACAAGCTGTTCCTTGTCAGTCACCATCAGTGCCAGGGATGGAGTAGGACGTTCAATTCCCTGGCACAGCTGTTGCCGTGTCCTGCAGATGCCAGTGGGGTGCCAGACCCAGGGTGACCCCCAAGGGTTGCAAACCAAGAGAAACACCAATGCACAGCATTTCTCCCCCATCTCTCCAGGGTGGTGTGGGCACCCATGGGTGCTGTCACCACTGTGTCCAGCGGCCCTGTGGTGACTGACAGCAGGTGCTGCATCCCCCTGGGTATGACGAAGGCACACAGCCCTGGCTCCGCTCTCCGCCCCGCCCCCTGTGTTTTCCCAACTAATTGAATTCAGAGAGATTTCTTCCTGGCAGTGCCAATCAATGAACCCCGTGTTATCAGCCCCCCCCAGCCCTCAGGATGGATATGGGCGAGGGGAAAAATTGAATTTGTGGCCATTTTCATTGGGATTTAATTGGGCAGTCTCACCTCGTTGCCTTAATCCCAGGCGCTGACGTGCGCAGCCAAGCCGGCATCTCCCCTTATTTATCACTTTTCAAATATTTGCCTCTTCGCAGTTGTGGGAAATCGATGCTCCTGCCTGTGGCATGCCGGGAGCGACCTGGCCAGGCGGCCAGGCAGCTGGGGATCCATCAGCCGCTGCCATCGCTATCGACAGGGCGATTGGGGTTTAAGAGGCACTTTGATAGCAGAACCGGCACACATTAAGTGCTCGTCATCAGGGGATGATCATGACTTATTACTACTAATTCTCCCTGCTCAGTGGCAGGGCTGCAGGGCTCTTCCTTGCTAATCGCCATGCGGCTCCGTGCCGAGGCGCCGGCATGAGGCTCCCACCAGGGACAGGGTGCTGTGTCACCCCCTGAGCTCCTGGCTCGGCCCTCGGTGCCTTTGGGGGTCCTTGTCCCCAGGGTGTGGGGTGTTGCTGGAGGGCCGGGGGCTGTCTTTGCCCCCTCACTGCACGTCCAGCCTGGGGGACGTTGAGTCCCTGCCAGGCTCCTGCCAGCCCAGGTGGGCTGGCAGAGGGGCTGCAAAGCTCTGGTTGCAGCCACAGCCACAGGCGCCTGCAGAGGGGCCAGATGCCCACACTGTCCCTCTCACCCCTCACTGGGCATCCCCAGGCCCTGGCACTGGCTCCAGCCCCCCTATCTCACACCATCGCCCCCCTAAAGCTACCAGCATCCTGGTCCCTGGGGGTCTCAGCTGGACGGGAGACAGTATCAGCACCTGTGAGAACGGCAGCACTGTCAGGGTGATGCTGTACAGCTGCCATGCCAGCCCAGGGACAGGGGACAGCTGGGCTACATAGTGTCTGCCTCTTCTGCAGGCTGAGGTGTGGGGTGAGCTGTCTTCCCAAGCTCATTCCCGGTGGCTGTCGGTGCCAGTGGTTGTGGTCATGCCGGCCTGGCTCTGGCCCCATGTTTGCCTCCCTGGGTTCCTCCTCCCTGGTATGCTCTGGGATCCCTGTGCAAACCTGGGCAGCCTCCAGCCCTGGCAGCCCCGTTCCCTGGCGGAGCTACGGTGGGCCAGCCACCAAACCCTTTGCTGACGTGGGCTCTCGCTGTGAAACCAGCTGGATTAGTGTCATCCAGCCCCGTCGCTTGGAAAGTGTCCAATAATGAGCAGCTGGAGAGAGAGAGATCCTTGGTGGCAGCAAACAGACGTTGCTGTCGCTGCGCAGTGGCTCTGGCACAAGCGGGCTGCCAGCTCGGCGCTGGGAACAGGACCGCAGAGGTGCTTCCCGACAGCCCCATGCAAGGGATGGGAGCAGCAGGTGACCCCGTCCTGTCCCCTCTGGGTGGGGAAGGGGGTCCCAGCCTCCCCGCAGTGTCACCAGGGCAGGTGGGGAATGCTCCCGGGTTGCACAGTGGTCCCCCAGCCACGGTGTAGAGGACAAAGGTCTTGGCAGCTGGATGCCGGAGCCTCGCCGGCATGGGGTGGGCACACCCAGGAGGAAGGGCACATGGAGCTGGGAACGGCCCTGTGCCCAGCTGCTGCCATCTTTCTGGCACCCATCCATCCCTGCACACAGCTCAGCTCCATCTCCTGCCTGGATTGAGCTTGTGCCCTGGGCAGTCCCGTCTTGGGGCTGTGCCGGAGCCGGCTGCTCTGGCAGCGAGGACCCTGCTTCTAATTTCCAGCCTAAATTTATTCATGGCCAGTTCAAACCCATCATCCCTGTGCCAATGCTGTGCTCCAGCCTGGCAGTGCTGCGCCCTCCTGGGTGCTCATCCTTGCAGAGTGCTCTGGGAGAGAGAGCCCATCCCCTCCAACTCCCGGGGGATGGGGGTCTCCACGGGGACCTCCTCAGATGGACAGCAGGATTCATGCCAGAGGGGCTGAGCCCAGCTCCCCTCCCCAGCCCCTTGCCCTGCATCCCTAGCCAGGTCGTGTGCCCTGCTGCCTGCCCTGGGGTTGGAGGTGTCCCTTCTGTGTCCCCAGAGCCACCCCGAGGTGACACGCTTCACCTGCTTGTCCCCATTGCCATGGCAATGGGCCCTCACTGCCCTCCATTCCACAGGGTAGCCCTTAGCAAGGTACCTAATGAAATAAAAAGGTCAAACCAGGCCTAATGGGGCTGGTGACATGCTGCTGACCCCCGGCTCATATGCCACCAGCGACCCCAGCAGAGTTCCCCAGGGCTGTGCTGCCTGTCCTGGTGCGAGGAGCAGGTACTGCCCCAGGATGCTCTGGAAAGGGTGCAGGGGCCAGCTCCCCTCGCTGCTGCTGCTGTGTGGGAGCCCCTTTCTAGAGATGAAAGATTCAGCAGAGGCTGAGCCGGGGTCTGGGGCTTTGAAGGATGGGAATTGGTTTCCTTGTTAAGCACTGGGTTTGGGTTTTTTAGCAGCCTGTTTATGGGAAGGGAACCGCCCCAGCGTGAATTATTCATGGGCCCTCGCGAGCTCATTCTCAAAATATCAATTTCTCCCAGTCACGCCAAGCAGCACTTAAGCCTAAAAGCCTTGTTAAAATGAACCGCTGGCCCAGTTAGCCAGGGAGGGGACGGGAGCAGCCAGGAGCAGGGCTCTGCGGGGGGGGGTCCTGCGCTTGGCCCCTGCACCCACCTTGCTGGTCCTGGAGCCGTGGGGCAGGACACAGCAGGAACTGCAGGAGGGGACCTGGCCTGGGGTGGATGGTGGGCATGGGGATGACAGGCATCACCCAGGAGGGGAGCAAGGGAAGGTCATTGCAGGGCCCGGGGACTCTCCCTCAGGCTCTCTCCTGAGCGAGTTGCTTCCCAGGCAGGGGGGACATGCGGGTCTCCCCGCTCCAGGCATCACGGCAGCATTTACAGAGCCACATAAGGAATTAATCAGGTGGAGGAGCAGGGACGAGCACAGGCATTAGCAGGGGGAGCTGCTGGAGTGGGTGGGAGGGAGGGAGTCGCTGCAGCACAAACCAAACCAGCTGCGGCCGCAGATGGCACAGCAATGCTTCTCTCCCTCAGGGCTGCAGCCGGGACACCGGGACCCTCCCCGTGCATTCACACAGAGCCCTACTCAGCAAGTCACCCTCGCCTGACGGGGGCCATCAGTGCTAAACCCTCTGCTCGCCTGCTGGCGTGGGGAGGAGGGCAGGGCAGGCAGGGCAAGGGCATCTCTGGCTGCCGGGAGCAGGGGCTCAGAGGGCACTGAGCAGCACCCCAGCCAGGGCACCACATCAGCACGCACACCAGGGCCACCCTTGGCACCTGTCAGGGACACCCAGCATGAGGCAGGTGCAGTGCCACGACCCCAACCATGCCCCGGCACGGGCAGCCCCGAGCAGCAACAGGGACCCTGCAGACAACAGCTAAGCGGGAGCAGCACTGCTGGTAATTACTAATTAAAATGCAGATGCTCCCCAAACTGCAACTTTTAGTTTCTCTAGCAACTGCTAAATCAAAAGCAACAAGGCAGGGAAATACCGAGTCATGCAGCGGGTGCTACTGTGACAGTGCCGGTGCTGCTGTCAGTGTAAGCAGGGGAGGCTGGTCCTGCCCCGGCACACCCCAGCCCGGCCACGCAGCCACACGTGGCATTTCCAGCCTCGTTGCTGGGGACCCAGCCGGTGGGTGCCCTATGCCGGGCAGGGGGCTGAGCCCGCGGGGGCCAGCAGGCAGCACCCTGCCTTCCTCCTGCTTCACCCCGGCCCGCAGCCCCCAACACAGTTCCCTGCAGCCCCTGGGCAGGAGGGTCGCAGCCCCCGGCAAGGCTAGATTTTTCTCCTTTTGCCTGTCCCCTCCGGGCCCACCACCAGCTGCAGGTCTCCTCACCCCCCACTTAATCCCTGCAGGGCCAGCGCAGTCTGCCCTTGCTCTGTGTTCACAGTGGTGTCGGGTAAGTGGAGGGCAGCGTGCAGCCCATGGCCAGACTGGGCATCCCAAAGCGGGGATGCGGGTTATTTTCCTCCAGGATCATCCTCTCCTGCCTCTGAGAGCAACTGCTCACAGGAAGGCAAAAAAACCCGAACAAATAGAAAACTCAGAGGTTAATGTGCCCTGCCCACAGAGCTGTGTTAAAATGTGTTTTAGGAAGGAGGACTCCCCATTTCTCCTTAAACCTCCACCCAAACACCTCCCCGGTGTCACCCCTTGCATTGCGGCTCGCTCTGCTACACTCACCCAGGGAACCTCAGGCTGTGATGCTGCAGCAAACCATCTTCTTCCTCGTTATTATTTCACGAGTCTTCGTCACACTAGCAAAGTATTTGCATCCTCACATTGCCTGTTGGTGCAAACAGTAAGTAGTTTTGGTCCCCAGGGCCTCTCCTTGGCATGGCCCTTCCCTGATTCCTCCCCACTGTTTAGGCTGTTTAGGGGATCTGTCCATAAGCGGGTTTTTAATCCATCTACTGTGCCCTCTTAATTCCTCATAAAACAAGTTTTTAATCAAAATTACATGTGGCAATAAGTGAAATGCTGGAGAGAAATCAGTGGTGCTCTGCCGGTGTTGCCCGTACCTGCCAGGCTCTGCTCCTGCCCAAAGAGGCAGCAGGTCTGTTGTACAGGGCTGATGTGGGATACATGGTGGTTCCCCTCCCGGCTCTTTGACATGACCCCAGATGAACCCTCTGCTGTTTTGCTGAGCTCAGCATCTCCCCACTTGGTCTTTGCTTTTTGCACCATCCCTTTTTCTTTGCCATTCCAGTCCAGGGGAAAGTGGCTCTGCCTCCAGCACGCAGTTCAGGCCAGGCTCCAGGCTTTGGTCAGGGCTCCATTTTTCCACCATCTGTCCAAATTAGCTGCTGGAGGACTCGTCAGCAAGACCCCTCGGCAACAGGGTGGGTTACCTGCACCCAGGGACCTGTCCCTGCTGCACCCGCGCAGCTTCTGCCTCATCCCCTCCTGCTGCAGGGCTGCGGGTCACATGCCCGCCAGCATCGCCAGCCCCAAAGCGGGTGCCAGAGGGGCCGCCCGGTACCCAGGTGCCCTGGGTGGGAGGATGTCAGCGTGTGACAGTGTGATCATTTCCACGGCAACAGTGTGTGACAGCACAAGCATCAGCTGCTCCATGGTGTTGGTGCCGGTGCCCAGAACTAGGGTCACCCGTGGGTATGTTTCTCCTGGAGGGAACCAGCATGGTGTGGGCACCTGCTGCCCATGGCGGGACGGGAGGGGCTGCCACGAGCCCGAGCTCCACCCGAGCAAACCCACAGCCGGTCCCTGACCGCTGCTCTGAGTGGGGCAGAGCTGTGCCCACGGCCAGCTTGGCGGAGGCAGTGCAGGGAGCCCGGGACCCCCTCACCCGGGTCCCCTTGCCCCGCAATGAGGGCAGAAGCCATCCGGAAGCGTAACAATGCAGCGGGTGCTGCAGCTCCTCCGCTAGCATGAGACGCTGTCCCTGGCAAACACAGGGCATGGTGGCATCCCCATGTGCCCTGCGCCCTTCCCCAAAATGGATGCACTGACATGCAGATACCGAGCACAGCATCCCTGCTCCGAGCGGAGCCAGGAGAAGCTTACCCTGAGCCCTGGCATGCGGGAGCCCAGCACCCCCTGCTCCCCCTGCGCAGGTGATGCCGCAGCCCGCACTGTGCCCAGGGTGAGCACCCATGGGTTGGGGGCTAGCGCCGAGTGCAGCGGGGGCTGCATGGCCGGCTGGAGACACGGCGGGGAGGTAGGGAGGGAGAGCAGGCGACCGGCACGCGAGTGCTTAGCCTTGCTCCCGTCCCCTGCACGCCTGTTGCTCAGAGAGAGCTGCCAGGGAGAATGGAGTGGGCACTTAATCTCCCCCTATAAGTTTAATTAATGGGCTGCAGCGCTCATTCTGTGCTGCTGCCTTAATTGGTACAAGCTGCAAACGCTGTGGAGCCTGGAAAAAAACATTTGGAAATGAAAAATATATTAAGCAGGAAACAGATCAATGGCTCTTAATGAAGCTGATTTGGGGCTGCCTGTCGTCGAGGGGCCGAGACCTGGGAGACACGGCCGCCTCCCAGGCTCCACTGCCCCGGCGTGGGCTGGGGTGAGCTGGGTGTGCTCACCCTTGTTAGCACCAACGAGCAGCCCTCAGACGGGAGCAGTGGCCCCACTCCTGTCTGCGGGAGAGTGGTCTGGGACTGTACCCCCTCTGTGCAGGGCTGTGGGGCTCTTCCCCTGCGTTTTTGGGGGCAGCTTGAGCTCTCCTTGCACAGCTGGAAGAGCCCCACGCAAGCACAGCTGGAAGAGCCAGCCCTGCACAGCTGGACCCCCTCCTACCCCTGCATAGCTGGAGAGGCAACCCCGGGCACAGCTGAAAAATCACCTCTGCACATCTGCAGCCCCTGGCACAGCTGGAAGGGCCAGCCAGGGCACAGCTGGAAGGGTGACCCTGGCACAGCTGGAAGGGTGACGCCAGCAATGCTGGCCCATGTGGGGCTGCCCAGGGCCAGCCCCAAGAGCACCTCCAGCCCTGTGGGGCCGGAGCAGGGTGGCTGAGGGCTGCGGGCAGCACTGGCCGTGTTTCACGGTGGTGGTTTAATGTGTTTCTTCCTTTTCACGGGGCACAGAGGGGCCAGGGCTGATTTGCATGAGGGGGCCGGGGAGGTGGCGGGGCTGTGCTGAGGGCTGTAATTGCCTCAGCTGCGCACAGAACATTAGCTGCGCTTCCCAGATATTTACACAGGGGAAAACAAAGTCATAACTCACCAAATAAATAATCTACCAGGCGTGGCGCTTGGGGAGTGGGTGCCCCCCCCCCCCTCGCACAGCTGCCCCAGCACAGAGCATCCTCCGCCATCCCCCGAGGGCTGGCAGCACCCCCCCGGTCACGCACTGGGGCGCAGAGAGGGCACCCAGTGAGCTGGGGGGGGCAGGTCGTGGGTGCTGCAGTGCAGTGGTGCAATCCTCCCCACTGGGGACAGAGGGGTGAGGGAGCAGGGACTGGGTGTAGGCAGATGTCTCGGCTCCTGTGCAGAGTCGGGCAACCCCTGGTCCCTCCAAATCAATGGGGCCAGGGGAGTCCTGCAGGTGTCCCACATTCCAATACACACCCCAAGAGCACCCGTCACCCAGGGCCCAGGTCCATGAGACCTATAAATTGCCCTGAGCCCTGCGTGGGAATGGGATGCCACACGGGAAATGGGGACCTCAGCACTGGCCCTTGTCACACAGTACATTTCATTTAATATTTGGCATTTTGCTTCGTCTACTTGACAGCCGGCTAACAAATTAGCATGTCACGGTATCAATAGCTCCAGACTGTGTAGATTAAAATCTGTTTAACCAATAGATCCCAAGAATGAAATAGCGAATGAGGGCAGCACTGCCACGAGGGCTGGGACTCTGCTGGGGCTTCAGCACAGCTGGGAGCAGAGCAAACCAGCAACCAGCAGAGCTGGTTCGGCTGACGTCCAAGGAGGCTCAGCTACCAGGTGACCAAGCGGGAGGACCCTGTGGCTCCCAATGCTGGCAGAAGCAAGGAGGACCCCAGCACAGCCTGGTCTAGCTGTGACCAGGGAGCGTGCAGGGACGAGCAGCCCTTCTGTGCCCCTCAGCTGCCCAGCTTGCTTGGTGATGGGCCGGGGTCTGCAGGGACCACTTTGATTTCGTGCTGCTAAATTCTAGCCCCACTAATGTGATTGCTAACGGCACGTGGCCCCTAATGGGGAAAGTACACTGCAGCCTGCCTGCCTGCCTGGGACAAATTGCAAATCTCGTTACAGGGTTGTGTCCAGATTTTTAACGTGGTAATAGCTCCCCAGGTCAATTATGCCTTTGGCTCAGTCCCCTGCTGGTCCCCAAGAAAGGGCTTAAGAAGCTGCACCCTGCCGTGCTCCCGGGTGAGGACAGAGGCAGGAGGACAGGGGTTGTTTATTGGAACCCCTTTACGATGCCCCGGGGCCCCCAGAGCTGCCCTTCAGTGGCGGTGGCCCCACATGGTCCCCCGTGATGCCTGGCCGGGGACAAGTGTGTGTTGGCCATGTGGCCCCACACATGGCCCCCTGCCCCATGGGTCTGGCTCCCCATGCTAATCCCAGGGCTGGGCAGCAGCAGATGAAACCCAGCCCCACATTTGTTTCCCTCCAGCCGCGCAGGGACACAGTCCCCGCCGGGCTTGAGCACAACCGCGCTGCTCCTGGTTGGCCACGCATGGCTGCTCCTCATGGCATCTAGTTAGAAAAAGAGAGGAAAAAAAACCCTGGATAAATAATTTAAAACATGAAATCCTTTGCACCTCTTTAGTGCTTTGCACTCTCAAAGCCTGGCGTGCCCATTAACTAATGAACCACATCAAACATGCTCTCGCCTTGCATCTCACCGGCCTCTCTTTCTGTACCAGCCTCTCCTGACTCGCTGTCCTTGCTGTCCTCAACCCTTCCCAGGCCCCCTGGCATGTCACCACCAACCCTTTCCAGGCTTGGCACTCTGTGGTTGGTAGTCCTGGCTGGGGCAGGCAGCCCCAGTGCAGCACTGCCTGCAGGCTCCCCGTGACTCCCCCCCTCCCATGGGCTGTGCCCCTCGCTGCTCCCATTGTCACTGGGATTACTGGTGAGCGCTGTAGCAGAGGCATGGTGAGCCTGTCACATTTCAGCTGTCATTACGCATTCATTACTTGGTATCTTTTGCAAGCTTTTGAGCGTGTTACGGAGTTAAGACCACGTAAGTACAGGGATCATTTTCCTTCTCCCACCTCTGAAACGCAGCCGCCCTGCAGCAGGGTGTAATAGCTGTTTAGCGACACGCAGGGATGTTACTCAGCGGGGGGGAGAGGGATCCCACGTCCCTGGAAAGGTGACAGATGCGTAAGTGTAAATTACTCGGATTGAGTATTTAACTGCAAAAGTGGTGGGCTGGGGTGTGGGGGTTGTGCTCGGCCCCTCCATGGGTGCACACTGCTCTTGGCTCCACTGCCCCTCTGCAGCCCTCCCAGCTTGGGAGCCACCCCTGCTCCCAAGGGATGTGTAGCCATGTCACCAGCCGGCCCCACTCCTGGTGTCACAGCCCCGCAGGGGGGATGCGTGGGGGCCCCCAGCCCTGCTGCGGGCAGAGCGGCAGGAGCAGACAGGGCTGGTGCTTACGGGCAGCTCCCTGGGCGCACGCCCGCTGCCTGCAGGGTTTAGCAGGAGAAGTGGGGTTTAGTCCAAACAAAGAGGTATTTTCAGAGGGCTGCAATTAATAACACAAACCCTAATTTAAAATTATATTAGGCTATCAATTACTCCCTGAGCGTCCAAGAGCTCTGCTGGCAGCATCAAATTGCCAGCTGTGATAAATGGTTTTATCGGAATTTCATAAGGTCTAAATTATTTGCAGATAGGAAATTTTCATAGATTAATTAAAATTTTGTAACAAGCTGGAGTGGTTTGTGGCAGTCCCCCTTGCTGCTGGCCTGGGGCAGGGTCAGGGCTCTCCTGAAACGTGGCCCCAGGTTTTCCCCAGGGACCGCCACGGCAGAGGTGGCCCCGCCAGTGCCGCAGGAGCATCGCGAGGAAAAAATCCTTCCTGTTTGGCAAATTGGCGGAGCTGGTTATCAAAATCTGAGTGGCTGGAAGATTGCAACGTGCTCGGCTTGAGCCAGCTCAGCTTCGGCACAGGAGCATCCAGCCTCATTTGTTACATTAGAGTTCTTCTAATACTTCAGTAAATGGGTAGAAGAAAAACCACTCGACATAGTTTATCCAGATTTTCAAAAGGCCTTTTGACGAGATCCAGCACAGAAGGTTACTATAGAAATTAAGTTGTCGTGGAGTGAGAGGCAAAATATTGCCACAGATCAAAGGCTCACCGAGAGAGATAGCAGAGGAGGAATAAACGGGCAGTTGTCATCCCAGCACAGGGCAGCCATGGGGGCTTACAGGCTCCACCGCGGCCCCATGTCGCTTAACATATTCGTGGGGCACCTGGGGAGAAGGAGCAGCAATTTGGGAGACAGGATTTTGGAGGTATATCAGGGTCTGAGAGCCTGTTGGATGTGGCAGGCGTGGTGCTGGCATGCAGGTCATGGCAGAGCTGCAGGGCCACACTGCAGCAAGCGTCCCTTGGGGGCTGCTCGTGGGTGACCACAGCCTCATGCCTCAGCAGACCACCATGCTGTTTCTTGGCTAACGAGCTGCAAGTGCAGAAGGAGACACAGCCCACAGGTGGTGGGGTGAGGGGGGCAGTGGGGCCTGCAGAGGGGGGGAGCAGCAGGGGCAGGGCTGCCAGGTGGCTGGGCAGACCACCTTCCGCCGTCCCCACTTCTCAGCCCATGCCGTGCCACCATGGCTATCCCAGCAGGGATGTGGTTTGGGGCAGCGCCAGCCCTGCTGAGCTCTGCCCCCTGCCCCAGGGCTCCTGTGCAGGGCAGGGCATCACCCCACCGGGCGGGTGACACCCCCACTCCTATGGTGGCAGTGCCAGCAGGAGTGCTGTGGGCACAGCAAGCCCCCGCTGCCCTTGCACGCAGGTTGTGGCAAAGCCCCGGTGCCACGGCCAATGCCTTTGGGGTACGGATAGGCTCTCCCACACCGCCCATAGTGCATCGTGTCCTCACATGGCGTCTCGGTGCACAGCCTTGTACGGGGCCGCCGATGGGCAAAGTGGTGCCTGCGGGGCAGAGCTCTCCCTGGCGGGGGGCTCTCCCAGGCGACCGCCACAGGCAGCGCTGGGGCAGGGAGCTCGCAGGCAGCCCACACACGGGTGCAGGCGGGAGCATGCAGAGCCAGCACTGTGCTCGTGTGTTTCCCAGGGCTACGGCACGCGGTGCCGTGCAGGACAGCCCCGGCGAGCCTTTGTTCTCCTCTAGGCTCCGTGAGTTTCCGCCTCTCCCACAGCTGCCTCCGACTCCGCACGCTGGGGAAGTTCCCTCCTTCATCTGGCAGCGCTGCCCAACCCAGTTTGCCGCTTTGCTGTCATTAGCACCGGCAAGAGCCCTGCCAGCGCGGCTGCAGCTCCCTCCTTCCCACTAACAGGCAATTACCAGCCGAGACAAGAGACGGCCGTGATTTCTGCACGGCTGGCTGCTTCCCCCAGCACTGGAGCCCGGCCGCAGGGAATGGCCCCAGCCCTGCCCCAGCTGCCCTGTGCACAGCCACGGTCCCACGGCTGCTCCTCCAGTGGAAGCTTGTGGGGCCTGTGGGGTGGGAGGCTGTGGGGTGCAGGTGGTGAGTGCACCGAGAGGCACTGCGTGGGCCCCGGGAAGCCAAGTGATGAGCTCACGCAGCTCCTGTGTGGGTCTGGCACACGCTGCCTTGCCAGCCTGGCCGTGCTGGTACTTGGGGGATGCCCCAATCACAGGCAGCAGCAGCCGACTTCTCCCAGCTCTCGGGCTGCAAACAGGACACTCTCCCAGGACTAGTAATTTCCTGGGGAGGTGATCGAGGCTCAGCTTAGCAAGCAGACAGGCTGGTGATGCCACACTGCCATGCAGTGCTGTCCTGTCCCTGGAGTCATGCTCTGCCCTGCCAGTGCATGGGGTGGGAGAGGCTCAGCACCCAGAAGTGCTGCCCATGCCTACCTCTGGAGCAGAGCCACAGGCCCCCAGGCTCAGGGCACAGCTCCGTCTGCCCGCAGCATGACGGTGAGGGGGACACATCTGGGGATGCCACGACCCCCGCTCCTCCATGGGACACTTTTGCATGCATGTCTCCTAGGTGCAAGAAGCAGAGGGGAATTTACACCCTGCCAGGCGAAGCCATGGTCAGCGAGCAAGACCATGATGGGCGACTCACCCACTGCCCTGGATCCCACCTGGAGAGGCGTGCATGCAGGAGGAGAGGTAGGGTGTGCTCTGGGGAGTGCCCAGCCCGCCCGCCCCACGCAGACACAAGGTCAATCGGGCTTTGGCCCATGGCTGCCCCATCCCCCCATCCCCCAGCTGCTGTCCCTGCAGGTGACCCAGGCCACCAAGGAGGGTGCAGGGCCAGCGCTGGCGCCCAGCTGCCCGCTCCCGCCCCTGCCCCCGAGAACCTGTTCAGCGGGAAAGGGGCCCCATGGGTGCCTGTGCGCAGATAAGGGCGGGAATGTAAACACCCTCCCGGCTCTGGCATCCCAGCTATCTGAAGTAGCAAGTGCCTCCAGAGCAAATTCCTCCCCCTCTGATTCCACGTCAACTGCGGGGCCCTCCTGCCCTCATCTGCAGGGACCCGGCCAGCCCTCACTGTCCTGCAGCCCCCCATTTTCATTCACCCCACATGTGTGTTTGCCTCCTTCCCCTCTGCCCCCACCCGGCTCCCCGGGAGCCTCATGGGGCACCCCACATTGTCACCCCATCCCACCAGGAGCCTCGGCAGAGGGTGGTGGTGATCCCCCCCACTCTGGCTGCCTCAGCCTCCTGCTCAGACCAGTTTTGCCAGATGAAAAGTCTCCGCCATGCAACCCTGCCAGCGGTCAAGGGGCATTTCTCACTGGTTTCGGCATTTCTCACTGATTTTGGCAGCTGGAGCACAGCCACGTTGTGGAGGCAGAGGCCTTGGAAGAGGCTCGGGGGGTTGCAGAGCACGCCAGTATGGGGCACCCAGTGTCGCTGCCTGGTGCTTTGACTGGTGTCAGAAGATAAAATTCTCCTTCCCTCTCTGAAATCAGTAAAGGCAGCTCCCGTCGGTCCCCTTCTGCCTTTCATGGGCTGGGGAGGGACAGCCCTGCTGCCACCGCAGGGGAGCGGATGCTACAGGGCTTTGGGAGCAGCCACTGATCCGCGCTGCTCCCTCCCTTGCCTGGCCGTGGGCTCAGTGTCCCACCCATCCCCCTTGGCACTGGCTACAGCTGCTCACGCTGCTGCCTTGCAATCACAACCAGGTGCCGTTACATGGCAGGGATCTGCCATGCTGGCGGCAGGCTGCAAACCGGCAACACCAGGAGAAGCGAAATGCACCTGGGGACATTGCCTGGCAGAGCCCCGGGGAGGCAGAGAGGAGAGGAGAGGAGAGGGGAGGAGAGGAGAGGGGAGGAGAGGAGAGGGGAGGAGAGCATAGGAAAGGAGAACAGAGCAGAGCAGAGCAGAGGAGAAGGCACCCGAGGGGATGTGGGGCCACAGCAGCGCAAGGGGTTCGGTGCGAACTGGGAGGGCTCGCATCACAGCATCCCAAAATGCTGCATCCGCAGTGAGGGGCTCTGCCGGAGAACCTGTTGATATGGCAACGCTGCGCGGGGGGAGTGCCTGCCTGGCTTGCCTCTGCATCCCCTCCGCGTCCCCTCCGTACCCGCTGTCTCCTGGAGCCCCTGCGGTGTCCTCAGCCAGCACGGTCCCTGGGGGCCACAGCTGGGCCAGGAAACTGGTGGTGGTGGAGGGTGAAATGCAGTCAGATGAAGTAAAATGCCACATGCAGCAGCAGAACAACCCCAGAGTTCACACGCAACGCAGGGCTTTCAATTGCAGTTGGATAAGAGACCTCGATGTCCCTGTGGGCTCCTCTCTGCAGCGCGAGCGATGCTCAAAAAGGCAATGAGGAGAGGGATGGACGGATGCTGGAAAGAAAACAGAAACCACTCCGGCAGCGCGTGACGATGCAGCAGAGCCACGGCCTGAGCAGTGCAGCCGGCGGCTGCCCCAGCTCAGCGAGGGACCAAGCACCATCCAGGCGGGGTGACGAGCTGTGGCCAAGTTTTTGGTTGAGAAGAAATTCAATAGCCTGGGAGTCTTCATCAGTATTCACCATGTCTCTCAAAACAAGGAGAGCACCCGAATTACATGGTTTGGCAGGTTTAAAATCAAGGAAATATTTTCTTATGACATACAGTTAAACTGTGGAGCTCATGGCCACCGGGTCTGGTGGGGGCAGAGGGGGATCACTGCCCACCTGCCCTGTTTTTGCCCTTTTTCTGTGTATCCGTGGGGTCTGCGAGAGCAGACAGGCCCTGCAGCACCCGCCGGCTTCACCCAGCCCCGTTCAGCTGCTTTCCCATCCACACTCTTCCACGTGTCCACCAGTGGAGTCGACTTCTTTGGAGTAGCCCTTTTCCCAGGGCTACCCACGTTTGTCAGGAGATGGGCACTGTTGGGCAGAGCTCCCTCCATCCGCCC
This sequence comes from Aptenodytes patagonicus, assembly GCF_965638725.1. NCBI lineage: Eukaryota > Metazoa > Chordata > Aves > Sphenisciformes > Spheniscidae > Aptenodytes > Aptenodytes patagonicus. The sequence goes on along the minus strand of NC_134953.1, from coordinate 69,611,818 downwards.
CCCACTTGTTTTTGGAAATGTGAGAGTTTTCCTGACTGTGAAAAGTCACAGCACAGTGAAAAGCACCCCCATCCTGCACCAGCAATGCTTGGGGGTTCAGGGGAGGCACAAGCGTCCCCATGGCACCTACTACCATTTAGGAACATTCACAAGGTGTCAAAGAAATAGGTGGCAAACATCACTGGGCACATCGGGCATCAGTTTGCCGGCTGCCGACACCGATGTTGGAGGAGTCAGGGGGCACAGGCATAGGGGGACGGCCTGGTGGCATCGCCAGCTTTTGGGGCTGGCTTTGGAAAAGGTGCGCTTGCACTCACCTGGGAGTTGCTGGTGGCGGCAGACTCCGGCTCTTTAAAATCAAACAGTGCTTAAAATTAATTCTCTTCACTGATGACTGAAGTTTGGTGGATGAGCAGTGTTTCTCTGCATTTCCAAATGAATTTTTGGTGGCAGCTCTGCCGCCGGCCTCCTTGCCCTCACCCTGGGTGCCAGCCCTGGACATGGTGATGGCCGAGCTGCCCTCGGGGACACACGGGGCACCCTCGCTGTGACCCCGGGGAAAGGTGAGCGCAGACAGCAAGCAAGGAATTGCTATAAGGTGTAATTAAACCAGACAAGGAGCAATTCCTCACTGCACGGAGCTGCAGTGGGCTGCTTTAGAGCGTGGTCAGATCCATCTCAAGAGTCACTGAGCCTTTAATCCCACCTGCTAATCCCCTACCTGAACCTTTCCCTTCATCTTCCAGGGACTTTGGTGCCTCGTCACCGCCGGGTGGTCTCTTCAGAGGGACCCCCTGAAGTTTGGTGCCTCCAGCAGTCCCTTTTCTAAGGGCCAGAGCTGACGCTGACACTGCTGCAGAGGTTTCTGTCCAGCGTGGGGGGACGGGGCTGCATGCCTGAGCCCCAGCACAGCCCCAGCCTTCACAGCAATGCTCGAGCTGCTGCTCTGTGATGCTCTGGGGTGCGTGTCCTGCCAATGGCTTTCCCTCCCCGTGGGCTTGTTTCCTGCCTCACCATGACCTGCTGTGCCCAATGGTACTCCCAACCCTGGACATGTTTTAACAGCTTGGGAGCACTCGAGGATCCGCATGGATGCATCCCCCAGGTGTGGGGCTGCAAAGTCAGCATGCGCAGTCGGTGCTGACGCAGCACATAACAGCCCGAGCGCAGGGACCGCTGGCCCGTGCTGGAGGGCTTCTCCTAGGCAGCAAAATGAGTTCGGATGAAAGGCAGGATGGCTCCTTGCCAGCAACCCCAGCAGTACGGTGGGTCGATGGACTCCAGCTTTGTTTTCCCCAGAACCCCCCTGCCCTCCCGCAGGCACTGGGGTGGTTGCAGAGAAGGTGGCTCACCCCAAAAGCCATCCCGGGGCGAAGCTGTGACACTGTGCAGAGCCCTCTGCCCGGAGGCAGGACGCAGGCTGAGGCGTGCGGGCAGCGGGGGCTTGGGCACAGCCTGCGGGAGGGGATGGGACCACAGAGGTGACCTTCAGGAGCGGTGGCAGTATCAGCCGCCAGCCCTGCTGTGGGAGGCCGAGCGAGGAGGCCATTAGGAGTGTCAGATGTCTGCGATGCATTACACATATGATGCCTGTCTCTGCACCTGGTTAATTATTAACGGGGTCCATGTTGCTGTTGAGGGGGACACAGCCAGGCTAACCCGGCACCGTCGCTCTGTGCAGTGACTGCTGCCAGAAGTAAATCTCCCACCGGAGCACGGCCTTTCCCATAGCAGCCCCCGCTGCCTGCAGCACAGCAGCAAGGCAGCCCTCGGAGCAGGGAATCCCGCATCCCACGGAGGAGCTGTGCCACCAGCCAGGGACAAACACACATTCACAATAACGCCTCTCTTTTCTCCACTGCAGACTTTGTGCCTTTTTTCTCTTCTCCTTCACTCCTCCTGGCTTTGCCATATGCAATAAGGAGTAAATAAAGAACACTGATGTAAAAAAAAAAAAGGATCAAGGGAAAGGCTGGGAATCCTCTCCCTGGGATCTCACTCACACCAGCCCTTGGAGCTCTGGGGCTCCCTGCATGCGTGGTTTGCAGGGCCATGGGGCTGCCTTCTCTGCACCCTTGATGCTGTAGCCGGGAGGGACCTGAGGCAGCCAGGAAAGCACGGATGAGCCCAGCTGGTGTGATGGCGTGGGGATGCCACACAAGGCCATGATAGGGACTTGAGCAAGGGATTGACTTGGACAGGCACAAGAGGTGACTCCCACTCCAAGAAACACAGTCAAAGCACTTCTTGGGTGTTTTGCAGTATTTTCCCCAACAGGTCTCATGCAAGCCTCAGTTTGGCTTCATCTGCTCTTTAAGTGGCTGGGGAAAAGAAAAAAGATTTCTGAATTTCAGTAAGAGCCCCCTTATCTCAGCCTCCTCCATCAAGGCTGCTCCCCGTTCTCTGCCCTCCAGCCTCCTTCACGCAGTGATTTACATGGTAATGGTGTCTTTGGCCCAGGGTTAAATGGAGGATTTGCACTGGTGCCTGGCTGCTGGCTTGCCCTTGGGGCAGGGGGGCAGGGGCCTGGGGTCTGCCCCAGCTCCCCACCCATGGCAAAGGCACAGCAGGGAACTGTGCTGCTTAGCGTGGAGGAAGGCATGGGGAGAGCCCTGGGCAACAGGGTGTGGGGTGCCCCAAGGCCACCCAGCACACCGGTGTGTGGGGGGCACATGGATGGCATGAGCCTCCCCGCAGGACTGCTCGAGCTTGGCACTCAGTGCTGCTTCTTCCCTGCTCTTGCCAGATGGTGACTGGTGCAGAAAGGCAGAAATGTTTAGTAGATATTTCTGTTCTGTATTTGGAGTGAAGCAGGAGGATATATTCATCTCCAGATGATACTGTGGATGGAATATAAATCCTGCCATCTGTAACAATGGGGGATGTGAGGCATGATCTCCTCGAATTCAGCATTTGCAGATCATCCGGACAGCTGATGCTCAAGAGTCTAGAAGGAACTAGCTCAAGCCAATGCTACAGTTTAACAGATCTTAGAAAAATGGGTAAATTCCAAAAGATTGAAGAAATGTCAGCGTAGTTGCAGTGTTTAGAAAAATTTAAAGGCACAGCCCAGAGACCTGCACATCAAGTGGTCTGTTTATGGGTTTTTGTGGGGTCTTTTTTTGGACAGACTTATAGGTCTGGTTGATAAAGGCGAGTGTACCAATATAGCAAACTTGGATTTTCTCAAAGCATTTTTCTTGTTACTACATGATATTTGGATTAAAAAAAACACGCTACAGAAGGAATTATCAGGGCACACACTAGGTGGACTAAAATCTGTCTCAGATCTCACCGTGTGGTGGTTACTGGGGAGACTGCAGAGGATGGAGCTGTCCTTAGCGGGCTCCCTCAGGGAATCTGTTCCCGTTGCAACATATTTATGTTTTTATACAGTGATCAACCTGATCATAAAAAATCTGTGATGGTGAAGTCTGCAGGTGATGCAGTGACTGGTAGGGATGTTAATAACGAGCAGGCCAGGTTGCTGTTGTAGTATCTTCTAAATTGCCTGGTAAAATGGCTATAATCCAACTAAATACATTTTAATATGGCCGCATGCAAGGGAAGGCATCTGGGAACACTTTATCTCCAGGATGGGGCGTGGAAAGCTGCAACTCAGAAGAAGGCTCAGGAATGATTGCAGGTAACTGCCTCTACATGAGCTCTCATTTCAACAGCATGCTGAAAGCAGCTAACACCTTCCTTGAATGTGTAATGGGAGAATATCAAACAAAAGCAGGTGAGCAATCTCACCTTTCTTCATGTTACTGTTGAAATGATTACTATGGATGTTATTGCCAACTTGGGTGTCCAGAATTAAAAAGGACACCAAAGTTCTGCAAAGGAAAGCCATACGTACCATCCAGGCATCAGAAAACAAGCTCTAGTATGAGACTGGAATTGTACGAACTGCTCAGCTTGCTGGAGAGAAGGTTGAGAGATGCTCTGCCCTCGGTGAGAAGAGTTCCTGACATTTCAGCAGTCTCCGTCTCACAGAAGAGCAACAAGATCTGAAGGCTGAAGCAGAAGTTAGAAAAATTCAGCCTGGAAAGAAGATACAAGATCTTAGCAGGAGGGCAGGAGATGCTGGAAGAGCTGGCTAGAATGCAGCAGTTTTATCAATTTCACAACAAATTCCTGTATGTGAGATAGGTAAATCCAGATTCTGGGGAGGTTCTGTAGCCCTGTTGTGCACAACCTCTTCTGCACCCAGGGGTGCTTCAGCCAGCCCAGGGACACCAGGACTGCCCATGCTGGCCTCGAGATGTTCATGGCCTGCATGTCACAGGGGACAGGAGGTGGCTCAGGACTGATTTTGTTTCCCTCTCTCCCTCCTTTCCCAGGATGGAGAGTCCAGGTCAGCAGGGCCAGGCAGCTGCTCAGCGCACCAGGGTCGGACACCCTGCGGAGGTGGTCTAGGATGCCAAGCCCTTTCTGGTGGCTCTGCTCCATGTCCTCCAGGCTACATCCTGACAGTGCCGGGAAAACACAGCAATGTCACCCAACACCAGGTACCTGCCTTGTGCTAGGCTGAGCCCTAAGCCCATAGCAGCACACCTTGTGCATGCCCCTACCCAAGCGCCTCTCCAAGCACCCCACTCCTCTCTGGAAATGGAAGTGTCTCATTTGGTGAAAAAAATGCTGCGGATCAAAAGTAATGTTTTTTCCTTAGTGTTTTTGAGGGGTTTTTTAATTAGGAAAATATATCTATTTTGTTGAAATCAAAAAGTTTGGAAGTTTGGTGTGTCATTTCCCTTGCCTCTTCTCCTATCTCTTCCCGTTAGCTGTTCCTGCTCCGGAGCAGAGCAGAAGGATGGTGGGTGGGGACTGCCTTATGACTTTTCCCTTTCTAGCTGGAACGAGGCCAAACTTCCTCAACTTTGGAAAAATGACAAGAAGAAAAAAAAGAAGCACTAATTCTGGTGATCTGGAATGGCAGAATAAGAAAAACAGGGGTTTGGAGTGTTTCTTTTTTTTCCAAAGAAGCAAAAGAGGGCAGGGAAAGGAAAATCCATGAACAAGCAGGTGGAGAGAATGTGACAAAAACAAGGGAGGGTGTGCAGAGGTGCTCAGATTTTGCAAGCTGAAACAAATTAAGGAAAAGGTTTCATTGGAACCAAGCAAAACGGAAACAAGATTGAGATTTTTCATAAAGTTGCTTTTCCATTTGTCTCTGTTTGGGCAACAGCTAGAGGCCCGGTGGGGGCACAGCAGTATTGCTTTGGGAAATGAGCTCATCTCCTTTGCTAGAGAAATCTCCTATAGAGCCCCTGCACCAGGCAGCCCTCAGCAAGAAGAGGGTCCGATGGGTCCAAAGGAGGTGTCTCACCGTGTTAGGGTTCTGCGTGAGGGTTTTTGAGCTTGCACAGGCAAGAAAATGTGTCTGTGATGAGAATAGGAAACTTAGAGGGAGAATTAGAGAGGGAATAAGCAAAATGTGTCAGAGCTGTCTCTGCTTTGAGGCTGGAAACCAAGGGAATAAGCAGGAGGAATGAGAGGTTCTCATGCATGAAGATGGTTGTGATTTAGCTGGCATTGCAGAGGCCTGGTGGGAGGGTATGTGACTGAAATACCGGTGGGGAACTGCGCCAAGGCATCGCGGTGGAGGGAACCACGGGGAGGAGCGCCGGACTGCCAGCCCCCCGAGCAGGCATGCCAGAGAGGGGGAATTAGCAAAATCCTGGAGATGACAGCAAAGGCAGCCGCCACCATTGCAGTCGTGGAGCTCTTTTACACCAGGATGGAGCCTTGGTGCCAATCACTGGGCGCATGGGAGGCTCTACTGTTGTTTAGAAGAAAAGCTCGTTTCTATTCGTAATTAATTGCAATGCGGATCAGCGGATGCACATGTGACCGGCTTAAACCTTAAAGCTCAAACATAGGATTGTTGAAAACTTAGTGACTCATTAATAACAGACAGGCTTGTATGGAGAAGATCATTAAGTAAATGAGTTACAGAGGGCTGTGAGAAACTGCCATAACCTGAACCTCAGCCAGAGGCTTTTGGGGTGAAATTCAGCCTGGGCAGCGGGTCGGCTGCCAGGCTGTACGCGGCTCCCGCCTAAAGAGGGGGGGATGAAAAGGCTGGCAGGCGCCAGCCAGGTTCTAAATCCCTCTCTGCAGAATAAGCAGCTATTTACGCTGCATTGTTTCCAAAACACAAAGCTAAAAAAAAATGAAGAAAAGAAAGGAGGAACAAGATATTTTCTGACAGGTGAGAGTCCCTATTTGCTAAGTTTTGTTGAAAACTCAAGGCAAAAATCATAGAATCATAGAATCATAGAATCATTAAGGTTGGAAAAGACCTCTAAGATCAAGTCCAACCGTCGACCCAACACCACCATGTCCACTAAACCATGTCCCTAAGCGCCTCATCTACACGTCTTTTAAATACCTCCAGGGATGGGGACTCAACCACTTCCCTGGGCAGCCTCTTCCAATGTTTCACCACTCTTTCAGTAAAGAAATTTTTCCTCACGTCCAATCTAAACCTCCCCTGGCGCAACTTGAGGCCATTTCCTCTGTCCTATCGCTTGTTACTTCAGAGAAAAGACCAACACCCACCTCGCTACAACCTCCTTTCAGGTAGTTGTAGAGAGCGATGAGGTCTCCCCTCAGCCTCCGTTTCTCCAGGCTAAACAACCCCACTTCCCTCAGCTGTTCCTCATAAGACTTGTGCTCCAGACCCCTCACCAGCTTCATTGCCCTTCTTTGGATGCCCTCCAGCACCTCAATGTCTTTCTTGTAGTGAGGGGCCCAAAACTGAACACAGTACTCGAGGTGTGGCCTCACCAGTGCCGAGTACAGGGGCACGATCACTTCCCTACTCCTGCTGGCCACGCTATTTCTGATACAGGCCAGGATGCCATTGGCCTTCTTGGCCGCCTGGGCACACTGCCGGCTCATGTTCAGCCGGCTGTCAACCAGCACCCCCAGGTCCTTTTCTGCTGGGCAGCTTTCCAGCCACTCTTCCCCAAGCCTGTAGCGCTGCATGGGGTTGTTGTGACCCAATTGCAGGACCCGGCACTTGGCCTTGTTGAACCTCATACAATTGGTCTGGGCCCATCGATCCAGCCTGTCCAGGTCCCTCTGCAGAGCCTTCCTACCCTCGAGCAGATCAACACTCCCACCCAACTTGGTGTCGTCTGCAAACTTACTGAGGGTGCACTCGATCCCCTCGTCCAGATCATTGATAAAGATATTGAACAAGACCGGCCCCAAAACTGAGCCCTGGGGAACACCGCTCATGACCGGCCACCAACTGGATTTAACTCCATCCACCACAACTCTCTGGGCCTGGCCATCTAGCCAGTTTTTTACCCAGCGAAGAGTGGGTAAACATTTCATGTTTAGTCAAATATGCCACAAATGAAGCAGAAAATAATTCTCTCCGGTAGTGGCAGAGTCGTGCCAGGGTGCCTTCTGGCAGAGAGGGCAGAGCAAAGACTGCACATGCAGTGAACATCAGCAGAGCAAACCCTTGCAGAGGGGTAAATACGCTCAAGCAAGTGGTGAAACTTTTGAGGGCAAAAATTGAGAACTGGGTGTGCAGCCACCAGAAATTGGCAATATTGCTAAGCACTAAAACCCCATACCTCGATCCACCCAAAATATCACATATTTGGTGTTATTTGCCTTCCAGCTTCTGAGAAGGCAGTTGCATCATGTTTTAACGCCCTTCTCCAAAACCTTGTGGGATAAAAACTTATTCTTCCCCTCCCCAAAAAAGTGAATATGTCTGAAAAGATGGGCTTATAGAAGTATCCTTGAAACTGGAGCCCTGTGTAGCTCTGTGCTGAGCCAGCCCTGCCCAAGCCACAGGTGCGGGCACGGGGCGATGGGTGCAGGGCAGTGGGCACAGGGCGATGGGCAGGGGGGCGATGGGCAGGGGGGCGAGGGGCTGCAGAGGGGGAGCCGGCGCTGCCTCCTGCACTTGGGGGGAGGCATCAGGCACCTCACCTGGTACTGGGGAAAGGCACAAACCACTTCGGACATCACCATTTGAAAGCAACACAGGGTACTATAGTTAAGGGAATTAATCAGGAGCCTGTAGCAAAGACTGCTTCGCATTTAGGATATAAAAAAGAATAATAACACATAACACCATTCGTCTTTAAACAAGCACCAGGTAATACATTTCCAACAATTCTATCCAGATGCACCACTTGAGAACCTCTCCTAATTGTGAAATTAGAAATATTTTTGCTGTAAATGCCACAGGATGACATATAGGGAGATAATCACCCCATGCCACTCCACGCTCTTTGTGACAGTCGAGTCCCGCTTTAGTTTAAAGGTTGGTGCACAGAATGTCATTTACATTAAAAAAAAAAATTCAGCTGCAAAGTAGGAGAAATGTTTGCTGTAATAGGCTTAACCCAGGAGGATTCTCAGATATCTGGTTGGGCTGAGGCTGTCTGGAAAGGGAATACCACATTAAACTCCAAAGATCAGTTACTTCAATGATCTCTCTGCAACAGAAAAAAATTCCCACTTTTAAGGGGTAAAGCAAAAATGTAACATAATATAGAAAATCTGGGAGTTATTGAAAGGATAAGAAATTTCATATGGAGCTAATTCTGTATCTGTCATTGAAAAGCCAGCTTAAGGAGGGAGATGCTTTGGTTTACATTATTTAAATGCAGCTGCAACACATGAACACTGTTCTGTGAAACCACCGTATGACAGGCAGGTTCCCAGCAAAAGGGAAAAAAATCACTGTGAAATGAAGGGCATTTGCTTCAGCAAATAAACTGTGAAGAGACAAGCTTAAATCTAACTTCAACAAGATCTTTAATATGCTATTTGGATGTTGTAAGGGTATGAGAATGCCCTTTGATATTAGTCCTGCTCCTGAGATATTTCACACAGTAATTGCCTACATCTTTAAGGCACAATGTATCGAAGCTATGGTGACTGCTATTTTAAATTGGGCAATGGCTCTAAAAAAGCAGTACCGAAAAGCCAGGCAAGAACCGCAGAGAGCGGAGAAGACACTTCAGAATGAACTTTAAAAGGTCAAAATTTGGTCTAGCGAAATTACCTGTACTGGCTCTGAGCTGAGCTACGATGGCTTTGCTGCCAATTTAGACAAAATAGAAGCAATAATTAGAATGTCTAGCCTCTAGGATATAAAGCAGATCTACGGAGATTTATGAAAACAATATACTATTTGGCAATATCTATTCCTAAATCTATGGCCAGTATTTCCTCAGGAGAGAAGTGCTGCAGTCTGCAATTGCCTGGTGTTAGGCAGGCAGAGAAGCAAGCGCTGGAAAAGCTAAAGCCATGGTGATGGAGACCCTTTAAGCACACCCCAGGATCGCTGCCCGACGCCTGCCTGCTCTTTGCAGGCCCTGCCTGAAGGCAGCGGGCAGCAAAGTCCGGGTGAGCCATTCGTGGGCTTGCCTTGCGAAAGCCAGGCAGGCGTTTGGCACTGGAGTGGATGATCATCTGAGACTTTGTGGGGTCTTTCTCTTGTGCCTGCCGGACAGATGCGGCATGCCCTACATTTTCCTATGGGTCTGGACAAAAGCAGGGCAGCGAGTTCCGTGGCAGGCTCCTGCCCCCTCCCAAACCTGTGCTACCTGGGATGTCAGCCTGCACTAGCAGTGCTAAGCACAGCTAAACACAAAACCACCGAGGCTCTGGCACAGAAGGAGGAGGCTTTCCAGAGCCTATCTTGCACAAGCCCTGTCCTGCCAGTTCCACCACAGCAAAAAGGATTAAAATAGGCTGCAGACTATTCCTTCCTTAGGAAACCCTGCAATTGCTTAAATCTAAGAGAGACAGCACTGCCAAGTGTCCCGGGGGAAGAGCCCTGCTCCAGTTCTGTGGGAGTTCTGTGGGATGCTCAGACTGGTCTGTTCCCCTTGGTCTCTATAACCACGGTAATATACAACTGCTGTTGTCAGCACCTAAATTTGGGCTATCAAATGCCATAAGTAAGCATGCCATACATAGGCGTTCACTTAAAAGGCTCAGCTTCAAGAGGTGCTAAGCACCAAGTCTTTCCCACAGCAAAACACGTACGCAAGTGTCTTAAACAGCTTCGGAGTCCTGACATACATATATTGGATGTATGGATGTGTCAGATGCTCTGCTGTGTTTATGTCCCACTGCTCAGTATCTCACAGAATCACGCCCATGGTGATCAAAAGGAAATAGTTAATAACATCAAGCTCCAGGTTGAATATCCTTTCCTAGTGATATGCAAGTGCTCCTGTAGAAGAGCGAAGCCATCCAGAGTTTTCACCATCACTTTGGTGGTGAGCGGTAGCAAATGGAGGTGACGAGCCCCACACCTTCCAAAGGCAGGGGGACATCATGAGTGCTCAGCAATGACTTACCTGTTTTCCAGGTCCTCCCTGGAGATGCTGCTGCACCTTCATCAAGGTGCAGCAGCTGTCAGAGCCAGCGGGTTGGTGCCAGGTCCTTCGTCCTGTCCCCATTTAGTTGTAAGCAGCTGACGGATGGTTCTGTCACCCATGGGCAATGACTGCTGGGAGGACGTGGTGCAGGGAGTATTGCAGTGTGAGCAGCTGGGTGGTGAGCGTAGCGATTCATAGATAAACCACAGGTATAAAATGGCAGATGAGAAATGCATAGCTAGGAAAGCATAAAAAACAGCATCAAAATTACAGGAGAGAGTTAAGGTACAAGAAATAAGAAAACAGTCCATAAACATGGGCAGAGCCGTGACATACTCATTTAATCTATCAAAAATATGAACACACCAGCTCCACATGAAGGTGAGCAAGTGCCAAAACGATGCATACCTATAACAGCATATGCTTGAACTGTGTATTTTAAACATCCTCCATGTGGACAGCTTTGCTCTAGTCACACTGCGGTGTTTGTGCATTAATATTTTTATTTAAAAACAAGGACAGAAGGGCAGAGGAATTAGGGAATAAATCCGAGTCCTCCAGCAACTGAAGGCTGAGTTGGGCTGACTCCAGGGTGGTTTGGGTTGGAGAGAACTGCTCTCACTTACCTTCAGTAATGATAATGAAGAAATTGGGGATTCTTCTGCAGGAAGCAGAGAATTTATGAGAGAGCAGCTGGAGAGGCCAAGAGCAAAGGATAAACACAGAGATGGTAAAAGAGTATCTGACAAAACTCAACCTACATATTGTAAATCTGCAGGTCCAGACACAGTGCGCCTGAGAAATTTAAATCACATCTCTGAAGACTATCTTGAAAAATAATCTTCCCTTCATTGCGGGAGTTATCTGGGCCCTGGGAAAGGCCAAATGTGCATCCCATGACAAAAAAAAAGGTTGAGAAGACGGGGCAGGAATCTGCCACCCACCTGCTCACAGCCCTCTGGCAGGAGGGTTTCAAACTGGGCTTTTTTTCTCATCCCTCTGTCTCCTCCTTTCCTGCTTCTCCTTGTTACAGCCTTACCCAGCCTACAGCCTCTGCCCAGGGCTCCACAAAACTGCGGGGAGCTTGGAAGCAAGGCAGCCTGCCTGCAGTACTCATTGCTTGCCTGCATACACAGCCCTGTTTCACTCCTTCCCGCACATCAGGAGTGGGTATGTTTGCACTCCACCTTGCTTTTGCACATGGAGCCTTTTTTTCCAAAATCCAAAGGGAACTGGATATAAGTGGGGAGGGAAAGCTAACTCTACATCTTATTTTCAAACTCCAGCACCTCAAATAACCCACAGCCTTTTTAAGTGCAGTCCCTGGAAAATAAGAATTTCAATAACCTCCATTCTCAGATAACCAGCTGAGCTGCCGCGCATCTCTCTCCCTCGCCGGGAAGGAGATGCGTTGCCCTCCTCCCCAGCTCTTTCTAATTTTGGGAAAGGACTAAGATGTGAGAGAGATGGTGTGATTTGGGGAGCAAAAGCTGGGGGAATCAGTGGTATGAAGTTTCTTGAGGATGGGGAAACTCCCCTTCACCCAGCTCCTCCCTGTACACAGCTCACACCACGGATGAATCACGGAGAGCTTGCGAGCCGAGTGCACGAAGATGTGGTAATGAGGAAGCTGATGTGGGATCCACCTTGAGCCTTACAAGCAGCTTGTGGTTTTGGGACCTCTGCAGTAATCAGAGCTGCTTTGCAATCAGCTGCTGCAAGGCACCCAACCGCATGCTCTCTTCAACCCAGAGGGACATTCAGCAGGTGTGGAGGTGGGACTACACTGCCTCTAACCCACTCCGTCCCTGTGTGTTACAAGTAATTTTCTTCCCTTTTTGAACAGATCGTTCTCATTATGCAGCCTGCTTCTCCATCTCCTGTGTGGCCGCTCCTCTCAGAGTCATTCTTGTAGTGCTATAACTAAGTTTTTTAAAAACTGAATGAAAAGTCTATAGATGTAAAGAATTTGGTGTGGGCTAGAAATTGGTTGATGAGTCACAGACTCAGATAGTAACCATAAAAATGAAACTTCAAAATTGGGAACAATTTTAGTGACGTTACCACAGGAGACAGGACAGGCACTTGCATTTAAAGTTTCATTAAACAGAGAATGAGGTAACACCATTCATATCAGCGTCAGCAGTGGGCACCGAGCACAGCCTGGGATGCATCCAAAGCAGCCTGAAAACATTACAGCCATGGGCTGAATGCAACAAGACAAGACCCAGCACTGACAAACAGCAGTCTGGAACCTCGGAGAGGAAGAAGAATAGCTCGGATATTTGGAAAGCAGTGAGATCAAGGCTAATGGGTGAGAGCCAAGCTAATACCATATAATCTTGCAGTTTAACAGCCCTGAACAGAGCTGACACCATTCAGCATGGAGGGCTGGGAAGAGCACTGTAGGGCAGCTGCCGTGCAAGTGCCTGCTCTGGCATCACCCCTCAGCAATGCTGGCAACACTGCCAGCGTGGTCCCTCACCCCATTCTTTTGTCCCCACTGCATCTGAGCACCTGCCAGCTGTGCACCAGCCTCGGAGCCTCTTGCACCAGGCTCTTCTCTCCTGCCTCCCCACAGGGAGAAGGACCCGAGCAGCAGAGGTGCGGGCAGCATGTCGTAGTGCGTGTCCACTTGCCTGAATGCAAGTTGTTCCATGTTTAAAATATGAAAAATGTCCCTTCATTTTGAGAAATACAGGTAAGTAATAGGAAGGATGCCAGGATTAAAGCACATGGTTATGAAAGACTGAAGGAACCAACGTTTTATAAAATAGCAGTGTGAAGAGTCAGAGGGGATGCGGTCTTGCTCTATAAATACCTTCAAGGTAACAATATAAATGAAGGAAGGGAATTAATTCACAGTCTCAGAAGATGGCAGGACAAGGAGCCTGAAGTTAAGGAGGAAAAGCTGAAGCTGGATGTAAGACGCTCTCAGCAGTGAGCATCTCTGGGCAGGGCACTCGGCTCCCCACGGTACATGAGGCTGGAGCGATGCAGCAGGCGCGATGGCAGCGAGGAGCAGACCACGAGCCTGCTCCTCACATGCTGTTAATTGCTGGCAGATGAAAGTCGGAAAGAAGTTTGAAGCTTTGGCTCGCCAACAAAGTAACACCCAGCAGAGCAGAGACACGTTGTGAGCTGGAGGGTTTGTGCATTTGCTGTGGTGAGAAACTCTGCTGTGGCCCTGGAGTGGGGACTGTCTCTTGTCCCATCCCTAGGCAGCAGTGGCACAGGGCTCCACGCTTCCCCTGGGATGTGCAAGTTGGGTTAGTGTCTCATTTGCAGAGTGGCCTCTCCCCGAGGAGCTGCCAGGGTGGGTGCTGGCCACGCAAGGTACCTCCCCACTCCGTCTGGGGCAGAAGGCAGGAGGGAGACTCCAGCAAGACCTGCCAGGCATTGCCACCCATCCCCATGGCCGTGTCAGAGCAGGTCCTTGGAGGGTTGGGTGCTACTACCACTTCCATAAATCCAGAGCATGTTCTGGCTAGAACGTAGGTGAGGACAAATCCAGTATCCAGTGCTGCCACACAGTGGTGAAGAGGCATTTCAGAAGGTAACATCTGCAAAACCACCCCATGGAGGACTTTTGGTTGGAGCCTGAGACAACCCGAGGTTGACCTCAGGGGACACCTGGGCAGGCACTGGCAAGAGCTCGCAGGCACAGGCCCAATTTAAAGCTCTTTGGTGACCAACCTGACTCTTCCCCAGTGGACACGATTCCCTGCAAGGTGCTCCCAAAGGCATGCTTTCTTTTCCCAGCATTGGTGTTGGGCATGTGTCCCTCATTGTAGTAATATCACCATGGAGAACATTTTGTTATTATTAATTTAAGTTTCTTCCATTTGATTTCAGCCCAGAATTCCTGTTTATATCCTCTCACATCATCCAAACCAAACAGCCTCCCAGGTTGGGCTCCATAGACTTCGCAGACTCACAGCTCAACAGTTTGTCCTCCTTTGGCCATGACCCTGAAAAGTGACACTCTACCAACACAACATCTTCATACAGTAGGTTTTTAGATGTTGGTGCTCAAATATGCAGAAAGGTACCAAGGGGGACTCCCAGATATCCAGGTGCCCAACTCGCACCTCCTTGCAAGGCTCAGAGCCCTCCAGCAGGAACCCTGACCCTGCAGAGATTTACCTTAAAAACATGATCTCTTGACCAGGCAGAATATATTCATCTTTGAAATGCTGAACAGGGATGAATGAACCACAGGACTCCATTTCCCCATGGTCTGAATGACTCCCCCGCAAAATACTTGTGTCTTTTCAGGGTGTAGCTCACTTACTGTGGTAGCTCCTGCCTGTATTGCTGAGGTTCATGACCCTTTTGTATTATTTACCTTTCTTCACTGGTGTGTACAAGACTCCCAGCTTTGGGATGATCTGCATGCACACAGTGTGCTATTAATACTGCATTGCAGATCATTACTATAGAAGTTAATTAATACTCTGCCTAAGTATTAGCCCTGTGGCAACCTGCTGGAAACTCCATACAACCAGCGGGCTGTAGTTTACTGTTGCTCGTCATTCACCCTGCTGGCATCCCACTTCCCCCATTTCATCAGTCTCAATTAACTTCTGAGGTACGACAATAGCTGAGACTTAGGTGAGCCCATCATCCAGCGGCTATGAAATTTGATCAAGAGGAATAATTATATCAAAAGAAATAATACAGTTTTATATAATATGTATTAATAAATCAAGCTTTATATAATATAGCTATATAGATATTCTTATATATAATAATAAAGAGGCCACACCATGGTCAAGCACAGAGGCAATGGGATCTCCTGGCCAGCACTTGGGTACTCTATTTCTACACCCCAGTTTCACCAGCTCTTTTGGCCCCGAACCATGCTGGCAGCTCATCTGCAGGCGATTCCCCGCCAAGACCTGTGAGTCCTTCCCAGAGTCACCGCTTCCAAAGTCCTCATTCCCTATTTGTAGCCATCCTTCTTTGGTTTTAGATAAAGGAGTTATTGCTCATACTGAAACAGATATTGTTTGCCTGCTCCTGTGTTATACACAGCAGTCTGGATTGCTTAGTAAATGACTCTTTGCTGTTCATCACCTGCGACGCCTGGAAGGGTAGCTGTGGGGTAACAGCCGCCGCTCCTGGCAGGCAGCGTGATGGTTCATGCCAGTTGGAGGCACCTTCTTCCCCAAAGCAGGAAACTGGCAACACGAGTGCTCGCTTTCCTCCTTCACCACCCACTTACCCTCAGCAGGCTGGCAAACACCATTTGCTGGGTTCCCTCGCTCCATCGTGGGCACACAGGTTTCTCGAGACATCTTTGAAGGATTCTGGAAGCAGAGGGTGAGTAGTGAGATGACACCGTCTGAAGATGATACAAGATTTTTCAGGTTACTGAAATGAAGCTAAACATAACTAAAGCTGATTGCAAAGAGTGGAGGGTGATCTCATAATATTGAGTCAGTGAGTTTTAAAATGAAACTCAGTGTTTGTAGCTGCAAAATAATACACATGGGAAAAAAGTAACCTTAACTCTACATTTAAAATCATGGGCCCTAAATAAGCTGTTAGTACTATGAAAAGGGTTGTGGAGTTGCTGCAGAAGGCTCCCTGAAAACAACACCTCAGCACTTAGCACCAGCCTAAAAAGTAAATCTAAGATTAGGAATTATTCAGGAAAGAGTGGAGAACAAAACAAGATTAAATCAATGTTGCTCTCCAAATCCACCTTACAGCCATGTCTTGAATACTGCACCTAGTAATGATTCCTTCTTTTTTCTTCATCTTCCTTCCCTCCCGACTTCAGAATCATGTCAATGTATCGGAAGAGGTACGAAAGCCTACGTTATCAGCATAGTCACCAGACATTTGGCAAAGAAAGAGGTTGAACAGTGAGGTGACAAAATTTATTGACAGTAGTTATTCAAGGTTAAAGGACAAGAACTTACCATGAAGGGATTAGAAGGATTTTACCATTCAGAATGACTGGACAATAAAATGTCATTAAAATCAACGTAGATATCTGCAAAGTGCTGTAATGAGAATACACAAATCTAATTTCAAGTACATGTGTTGGTCTGTCAGTTGACTGTTACCACACAGAGAAAAGATTTTGAGGTTATCACAGAGAAATGCCTGGAAATGTCATTCCAGTGTTCAGCAGAGATCAGAAAAGCAAGTAGAATAATTGAGGAAGCAATACAGACCAAAGCAGCAAACAGCATCAGGTCAGTATAAAATGCATGCACCATGGGTGCTGGGTGCAGATCTGGTTCCCTGTCTGGAAAAGCAGAGAGCAGAGCTGGAAAAGACGGGAGCAGAGTACCAAGGGCAGTTCAAATCCCCAAGTACACAGGGATGCAGGAATGGCTGAACAGATGAGGACTCCTAACCTGAACTGACACAACTGTGCTGGATGTTTATAAAATCCTGAACAGTCTGGAAAAGCTGAATGGGGATTTACTGTCCAATGCCTCTTTCAATACAAGAAGTCAGGGTCCTGAGCAAAGCAACCAGGTGGAGGTTCAACACCAACTGGAGGAGATGCCCCTTCAGAGGAGAGGCAAATGAGCTGAGGAACTTTGCTGACAGAGGATGCTGAGCATGATGAAGGATCACAGCGTTCAAGAAGCAATTGAGCAGATTAATGAAAGAAAATGTTATCATAGTCCATAGGCCAGAAAAGTACCTGCTGTTGTCCCATGCTTGGTCTCCATGTGATCCCCTGTAACCTTCTTGGGGCCTGTGAGGGCAGCAGGTCGTGGAATGCCTGTGCAAGGAAAGATTAGGATTATACATCCCATAAAAGACAGAGCTGAGGAGATGCCAGAAATGATATAGAGAAAGTAATCCAAGATGAACCACTTACTCTTTCTCACTACACAGGAACTGGCAAGCTCCCAGCTGAAACGGGTCACAGGTATAAAATCAACAAAAGGAAGTACTTTTCCGCACGAGATACATATGCATATATATAAATACATATATATAAAGTTGTGGAAATCATTGCCACAAGATACTGCAGAGTATAAATGGGCTTAGAATGGGATTAGGCAAATTCATGAAGGATAGGCACATTTGTGGCCATGAAACACGATCCTGTGGTTGCCAATTTTCTATTAGAAGCCAAAAAGTTCCAATGTGTTGCAGCTCTAGCTAATTCCTCCCTGGCCCGAGCAACTGAATACACATTCTTAGGTTTCTATAAACTGTATAACGTTCTGCATACGTATTATAAAAAGTATTAAGTGTAAGCTTATGGTTTCTGATATATTCTTAGCCTTTGATGGAGAACGCGAATGCTATTTTAGGGCATACTGTGAAGAAGGCACTTTGCCAAGACAAGCCTTTGGTGCAGACTCTCTTCTTTCATCTAGTATCAGGGCTTTCCGCATTCCAGTATTTCCACAATTTTTGTGCCATTGACAAATTAATGATTAACAATTTATATTTTCTTTTTTCTTCACTGCTAAAACTTTCAAAATGTGCATGGCCAGGAACTGATTGCTTCAGGCTTTTCAGTCACATCTCCTCCAGTGAGCATTCCTCATTTACCATTACACTGCCAAACCCGTGTCAAAACTGTCGAGATGCCACCCTCCGATTTATTTAATCTTTAGCATGTTTGCTTGCATGTTTCTAATTTATTAAGGAGAATGTTTGGTATTAGGCAATTAAAAGTCTAGCTGTAGATGGTATTAATAGACTATTACTTTTTTTAATTGAACTTGTCAGCTATTCAAAAATATATCAGTTTAACTTGGTATTTTCCATAAGTTCAGTGGGGATTAGTTGTATTTGCCAGTTTTAATTCTTCACCAACGTGCTGTATCAGTCATTTCATTCTTTTGCTGTGGCTAGTTGTCAAGATGAAGGGCCTACAACTGTGTATCTTCTTAAATACTGAAACAATATTAGTTTTTTAACAGATCCCTGAACTTTTCTTAGTTCCAAAACTTCTTGAAAACCAACAGTAATTATCTGGACAGCTTCCTGGCTGGCTCCTACAAAATTCTCAGATGCAAGTTATCTAAGCTGCTGATTTAAAAATGGTGCTATGCATTGCCTTCCATGATCAACGAGAGTTAATTATGTCTCACCATCATTTAACATGACAATGTCATCTATCTTTTCCTCTGAAGACAGAGGATGATGATTTATAAAAAATAGTACTTTTACAATTTCATCATTTCTAGTAATAGACCAATATTACCATTAGGATTGTTTTAATTCCAAATACACTTACCAAAAAAAAAATTTTTTAAATTAATTATGTTAGGCATAGCTTTCTAGTTTCATCCTGACTGATTCTCCTTTTAAAAAACGATGAAGATTAGTCAGGATTTTGGGTTCTTCTATGCTTATTCTTAAATTTGTTTGGCTTGCAATTATCTTCCGGCAATGAAAAATACTGCTCAACTCAAACTGAAATGATAATTTGAAATAAATATGAAATGGAAGAAAGGACGCAAATGAGTCAGTACTGGTGAGAGCTTTCTCCCACTTCTGACCATGGCTCTGATTTTCAATTCCTTTCTCAAATTCTCCCTACCTTATTAAAAAATCGTATATATAGTTTAGTAAATTAATAAGTTAGTTCTGGAAATTAGTTTGGGGAAGGGTGAATTTAGTCATAGGAAGGCCACGCAGAAGGGATACAGCACCCATCAAAGTGCATCCACACAGGAGCTAAGCAGTGGGATGGAGGCAGATGGCCACAGCTAGGAGATGCTGGAGGAGGTGGAGATGGTCCGCAGTTCTCTGAGGAGGTGGTAGCCAGGCACCAGCCACCCATCCCCAACATCCCCAATGTGTGGTGCCACCCTTCACGCTACAGCAAGGGAAGACAGCTATTAAGACTGAAATATGTCTTACATCTCAGTCACCCCTTTTAAGTTGCTTGTAATTGCCTTACCCAAGTTCTGCTGGGTCTCGAATCCTAGCTCAGATGACATTTTTAAGCCTTTCAGCAAATCCGTCCTGCCATTTTGCATTTTGCCTGGGCATAAAAAACCATAGACGTGTCATACAGCTTTCCATCATAAATTTTGCAGAGGCATAACAAATTGTATTAGAAGGAAATAGCTCAGTCAGTTTAAATTAAGAAGTTCTGTTTTCCTTAATACTGATGACCTAAAGATTTTAAAATTTCAGGTAACTTAAGTGTTCAAGAAATTGAGCTTATTAGCCTCTATATAATATTAATGATAGATTTGGTTTTCCTTTCAGTTAAGTTAGTACATTAAATAATATTGATGTTTATCATTCTGAAGATGGTCTCAGAAATACTCTCTATGAAATTAGTAGAAATTTTGCTATTGACTTCAACGGGCCCAAGGTTTTACCCCTGGCAATTAGCAGTCATTCTACTATATAACATGGCTCCCCGAAGGTTGGCAGAGCTCAGGGTAATTGTAACAGATTGTGTAATCAGGCTGGCAGGACATGCAACCAGCAAGGAGAACCATGTCTTCCCTTTTGTTTTTTTAATTTTAAAATAAGATATTTCCCAAAAGGAAGGGTAAATTTAAATGAATACATTTTCATTATAAATGTCTAAAATGCAAGCTAATGATTAGGATGAGTTACAGAAAAAGATTCAACAAAACATCATGTTTGAAAATATTTACATGTTCTATTTCGTCTCTAATGAGGGAGAAGATGATGTGCAGTTAAGGCTGCCAGGCCATTCTTTAATATGACTGGAGTATTCTCTCTAAAAGGAGGGAAAAAAGAGAGGGGGTTGGGGGAGGGACAGAGACAGAGACCGAGAGCCCTGTGAGTATAGGATGGAGTCAGCCTTAAATGAGAATTTACTTTAGCTTTGCGAGTACATTAGACAACCACATTATTTAGAAAGACATTGCCAAGGTCACCGAGCCCCAGACTCACTTCCCTTCCCCCTTACGACTGTTAGCTAACTTGTTAGGATTCTTAATATTCTTTTGCCTTCCTCCCAAACGCTCCAAGGCTCTTAGCTTAAACCAAACGCCACACACGCACACCCCCCCATCCCCGCAGTGTTTCTCTAACTCCAGCAGCCACAAGCGACCCTGTTACACCACCGCCAGCCACACAGGTGAGCCCCCCCAGCAAACCCCCAGCAGCGTGTGTGTGTGAGTGTGCATGTGTGTGTGCGCGCGCTACGCCAGGCAAGGGCAGAGGGTGCAGCCCGGCCCTTCCCCTGGCCAGGAGGTACGATGCCAGTGCTCACACCCAGCACAAACCCTAAACCCGATTTTCACGGAACAACCCCAGCGGGCTGAAATAGCTGTGCATTTGCTGGAATTCAGAAGCAACTCCAAAAAAAACCCCCAACAGACCCATGTGCACGCACACCAGGGGGTGGCGAGAAGAGGCTTCGGGAGGGAAGGGAAGCAGATGGGACATTTAATTCAGGGAACAAACTAATTTAAATCTTTCAAGGAGTTTGTTATTATTTCCAGAGTGTTAAGAATGCATTTTTCCCCTGCATATAAAATGCAATGTCCCTGCTCAGAAAAGCTTCAAGAAAAAAATCCAACAATCCAGAATGAAGAGAAAAAGAAGTCCAGAATGTTTTGATGATATCCTTTAAGAATACTATTATTTATATATTTCAGGGATTTATATAAATAATCGTAAATGTGCAGTTGGTGTAGGTCTCTTGGGTAAAGGCAAAAGCAGGCAGATTTATAAAATGGGTTTATGT
The DNA here is from genome assembly GCF_965638725.1 of Aptenodytes patagonicus. Lineage (NCBI taxonomy): Eukaryota > Metazoa > Chordata > Aves > Sphenisciformes > Spheniscidae > Aptenodytes > Aptenodytes patagonicus. The sequence goes on along the minus strand of NC_134953.1, from coordinate 69,590,773 downwards.
GCCAGGGTGATTGTAATGGCTCCTTCTGTCAGGTAAACACATAATTAGGATGTTTTCAAATAAATGTATTATGCACATGATTGAAGCCAATCCAGGCTGCAGTATAAATATCATGCTTTTTTTTTGAGTTGTATAATTACATGTCTACCCATGGAACTTCTCGCCTGATAGGCATCTATTTATGCAACACCACACTGTGGCTTTTCCACAGGTGCTGTAGCAGATACTTGCTGAACATGCAGCCTGGCTGATTTTTAAACTGCAATATCTCAGCTTTCTCTCAAAATACCAATTCCGCCTCAACCCCTTTTTGCCTAATTGCTTCTTAGATTTATTGTTTAATTAAAACCGTTCTCAGGTTATACAAACAACAAATCCCACTAATGTGTGTTTTTTCCACATACAAATTATTTTCCGAGGGGTTATGTATCTTCAGCTTGGGAAAGGATTCCATCCTTGGCTGGGCTGTCATTGCCAAGTGCAGCCTCGTGGTCAAACCTGTATGTTGAAGTTTATGATGGCAGCATGACAAAGCTGTATCTATAGAGTCAAAGTGGCAATACTAAATGCCATTTGAAAGACTGATGCAGTCTTTAAGCTGATGCAGTAAAAACTCTTCTTTATTTTATAGCATTTTCATACGGAGTCTCACAGCACGTCTGGTCATGCACTAAGGAAACATAAATAAGATGTGAGTGACGAGCTGGATGAGGAGGCACGCCAAGAAGACTCTGAGGGACATCACCTCCGTGGCAAGCCTTTCCTCAAAGCCTTCAAGGCCTAGCAAGGTCCTGCGGGGACACGTGGGAAGGGACAGCATGGGGACACACCGCAGCACTGCCCATGTGCTCTGCAGCATCATCTGAACTCCTCACTAACAAACTGATGTTTCTGGACATCTACCTCCCAGCTTCAGAGCTGAGGTTTGAGCTCCAACCCCTGTTTGGCTACTTTGGACAATATGGAAACCTTTGCTAAAATCCCTGCACGTGGGGAAAGTTCTAGGCAGACACTCAAGTTTCAGCAGCATGACTCTGCCCCTCAGAAAAAAGTGGTGTTCAGATATAAACTTGCATTTGGATGTTTTTATAGAAGGAACACTGAAAAAATGGAAAGCTTTTCTGTAAGGAGCATATGCTGCAGTTCCTGGAACACGAACCCAGCTCTTGTGAGGATTCTGGCTGTCTCCAGCCTTTCAATATTAAAGGGCTCTCTAGCAGATTAGAGCGACATAATAAAAGCTAATAAAGATGAAACTGCACAAATTCAGACTAGAAATTAAGATGCCCATTTTTAACAGCAATAGAGTAAACAGGTTCCAAAGGGATGTGATAGATCGCCCAAAGCCAGAGCCTGCCGAAGGCATGGCAGCGTTGCCAGCAGGCGGAGTGGGCTCGCAGGTGGGATGGAGGACAGTTGGGAGAGGGCAGCTGGGCTTAGGGAAACTCCCTGCTGGAGCAGGAGGCTGGAGCGGGCAGTGGGATGGGGAGGACACTATGAGCAGCAGGCTGGAGGCATAATGGAACCACCTGGAGGGACGTTTCTGGGGGCAGAGCTGCCAACTTCTGTATCCCTGTGACCTTCTCCTATTTCCTTCTCCATCCTCAGCTCATGTCCCTTGGGTAAGGGATCTTACTCCAGCCCAGCCTCTCCCAAGTGCTGTAGGTGTCCCCTTTTTCCCTACAGCCTCTGTGCTCCCCATCCAGTAGCTCCCTTCTCCCTCTGGTTCCCCTCCGGTGTCTGTCAGTGCCTTCAGCCTGCTGTGGAGGGGAAGGCTCAGGCTCTGCGTCCTGCTGGGGAATTGGGATAGAGACTCGGATAGGAAACAGGAGGAGAAGAGGGCATTTGTTGCCAGGGTTGGGATGGGGGGATTGCAACTGCTGCTACCGTGAGGGGCTGCCTCCCTGCTCAGAGATGGGAGAACCGGAGGGTGGACATGAATCGCTCTCTGGCACCGAGGTTCTCCCTCCTTTTGTCTCTCTGATGCAATGTATAGAGAGATGAAGTATATCCCCGATTCACCCCAGTGCTGGCTGTGCTGTGCCCCAACGGTAACGCAAAGCAGGTACCTGAATTTACAGCTGCTTTACACGGCCAGCGCAGAACGTAGCAACCAAAGCGTGCAGCACTTCAGTCCTACGGCTGGAAGCACTGATATATGTTTTAACCTAAGGAAACCTTTTATGAAATTCAAAGTAGGCGCAAAGCAATACCCTTTACATTAGGCTGTAATTTTGCATATAATTTAGGCCAGCATAAACTATCACTGCTGCAGAAAGAAATGTCAGTTGTCCAACAGCAAAAGCATAAAGGAGCCCTGCCGTGGAAAGCAGCCCTGCCTTCCCACCGCCACGGCTCTTCAGCCCAGCCCTTGCACACCTTCACCTTGTGCTGGTGCCAGCATACACAAGGCTGCAAGGGAAAATGCATCGAGATTAAAACTTGCCTTTTTTTTGCCAGATTAGTTTTAATCCAGAACTGTCCCCTGATTTGATTCACACTGCAGCTGCTTCTGTTAATGCAATGGAAAATGATGCATCAGGTAGGAATAAGATGATGTGGATGCTTCTTTTGGTGGTGACACCAGCTTTTTCTGGGTTCAACTGTATGTGAAGGTCAGGTCTTAAAATACTGAGTGTGCCTGGCTACGCGTGGAGATCCTCCTCATCAGGAAAACAGGGAAAGGCTTGTCTCAGTGGCAACTCTGATCTGCCCCAGATGCTGGGGAAGGCGGCAGTGAGTGGGAGGAAGCATGGAAGAGAATGGGCTCATCTTCCTCCCGGCTGCCTGAGGCAAATCCACACCCGACCACAGCAGTTGAAGCTTGCTTGTCTCCCCTTCTTTGCAGTTTCATTTTTATCAGTTTTGATTGCTCTAAACCAATTCCTAAGACAGTATATGATGCTACGGTGCGCCACAGGAATGCCCAAGGGAACTTATTTGTACAACTTTTTTACGGATCATTTTGTATCTTACGAGAGTGAGATTTTGAGTGGCAGTTTAGTTTCTTGATCACCAGTTCAAATTGTTTAAGAATTTAGGGTTCTTTACTTGCTTTTTAAAAATCACCTGGTTTATTACACCTCTCCTCCTGAACGCAGTTGTTCCTTTTCTTTCCCACTCAGAACTGTCTGGAGGATAGGGAGAGCAGAAACTGAGTCCATCATTTAAATCAAATACGAATCTGATGATCACACTATTTTCTTTCAATGTCTTTTCTACAGTGGAGTTCTTACTGTAATTAAAAATATAAAGTATAAATGAGAGGAAAAAACCCCGCCTTCAAGAAGCTAAGTTCCTCCTAATATCCCACAGAATGAAAAGTAGAAAAAAATATATAGGATTATAATTTTCCTGGTTTTGTGAATTTGGGGGGGGTGGTACTTTGAACAGCATCAACAAAGATTTTTGGGAAACAGGAACACAGAACTGTTTAGACCAGACCAGACCAGACATCCGTGTAGCCCCATGTCCTGCTATGACCAAGCAGCATTTGATGCAGAGGAAAGTGTAATAACTGATGGGACACGTGAACTGCTCTGTTCTCAGCACGTTCCCAGCTTGACCTCTAATAGTTAAAGGCTGACTTGCACCCAAAACCAGAAGACAGAATACTGCTGGATGGTTTTAGTCATTAAATATGACAATGCCAAATATTCTTGGTATCAGAGGAATGTAGCACAGAGATAACCTAAAAACTGTGAAAATCTTCAGCATGTCAGCAGAGAACATTGAAGGGATGAAAGAATGAAGATTGCAGGTGACACCCCCAGCCTCTCGGTCATAGGAAAATCTCACAAACTGAAACTTTACCCAAAGAAAACAAAGACTCCAGCACAGCAGGCACAGCCCTCCTTCTTGGGAGAGAATGGGGAGAGAGAACAAATCACCCGAGCCTGACATGAGTCACATCACTTCATGCATGACTGAAAGGTGCTCAGATACTGCAGCTATGAGCCCAGGCCAAGAACCTATATAAAGAAAATTTGGCAAGTGATGTGCTAAAGCTCTTAAAAAGACTTTCAGGTGGGAAAATGTGGGGTAGAGAAATAAAAGTGAGGGTGAGTTCAGTACCTCTGTTTTGAAGTTTGACTTGGAGCAAGGAGAACTTGGAGATATGGAGAGGATGGCCAATCCCCAGGGCGGCGACTCAGCCCTGCCAAGTGCTCAGCAGGAGAGTGCTTTGGGGGCTTTGTGTGTGTCTGTGTGCCTCTGTGTGTGTGTACGTGTGTGTGTACACGTGTGTATATGTGTGTGCAGGAGGGAACAGCAGTGGAGAGAGAAGAAAGACATAGACAAGCCCGGGGAGCTGCTGGGACAAGGGTCAGCAGAAGGGAAAAGGCGGGCAAGGCTTGGTTTAGAGGAGGGCTGAGAAGGAAGCCTTGCAGCTCTCCGTAGGGCCCGTGGTGCAGGCAAGAGACAGTCAGGAATGCCCAGCCCACCTATTTCATTTGCTGAACATGCCTAACCCTTCAGTTTTGGAGAAATGCCATCTCAAGGTGCTTTTAAAAACAAACACAAACACCACTCTGTAATATTTGCAGAGTGACTATTGGAGGCAACTCTCCCACACTTTGAACAGCACTGCAGAAACCCTTTATTCCCAAATTTGAACAAAGTCTCTACCATGTTTATAGCCTGTTCCTCACCCACTTTATTGCTCTTACTTAAACTTGCAGACAGTAGTCTTCAAAGTTGGGACACATTTTTCAGGAACAGGTTTCCACATCCGTTGCTCTGAACATCTTAATGGGAACAGCGTTTAGAAAAGACACTGGTATTATCACCACAAAAGCAATTGTTATGCTGATGGGCTGCACCTTTCTGCTAGAATCGCAATGGACAGGTTAGTTAAATTTAAACAAAATTTATTCCCTGAAATTCTGACCATCTTTAATAGGAAAAGCTATAACCTCCCTGATGCACGAAACAGCCCTTGCAGCTGATGTCTGAAGCCTGCACCTGTTATTCCAAGAGGTGACCTCTGAAACAAGAAAGCCATTCTATATAAACACTGAGCTAAGTGACTTTCCCCATGTCTCCTCAGATAACACCCAAATATCTTTTCTTGTCAAAATCTTGCACTTGTCCCATACTAGACATAGTAAATCATGACAACCGGTGACTTATTTGAAGGCTGGAGCCCAAAGCAAGAGGTGCTGGTGCTGAAAGAGGTTTAACCAGTTGCCAGCCTCTAACATATTAAGCCATAAAATACAAATCTATTTTTACAAAAGCAGTTTTAAATGACCTGTCAAGACAGCTGATTCCCGCTGGGTTCTTTCTTTTTTTGGGGAGGTGGCAGAAGGAATGAATTAAAGAAAATCATTAGGGGATCACTTCAGTTTACTTCTACAATACATGCACATCCCGCAATAGGGTAGCAAAATTCTGGGAAGCATTTAAATCCTGTTTGAGCTTATGAGATTAAGCGTCACATATCCCTCATTCCGGCCTCTTTCCAGGTGCGAATCCTGCCCTGTGAGTGCTGTGAGGATTAGTCCCACAGACCGGAGGAGGACCGCTGCTCCAGGCTCGTACCCACCACCGCGGGTGTTCATCACAGCAAGGTCACACTTCACAGCGCTGCCACCTTCCCCAGCACCGTGGCATTCCCATGCTGTTCACACGGACCGACGACTGCAACCTTGTGTCTGGGCAGGGCTCGGATACTGAGTTTCACACTGAGAAAATTCACTGTGGGCTGTAAGAGGAATAAGTACAATTCAGCCATGAAATTCTACTTTTGCCAAGTTCACGGCTGCCTGTCGCACTCCAGGCCAGCTCTGGTGCCTGTAATACTTCAACCAGGAGATCCCAGCTTCCACATATGTAGCTGGGCAGGCCCCAACCCCCTCCTCTGTGCCATTGCTGTAGAAGACCAGAGTGCCCAAATTCTTCTGCTTGATTTCTTTGCAGACCTCAGCTGCAGAGCGGAGCTATAGTAACCGTGATATGCCCGAGGGCTCCTGCCACCCTTCTGAGGCCACTCTTGCCATTCACACAAAAGGCTGAGATTATCTGATGTGGGGGCAGTACTTTATTCCCATCACATTTTCAGGACTACAGCTCTCAAACACTGAAGTAAGAATACGGGACCCCCCATTTATTGCACCTTGAAAATTTCAGACCTGATCTTCTAAGTTAAAAAGAAAATTTGATAAACAGCAATCATGTCAGCTCCTTTGGGGATATAAACGTCAATCCAATATATTTGTCCTGTTTGCCTGTCATCTGTTGCAGCAGAGACGTGGTCAGGGTGATCCTTCTCCGGGTTACACTTACTGTCTCTGCTCTCTGAATTACCTTTTTATCTTAGGTGGCTCATGTCAGAGGGTGCTGCTGCGAGCAGAACCGAGGGCAGAATCCATCCTGCAATCAGACCTGAAGTCGATGATACCATCAAAGAAAAGCACTAGCTTTGCAATCCTACCAAATATTAAAAGCTGGGAAGAGGTGGAGTTCTCTGAGGGAGGAGATGCCGTTTGGGCAGAATCATTTTTGGTGCTGGGGAAGAGTATTTCGGGATACTTGCCTTGCTTTAATGTGAAACAGTCGGCATTACTTCATCTGCTACTTGGTTGCGAGCTGAAAATTTGAGGTGGATTTTTATTGCAGAAAGAGGGTGTGGAAAAGTTTAGTCAGCACAAAAGTTTAACCTCGCTAACAAGGTCTATAAATTTGCTGCAAGGATAAGGCAATACCACTCCCTTTCCCGTCTCAATGCTTATAAGGACAAGCATTTAATCAAAACCCACTCTTGTACACACGAGCTGTGTTAGTGGCACTCCTCATCTCCTACTTACAACACAACCTGAAGTTTTGAAACAGAATTGCTTTTAAGGTCTCTGAACAGTCTCCAGTATTTTCTTAACTGTTTCATGGCTTCTGTTAAAATGCTTTCAACATATTCTGAAAACTAAATATAAAAGGACACAGGACTAAAAATTAATATGAAAAAAAAAAGGATTGGCCTGAAATTTTGTTTCCAGAAGCTCCTGCTTTCATTGGTGTGAAAGCGAGGAGGGGAGCTCTCAGCCCCCAGATGGATTTTCTGACAAGGCTGAAATCAGCCGAGTGCTTTGATCCAATATCAGGGATCACTTCTTTACAGTTGTCAGGGAAAAAAAAAAAAACTTCTTCCCCAGAGCAAGTACAAAAGCCCGGTCACTTTGCAAACTTGGGCCAGGCTGGTATCACTGCTGCTGCCTGACTTGGGTCTAAGTGCTAAATCCATCCCTTCCTTCCTAGGTTGCCATGATCTGAAAGCTTGTGCTTTGAATTTTCCTCCCCGGGTTGCCGTGCTCTGAAAGCTCGTGCTTTGCATTTCCACAGGGCTATAAAAGCCCATGGGCACCGACCGGGCTTTCAAACCCGTTTGAGCCGACCTGTCCTCTGGCACATGGCACTGGGGCCGGTGGCTGATCTCATTTCACTGCTCTGCCACACACTCCTGTGCGACATTAGCTAAGTCAATTAGCTTCTGCGTGCATCTGGTTTTCATCTCTAAAAGGGGGACAGTAGTAATTTCCTACCTCACAGAAATCCTGTGAGGATAAATGTATCAGCTTAGGAAGTGCTCAAATACTAGTGTGATTAGTGTTCCTCTCCATCTCTTTGACAGCCTGTATTTTGCAGCCTGAAAGCCTGTGGTCTGCCAGACCGTAAAGGATCGGAGCTGAAGACCACCAGAGCAACTCCTGGACTGGCTGAGCACAGATGTCATTGCAATGAAAGCCAGAAAAATGCAGTTTCTCAGGGACCTGACAAGAACGGAAAGAAATGCAGGAGAGGCAAACTCTGGCAGGAAACAGAGGGGAGCAGAGACCACTCCAGCAGCAAGCTCACTGTATTTTGTATATTGTTTGCTTTAACTTACATGTACGTGATGTATTTTAGTCTTTCCATTACCATTCCTTTAGGGTTAGAAAAGGACAGTGAGATGATATCTCTGGGGTTTGAACACGTGGAGACCATGCTGCAAAGGATCACTCATCTCTAAGTCTGCTTTTCTGAACAAGTGATTGCATTTCGGGAAAAGTCTTCCATGGGACTCCATGGCCATTAGTACTCCAGATTTTGGCCCTTAGCAGAAGCAGGAGGTCATTTCAATTTCAGTCTCGGTGACCAGCATTCCCAGGGCCTTGCTCTATCGTATTTTATTCAGTCCAGAGCAGAAAACTTTTCCCATTTAATAATGCCCAAAATATATTTACACACCAGGAACAAATTGTCAGGTGGCGCTTTTTTTTGGTTTGTTTGTTGGTTTTTTCCCCCCAGTGAACTTACCTTTCTAGTTTACTATGAGGAGAAGGAGGTAAATGAACTATGAAAATTATTACTCATGTTTATGTACTTTGTAGGACCTAAGGCATCAATCAAGAGGGGAGCTTCACTGTGCTAAGCACTATGCAAAGCCGCAGTAAGAGACAGCACGTATCCTGACCAGATCTGGTCACGCAGCTGAGATGAACGATGCAGAAAGGGAAAGACACTTGTACCTACTTTACAGAAAGGTACCCGAGGAACAGAAAACTTATGGGCCTTGGCCAGGAAACAGAAGTAAATACCACTTTAGCATTGTGACTGCGCTTTTATTACAACACCGGCTTTTATTTCTTCAATCAACTATGAGCTGTAGTAAAGCAAAATTAAGGGTAAGTTGTTATCCTCAGCTTAAAGATTCCCCAGTCCAGACAACCTAGTGCTGCGGAAAAGGAAACATCAGGGCTGTCTCTCCAAGGCTGCAGTTCCTTCATTTGGAGAACAGAAATGGGCAACATGGATTGTTTTTTTTATTATCATTTGGAGCAAAACAGAGTATTCTAATAATCCTGTCTTACAAAGGAAATGAAAGAGTCTTGGGGGTAATATTGAAAAAATGGTGGGCAGTCAGTCATGGCCATATGGTCCTCAAGCTGTGCTGTCAAGTAGATCTACAGATGGAGATGTATTATCTTACATGAGCATCAAGTTGAGCATTGCACTAGGCACTTGTGAATCAGACCAGGAGACCTGACAATACAATTGACAATTACTATCTCTCACTAAGGTGAGAAAAAGTCATCAGCAAGAATACTCCCTCAAAAAAAAATACAGTTGGAGAATGGACGAGCTTCCGACAGGCTCTGCAGCTTACAGATTCAATCCAGAGCATTTAGCAAGTTTAGCAACACCTGAAATGAGAAGGGAAGTTGTTCTGACAAGTCTTAAAAAATTCAGAATCACGGTCTTTTGATTTTATACCATTTTATTATGTTAAATGCAGGCAAAACCCATCCCACAGTATCTATACCCTAGCTGGCTATCAAGTGCAACACATGGCAAGAATATGGGCGTGTACATTTGCTCTGAAGAGCTGGATCAAAGGGAACGAAGAGCTACCAGGAGCAGTGACCTCCAAGCCAAGTGCTGCAAATACACACCAAGACTTTGCCTTCCAAAAAGCTTACCACTGAAACGGCTGGGCAGGCTGGAGCCATGCAAGCCACCAAGATGAAACAACAGGGTGCTATAGATAAACTGGTGGATCAAACTCAGGGCTTTAGGACTCTTGTCCACCTCCTTCCAGAATACAGCTCTGGTGACAACATGCCAGTGTATCCTGTACTAAGCAAACTGCTGAAACGGATGCCTTTCCTTTGAGGAACAGTGCCCCACGACTGCAGAGTCCTCAGACAGGTATAGGGGTGACAAACTGGCCACCCTGTATTCAGCGAAGCACAAGGCACCAGTGCAGATTGGGCTCACACTATTCGTAGCCAAGTTTTTATGTCATGAAGGCATAGAGTGTATGGGGGAATAACACCGAGTTTTGGGTGGTAGCTGTATGTGAAAACTCTTTGTTTCGCGATTCAGATGATTAATGGCTTACGCCCATGGGACAATCATTTACCTGCAAGTCTTGGCTAGAAGCTCCAGGGCATCAGAAGTTTATGAGGCAGCTCTGTGTCAGTCACATGAATCCAGATTTGTGAAGGTGTTTAGTAACCTGCACCTTTACGTGTCTAAAAATACCTTAAAAAAAAAATCTGTCTCATAGATTGGCCCAACATTTCAGCGTCTCCACTCAAAAGGTCTTCAGCATCTGATAAGATTAGCAAAGGAGCGTTAAGCCACAAATCTTCCATTTTTCAAGCAAACTTAAAAAACCTGCCACTTCCACATAAAATGAACAGGGGTTGGGTTGATGTGACCCACCTTAAACTTGCCAACGTGGCTGCTGTGCGAGCTGGGGGAACAACTCTGGCGGCTCCGTGAATCCCTGCTCTGAGTAGGGATCTCCCGTCTTCCCCGTGGTCTTGCGCTCTGGAGCATCCTGAAGTAGATCCAAATTTTAACACAGAGAGCGGAGCCCATGGGCACTTTGGCAGTGCTGCGTGGCACTCGGCCAGCACCACTTACTCTAAGCTCCGTGGCCTCGCTGTTAAATGCACAGAAGGGCTGTTTTGCAGCAATATTTGGATATTGAGTAGGAAGGAAATATCCCTAGAACCAAAGGCTTTCAGTGCCACAGCTTCCTGCCGTGTGACAGGGGTGTAAGACTGGCTTCAGGTGTTCATTTTAAGGCAGAGGCGAGTGACGCATGAGGGACCGGGCATTGCATTCAGGAACGTGAAGCCCAGAGCTCCTCAGACTGCTTGAGGCAACCACGCTGGGGCAGAGGAAGAAGCTCTGCAAACTATTTGGCTCTTACCACCACCCTGGCTGAAAGGAGATGAGAGGACAATGGCAAAAGATCCTCAAAGGAGCACAGTTACCATGCACGAGAAATCCTAGAGACCACAGAGGGGAAAAAAATTAACATGCGGTGGGAGATGCCAGAGCCACCCCAGCAGGGCTCGTGGAGAACGGCAGCAGGGTGAAACCACTGAGCGCAGTGGTGTTGCCCACGCTGACGCAACCCCAGCGCCTAGGAAGGGTTGGGCAACGAGCCAAAGAGCACCAATACAATCGGTGCAGCTGACTGGCTTAACCCTTCCACCATCTAAAAAGAACGCAGAAAATCCCCCTCATTTTCGCTATTAGTTCGGGGCACTGGACGGGGAAGAAGCAAGGACTGCCGTAATTAAGCAGCTGAAGCAGCAGCGTGCTCGCCGACTGCATGGGCTGAAACAACTCCGAACAGCCACAACACGGTCAAAGCGATCATAAATCGCAACAGGTCTCAGCGTGGCGCTCACCCGCCGCTGACACAGACGGGGAGACGCCGCGGGTGGGTGGGGAGGGCTCCGGTCTGCCTCCCGACGGGCGCTCCTTGCACCTACCGGTTCCACCTCCCGCCGGCGGCCCCCGGGCCACCTCGGGTCTGACCGACACCCAACCGGCACAGCGACCCGGGCTTACGAGCGGAGAGACCGGGCGCGGGCAAGGGGCGCCCCTCCGAAGCACGGCGGGGCCCTGGCCCTCTCCCGCGGGCCCTCGGGTGGCTGCCCCCGCGCCGGCGGGGGAGGGCGGCGGGGCGGCGCGGGGCCCCCCGCTCCCAGGCCGGGTCCTTCCGGCAACGCCGCGCGAGCGCCCGCCCCGGGCCGCGGCCGCGCCCTCCCCCGCCCCGCCGGGCCGCCCCCCGCCCACACCTGGCCGGGGCGGGCCCTGCCCGCCGGCTGCGGGCCGACTCGGCGGGCAGGGCGGGCGGCAACGCAGCGCAGCGAAGGCCGCGGCGGAGCGGAGCGGAGCCGGGCTCGGCCGGGAGCAGCGCCGCGCCTCGCCGCGGGGCCGAGCGCGGCAGCCGGGGCCCAGCCCAGCCCAGGTGAGCCCGCGGGCGGCAGGTGGCGGCGCGGCGGCAGCGGCGGGGCGGGCTGGCGGCGGGGCGGGCGCGGCGCGCGGCCCCGGCGGGGGCGGGCTGGCGGCGGCGCGCGCGGAGCGCGGTCTCGCGCGGCGGCGGCGGCTGAGGCTGAGGTTGAGGCTGAGGGAGCGGAGCGGAGCCGCCGGGCGGTCGGCGGGGAGCGGAGCGGGTTCTCGCGCGGCGCCCGGAGGCAGCATGCGGGCGGCGGAGCCCCGGAGCCCCGGTAAGTGGCTCGGCCGCGGCACCTTCCCCCTCAGCCCCGCTCCCGGCGTGGCGTGATCGTCTCCCGGGGAGCCGCCAAACTCCGCCGCCTGTTGAGCCCCGCGGATCGGCACCCCCGACCGCCGGCCCCGCCGCCGCCCCGGGTGCCCTGCGGGGGCCGTCGTACGGTACCGGGGCCCCCCGTCCGCCGGGGCCGCCACGCGGTTCCCGGTGGCCGCCGGCTGCGCCCCGCGGGGCCTCACCGGGTCGGCGGGGAGCAGCCAGGCACCTGCCGGCGCTGCGCCGCGCTGCCGGGGGCGCGGGGCTCGCCGCCGCGGCGTGACCTTCCTGGCGGACTGCGGCGCTCGGGGCAGCCCCGGCGGGCGGTCTTCCCGCGGTGGGTTGGCGGGGGGGGCCGGTGTCCGTGTCCCGTGGGGCGTCCCGGGCGCGGTGCCTCCGCCGTGCGGGGGGGCGCGGGGCGATCGGCAATGGCCCGAAGCGTTTCCCCACGGCTGGTGCTGGCCGTTCCGCGCCGGGAGGAGGGAGGGCGCTGCAGTGGGGCGCGGGCCGGGCGACGGGGGGCGGCAGATCGCGCCTTCACCACCCCCTCCGGTGGGGCGAGCCGCCGCCTGGGAGAGCACGGGGCTGCCGGGCGGCGGCGTCTTGGGTGGCGAGAACAAAGGGCCCCCGGCGGGAGCGGGCAGGGAGCTCCGCCGCTGCGCCCGGGGTGCCAGCTCCCAAAACCGGGGCGGGGGGTGGTTCCCCCCCTTCTCCCCCGCCCGCCCTCCCGGACGAGCGCGGCTGCAGCCTCCCCGGGGCCAGCTCCTGCCCCACAGCCGCCTCCGTAACCTGTTGGGCCGCCTGCCTGGTCGGGAGCCTCGGGGGGTGCCCGGGGAAGCGGGCAGTTCTCCCCCGCGGGACACCCGGGGGTGCCAGGATCGCGTGGATAGGTGCTGGGGTGGGTGCAGGCAGCCTGCGGTGAGCGGGAGTTGAGGCTGAAGGCGAATGCTGCAAAGGGGTGTGTTTGCCTTCCTGGTGGTTTCGGCACCCAGAAACTGTTTTAAGACCCAACTTCAAGCAGTTCAAATACCTGGCGTAAATTAAATTTAATGAAAGAAAGTATTTTTGCGCTGTTAAACAAAGATCTGTTCCCACAGACCTTCTGTGTGGAAAAGATGTTCTCTGTTTCCAGGAGACTGACTGGGGCAGCTGTTTTAAAGCATTCTGGAGTTTTGTATTTATTGCAGATGTAACCAAATGAAGCTGTATTGTCAGTATCAAATAAAATGTTCTCTTGTCAAGTGTAGAATTGAGCTATAAAAAGTGATTTAGTCTGAAGATAACCGGATAATCAAAGCTTCAAACGTAAGTTACATTGAATATTTGCTGGTTTAGAGATCTCTGAAGGCGGCTAACTTGAGCAGGGACGGTGAGCAAATAGAGTTTCCTTATGCTGCTTGTATAACCACCTTTGTTCATTTTTCAAGGTAAATGTTAGAGAAATGACAAATTTAATTTGAGATTACTACGGTCCTGTGCTGCAAACGACTTATCTCTGTGTCTGGTTACTGGGTGATTGTTCTAAGCCTGCCAGTGTGGCTTTGAAAACAGCTTTTTAAATAAAGTCCATTGCACTCCTTATGATAGTGCAGGAAATGCGTGGCTCACAAGAATAGTTTTATGGAGGGAGCAAGTGTACTTTAATCCTGATTTCATTCTGCCGTGGTAGTTTGCTGTGGGGCTGAGGACGTAGGAGTAATTGATATCCGTACATTGAAGCACATGATCAGCAGCCTGAACTTTGTAAGCAAGAAGTAAAATTTGCATGGCGAAACGGCCGGTTTGTGATCTGGATGTGTGGTGGGTGACAGCGCTGGATTATTTAACTTCTTAGTTTCTGCCTTTAACCCACCATCTTAACGTGTGAGTTTCTTAGCTTACGTCACTGGTATGCGTCCTGGTCATTGAAATAGGATGCAGCATGACCATACATGTGAAGGGGTTAAAACAGCTTATGGCCAAAGAGTTAATGCATCACTTCAGCTCAAGAGATTTTTGTAGTTCAGCTTTGTTACAAGTATTGCCATCTGCCCTTTTCTTTGCATGTGCGTGTCCATAAATATATCTTGGATAAATACTGGTTGGGGCCGTTAGCAAAATAGTAGAAGCCACAGACAACATTTTATTCTCGTGCATGTTGCCAGTGAAAATGTCAGTTTCTGGAAAATCAAAAGTAGAAGCTGTCCTACGTTGTGTCTGCATTTGGTTGTGGGTTGAGAGGTATGTAAGTATTTTTAATTTTTTTTTTTTAAACTAAGTCCTGCTTTTGGGAATGTGAGATAACTGTCATTGGCAAAAGCAGAGAAGACAGTCAAAGCTTGTGATTATAAGGAGAAAGATCTAAGCTTGTAACGGAGAAGAAATGTTTTCCTCTTTGTGTCCACATAATGCAAGGCTGTGGGAAGATATGCTTAATGAGGATGATTATTGCTGTGGCTTTCCATAAATCCACTTGTAATGGAGGCTTTGTATAGTTACTTCTGAATCTGTACATTTAAAAACTGCAAATAGTGATAATGGAGTTGGCTAATAGCAGACTGTCAAGTAAGTGCAATCCTTGTGATAATGTTCAGTCATAGATCTCCATTTAAGTATTACTTTTAAGCAGAAAATGTTTCTTGTAGGTCATAGTATATGTAATTTGGAGGAAAAAAATTGTTGCTGCCTGTTCTTGAATGTTAACCAGCTAACTTTAATTGTGCAAAGGGTACTTTTTCTCTCCTGCTTTTTATCAGCTACCAGGTGATCTACAATTCAGTAGATGCATTTGATTTGAATTTAGATAGTAGAAAGGGATAATAATAATAACCAGCTTAAAAAAGCTGGCTGAAGAGGTCTACCCAAGCAGTCAACGTGCGGCTGTGTGCAAATTAAAGTTGGGACTTGTGCCTTTTGGAGAATTGTAAACTTCCCCGTAAAGCACTGGAGTGAGCTGAACGCCACTAGGTGAGAGTCTGAGCTGATCTTGTTAGTAGTATTAACCAGGACAAACCTTTCTGTTTCAGTGGTTTTTTTCAGTGCCTCTTAGAAGCCAGGGTTGAGAGTTCAATTACTCAGGTCCATTATGCAACTTAAAAATAAAAGGTGAAGGTAAGACAGCAGGGAAAAATTTTAATCTGTTATCTCACCCCAGTACAGAAGGATGTAAAACCGCCTATTATTTTCAAGTAAAGCACTCATAATAGCTACTGGATGTTTTAGATGGTGTTTTGAATGAATGCAGTTTTAACTTATGTAGCTAAGAAACAGCTTTTGAAGAAATCTGACATGCGAGTTGCTTATGTTTACATTTGGAAGAATTCATTGAGAAATATTTGTGATGCTCACCATCATTGTGTACTCTCCTTTAAAAGCAATGCCTTGGCTTTCACCTTTCATGCAGTTTGTGAGGGCTCCTTACGTGGATTTACTTTTGCTCAAAATCTGGCCATAAAAGTAAGCTTTGTTTCCACAAATTGTAGTGCAGCGTTCAAATCCAGAATGTATGCTTCCTTTCCAGTAAAAACTTATAATTACATGGGGCGGTAGCTAACTGGAAGGTATTGCAAAACATATGTAAGAATACTGTCGTACAAACTCTAAAACTGACAAATGACTCACTGCGCCAGTGCTATATCAAAATCTATCTATACACAAGGTTTAAATGACAAGTTTACTTTAGGCGGGGAGTATGCAATTTTCTTGTACTCTTTCTTCATCTAATGTCAAGTGAGCTTAATGAAATGGTATATGTGGGCATACAGGAGGCACCAGTTGTAGAGGTTTAATGAGCAAAGGGAACAAGCACTGCTTGGCTCTATTTGTGAAGATGATAGAGATGTAACTACTCTGTATATTAAAAACCAAGTCCATGGCACTGATGCATGTCTTGAGACATTTGTTTCTTCTAATGTACCTTGTCATGATTTGTTTATGTGCATTTACTAACATTTGTTCTATTTCTGTTTTCTATAGGAGAGGGTACTTGTTTTTTAGCAGGATACATATTTATCTTTACATATTTGTATTAGTTGAGTTTCTAACTGGCATTTCAGAATTTTGGCAATATTTTTGTGAATATAAAATTCAGGTCACTGCCAAAATGAAAACAGGATGATGTTCAGCATGGGAAAGGGGCCAATGATTGTAGATTAAAGAGGAAAAGACTGCTTTCCACTGCAACAACACAGGCTTTATTCGTGCCTGTGACTTTGTGATTGTGATTTATTATGAGAGGCTTCGCAGAGCTTTGGCGATACTGGCCCCCCCCACCCCCCCCCAAAAAAAACCAAACAAAAAAACCCAAAAAAAACCCCAAACCCAAAAAACAACCCAGGACGTGTAAGCAGGCAGTGACATCCTGTAGCTGGGAAGCCTGTGTGAGCTGGGAGGAGGAGAGGGAAGACAGTGGAGTGGAGGTATCAGGGTCTTGTGCCATTACATTGTGTGTCTCACCTGTATGTCTGTGGATGCCGGGGTGCCTGGCAAAACACCTGTGGGGAAGCCTAGCCTGCAAAGCTAAGGAACCCAGTATCCACTCAGCCCTAGGTGGAAGACTTTAAACTCTTCTCAACCTCTTCTTTTAATTTCTAATTGAGCCATAATCCATTCTGCCACAAAGCCTATCCCTCTGCTCTCTGTTACTCGTTGTCTTTCTTGGCTGTGGGGGAGACGTAGTGCACGTCCTCAGTCTTCGCCTTGTGTTGTTCAGGAGAGCTGTGGTGACCAGCGCCTGCAAGTGTTTTTAGTGTCTGTAGGAAGGTCAAAGTCTCCTCGGGCTGTGAAAAGAGGCTAAGGAAGGGAAGCTGGAGCACTTGCTATTTAATGTCCCTGGGCACACGGTGTATATACGCCTGTGCCTTAGTGGGGAAAAAAAAACAGATGAAACAGGTCTTGCTCCTCCAAGGACTCTATTATCTGAGAACTTTTCTAAAGATCAAAATACAGAGTTAAGTTAGGATTTTTGGAGCAGAGAATGGAAGCAATGTGTATAAAAAGCCTGGCTGAGAGCAAAATTGACAAAAGCATCTCCTAATACCTGGGCTCGGTACTCGGAGGAAGTAGCTCTGTTTGGATGCTTTCATTAAGTGCAATCCACTGTGTAGCTGAAATACAGCAATACCATTAATCTGGGAAGGGATAGGGTGGTCCCACTCTTATTCTTGTCCTTCAGCAGGCATAGAAGCTTCCAGTTTACAACCTGCCCAAAAGACACTTATTTCTTGGCACAAAATTTCAGCTGCAGCTGGCAAGTGGGTAAATACTTTCTTCCAGCCTTACTGGGAAAGAGAGGAATTATTTAGGTTGGCACAAGAAGTTTATAGTTCGGAGTTGTCAGATGAAATTGAACAGAGAAAAAATTTGAAGGCTGGGCATGTGGCATCGCTCTTTCAAAAGCAGTGCTGGAAATCTCATCAGCACTTGAAACCAAACAAAACATGTGTGTGCTTGACCGTGACGAGGAATTATCTATTGGCTTCATAGGCCTCTCTTCCTTATTTTTTTTTCCTGCAAGTGTAGTGTTTGACACTGAATTGCATGTGTGTATACAAAGGATAACATCTGTTCTATTTTATGAGGTCCACATAGCATGGTTGCTTTTTTATCCCTTCAGCGTATGGATTCTTCTCTCGTGTGTCATCCTCACTACTGAAGGCAGCCGGGCACTTGAGCTTTGTAATATCTCTTCTTTCTTCAGGAGCAGGAAGTTATTCATGGGATGGTACTTGATTCTTCAGTCAGATTTTCTCACAAAATTAGGTCTTACAGTGTTTTGGAAAAGCCATTATTTTTCTAGAGGGTTTTGTGAGTAGGGATGGAAGAGGGATGATTGTGTGTGTCTCTCTCTGGAGGAGTTTTGGTAATTGTTATATCGGCAGGTTAGATTTTCTGCACCAACCTAGATGTATTTTGATAGGATCGTTAATTGGGAAGGTAAATTAGATCTGAGAAGTATGAAAAAGGCTGGTCTAGTGTTTGGATTTTAGGTTATATATTTAATTTTTTTTTTTTTTTTTACCTGGCAGATCTTGTGCTTCTGATCTTTTATCTTGAAGTGGTAAAGAGGATCCTTTTGGACACAGTGTGTTAAGAATGTGTTGAGGTGTTATGTACTTGGAGGACATGAGATGGGGGAAAGGAGGAAAAAGTGACCTTGTTTTTGGATGAAGTTGTTGCCTTTTTATAAAGTACTGTTTTCTTCAAATACAAAGAAGTTATGTTTGTTTATATCTTAAGTAACATTTGTGTCACCAAATTTGATCAAAGGTTTAGTTGTTGCAGAATCAATAATTCTCTTAAGGAAAAACCTGTAATTTATGAATGTACTGTCCATTGTATTTTAACTACTTGTAATACAGAATTTGCAAGATTACACAAATTGACTAGAAGATGCACGCAAAATCCAATAATACATTTTCCATGTCAAAGCTCAGTGAAATATGAAACATAATTACCATAAACAATGAAAATTAGCCTCTTAAACCTATGAACTAGAAGGTGTGGAAATAATTTTGTAATATATATTCTCATTGGTTTTGTTGAGAGTGTTCTTGGGCACCACCAAAATTCCTTTAGTCTTATGTATTCTAATCTCTGTGTTGTTATGTAGTAAAAAAAAGTACTTGTAAACTTTTATTTAATCTGAGGAGGAAGCATGCATTTTTGAACATGCATTTTAGATATTGGCTGTCTCCTCACTATAGCCTTGTTCGTGGGTAGCTTCCAATTAATAAGGTGCAGACTTGAAGAATTACACCTAAGGAGACAAGTATTTCAGCAGATTGTAGAGTTACTGCTTTAATTCTGCCTCTTGACATGAAGATAGAATTACAAACTTTTGGATGAAAGTTTGTCACCTTCAATATACTTGTGAGATGGAAGTCTGTTGCTAACAGAGTTGCTGCTCTTGTTGGTTTGAGTTTTCTCTGGATTTGGCTACATCTTTGGAGCCTGTAAAACTACACTTTATGCTTTGGGTGTAGCGTTAAGGTGGAGTACCTGTTTGAGGTCTTTTGGCTCAGAAAAAGGCATTTTAGAATAGCCCTTCCATTAACCTAATTTCCTGAGGTCTGTCCCATTGCAGGGGGTTCATTTTAGCATAGGTCAGTAGGTGCCGGATCCTAATTTTTTACCTAGATAGGTCAAGACAGGGAGAGCTCATGGAAGCCTGTAGCATGGCCATGATTTTAGCTGCTTTTTTTGGGTTGATGCAAAGTGTAGCTTTCTGTTACTCGTAGCTGGATTTTGGATGAGACTGAAGCGAGCGTGGGCTCTTACTGCCCCCGTGTCCGAGTGGGCAGGTACCGCCCTTTGCACAGAGATGTCCACCTCCTGACAGCGAGCATCGCACTTTGTTTTTCTTTCTTTGCTGCTGACTTCCCTGGCTGTCTGGGTCTGCAGCCGAGGCCGTGATGGCAAGGGGTGCCTCACCTGTGCGCAGGAGAAATGCACAGAAGTGTAACGCGTGTGCCTCGGTCATAAAGCTTCAGCAGCTCTATAGGAGCAAGCTGTTGCTTCCGATAATTGTGCTCGGTTCCTACTATGTTTCTTACCTGAAGCTTTTTCTTTGTAAACAATGTAATAATACAGTGTGCTGCTATATGTGGCAGCAGCCTGTCGTGCTCTTCTAGTGATCCCCTGCCCTGGTGTCAGAAAGCTGGGCATCTTTTAAGAACACTTTTTTTTTTCTGAAGAGTTATCAAAGGCTTCTTCATGGGCCAAAACCATCTAGATAGATGGGCAAACGTTTGTCTTAAAATGACTTGCACAGAATTACTGGGATCAGCAGCTTGACTGCGGTAATGAAAAATGTCTTTAATACATTAGGAATCATGAATTGTATTTTGTTTGCTTAGATCGTTAGGTGTTCAGGGCAGGCACCATGAATTGTATGGTGTTAAAGAATACATTTCACAGCAGTTATGTTGCTGGAAAGCATTTATAAATGTAAGTTTGAATTAAAGATGTATTTTTTTTTCCTTATTAAACTTTGAAGAGTTGTGCTTTGAAGACCAGTGAATTTTTGATGCTCTTAAACATTGTCTGCAAGGAGCAGGTGAGGGATCTATTGACCTCCTGTTTTTCTTTTTTTTTTTCTTTCTCTTTTTTTTTTTTTTTTTTCCTTTGAGCTGATACCTCTATTGTGTGTTGGTTTTGGATGTTAGGAGAAATGCAGACATTCTGGTTTTAGTGTTTAGGTGGTAGGGTGGGCTGACACAACTGTGTTGGTTATAAATGGAGGATGAACTGTCAGATATTGGTTTTCTTCGTATCTGAAGTGAGTTAACAGCCTCTTGGATTCTTGTTGCACAGTTTAATTAAAATAAACACTATAATGCTAATCATTTATGTATTTTTGCCTGTGGGTGAAGTTTTAAATTAGAAGTAGCTATACTTCGGTGGAAGTGGATTTTTTTTTTGTTATTATAATAATAATGTTGCCTGTTTTCAGTCTGGTAATATTTCTGTGAGAGTGCATAAAAAAATATTGCTAGGCAGATTTGTTTTTGTTTTTTATTACCTAATTGTATATTCTAGTAACAATGTAATTATTACTTTTAACAAAAACTGCCTGACTTGAGTGTTTAATTCCATCAGACTCGAGCAGTCACTGATGAGGTGATAAATGAAGGTTATATGTAGAAGTGGATTTACAATTACTCGCAGCTTTGGGAAAAACAAAAATGATGTTTTGTTTCTGTCCAGTGACTAAAGTTGAAAATCAAAGCAGCACACCAGATTTTTTTTCTAATGACTGTGGTTCAAGGTCTTTTTTGTATGGAGAAGGGTTTTGACTGAGTTTGCCTCTTGGCTTTGAAGTTTCTGTCGCTTGTTAATGCAGCACTCCTCTAAATCTTCTGCTCCGGACTTCTCCCTGAATGGGTTTTATGGAAGAGCTCCTCTCCCAACCCTTCATGTGTCTCGCAGCTCCCCGTTCATCAGGAGGCGGAGTGGTGACGGCATTTTTACAGTGCGGGCTGAGCACTTCCATTCACTTGTGTTTATTTCATAGAATTAAAACAAGAATAAGTGTTTTGCTTTATTTGTTGATGTCTGATTAGGAATTAGTGGAAGAAACTGAATTGCTGGTGTGATTAACGGTAGGTTTTGTTTCTGATGTATGAAAGGACTCATTGTCTGAGGCTTTTCCTCCATCACGCTCTGCCTAATCCTGCTGAAATCACGCTGACGATGGCAGTGCTTGAGGCTCCTCGTCTTGTTTTCCTGCGTACTTAATCATACAGCTGGAAAAATTTCCTCTTCGAAGGGACGGTTGCTTCTCGTGCCGAATCTGCTGTCCCATTGTAGGGGCCTTGCTAATAAGGTGGGCATTACTTCGGGGGGGGGGTCTAGGGGAGAGAGGGTGGTTAATCTGAAATCTGCAAACTGATCTAATTTATGCTACATTTGGGTTTCGAATCTGGGCCTGATGGTTTTGTTAACACTGTCTATCGCCTACCTCTTTGCAGCCATAGCTGGAGGAGGTGAGCTGCCTCATTCTAACTTTTAATTCCTCCCAAATTTTTGTTACATCAACTTTCTGTAATTGCTGATGTAGTACTTCTATAGGGAGGAACTTATAAAATTGCTTTTGAAAACATACACTGAGCAATTTTAAAGTTCGAGGTTTGTAGAAATGTCTTCATTTCTAAAGTACATAGCAAGAAATTATAGGAACAACTGTTCCTCTTTCAGAAAAACCCTGGAAGAAGCACAATACCCTACCCGACGAACACTAGCCTTTCTCTTCGTCTGAATCAGGTTGCCATTCCAAGGTCTCAGTGTGATTTAAAAATATAAAATAAACTCCCCTGAGGAATCTATTAAAAATTATTTGGTTCACTGAACATTCAGTGCACGTTCAGTCTTGGAATCCGTTACATGCCTGTAGAAAGCCTTTAAAAATCCTCTCCAACAAAGTTGATCTGAGTGTGTCCCTTTGGCAGGTGGGCATGAGGGAATTTCATTGCTTTATTTTCAAAACAGAAGCGTGCGGAATTAATACTGCTTTTTATTATAGCTGTCTGCTAGTGCCACTGTATGCAGGGGTCGTATGTCAGCTCTGCTTTTGTAGTGGCAGCTTTCCCTGTTCCTTTAGTTGAAGTGTGTAGTTGTGGAGCTCTGGAAATAATTGGGAAATGCTAGGTTTTTTTCCTTTGAATTCAATTTGTAAAGCTTTATTACCTAGAATTAAATTCTTATCAGGTTGAAATGGTGCATAAATTCTTGTTGAATGGAGACAAATGCTATTGGAAATCGGTGAAACTAAGCTATATTTTAATCCTAGATTTATTTTCATTTCCGTTGTTGTACATTGAAAACACTTTGCATCTACTTTGTCCACCCTTGTTGGTGTTTCCGTGTTCTGATAATTTTTAATGGTTAAGTTTGAGAGACAATGTGTGTTAGATTCCCACTTACAGTGCGGTTGCGTGCTGTGACATGGGTTACATTTCCAGGTACCTGGTGTAGGTGTTGTCAGTTCCCATCAGCGCGTGCTGCCTTTGTGTGCTGAAGAGAGTTGTCGTGTTATTCAGCAAAAATATTTCTTTTGGAAGAATTTTCCCATGTTTTCAGCTCATGATGGAGAACAGTGATGTCTGCTTTGTCGGTTTTTGTATGCAAATGTTCATGGTTGCTCAGAGCTTGGTAGCTTTTCAGAGCCTAAAGTCAGGTAAAGACTTAAAGAAAACACAAATAACGGGCAATCCCTCTGGATATGCAAGTTTGTTTAATTAACCCACCTGACCTGCTGCATTTGAGAGCAGTTAAACATTTGGACAGTCAGCAGCCTCGTTAGTCATGTTTCATTAGGTGATGGCCTCCTCCATTTAAGAGTTTACTCTGTTTTGCTGCTTGTTGCCAAGCCTTGTGCGATCTTGAAAGGGAGCCTTGCGTGGGGGGCATGGCGGGTGCTTTTGGGGGTGTTGCTGAACCAGGCTCCCGGGAGGATCTGGGGATGCATGTTGCTGCAACAACTTCATCTGCAGTGGGTAGGGGATTGGAGGCAAGGGAGAAAATTGTTAATTGCGATTGTCAACACCATAAAGGTTAGCTGGTAGATAAAGTTACGAACCTAAGCAGAAATAGCAACGCTGCCCTGAGAAGTGTAAAAGACTTGTCAAAACCTAATCTAATCTCCTGCATTAACTGTACATTGCAATAATGAATAAATGAAATTCCAGCAAGCAGAGATGGTCTGATTTTAATAACTTCTCAAAAAATCAAAATGAAGTATTGTGCTGGAAGAGGCATGTCACGGTTATCCAAATTTCTTTCTATAGAATCGTTTTTAATTTTATGCAAGCATACACTAATGGTTTAAAAACTCATTTGTCTCCTTGTCAGCAGCTTGACCAGTATTTTAATACAAGAGACATGGTTTTATCTTGAACTGGTCTTGTTTTTCAATGGCTGTTGCAGCCAGCTGGAAAATTGTTTGACTTTTTAACTGCTGTGGTTTTGATGTGGTGTCTACTGTAAGGAAGTAAAATTTATGTAAAACCAGTGACACTTTCAGTTGTATTTCCATTTTGTTTCAAGGGGAGGGGAGCAGGTGTTGATGCTGAAGCACTCAGTCTTGCCCTTTTTCTAAAGATCTGTGGTAACTGTATTATGACTAGAAAAAATTCCTATCCTTGCCAAAATCTGAGGAAAGTAAGGAGGAAATAGCTGCTGCAATTCTAACTTGGTGCATTTCTGGATGCATTGCTGAGGCTGTTCTGGTAGAAATATGGCTGGTAAATTTTATGGGAGAAAAAGCTAGCACAAGAAAAACCTTCTTGGGATGCAAATGTGGTTTTAAAAATGCTGATAGTATCTTTTTGTCTATTCTGGCAAGAAAAGAGCATGATTATAATGTGTTTTCATCATACAGGTTTTGTGAGTGACTAGACAGGATTGAGCTCTGAATTCCTGACTTTGGAGTGTCCAAATTGTGCATAATTAACTTAAAAGTCAGTTTTTGGAGACTCAAATGTTTCACAGGAAAATTAATGAGAAATTTAGTGTGATGTACTACTCTTTTCAGTATGCTTTTCTCACCTGAAATTACCGAGTTATAAATATTTTAAATCGAAAATGGTTCTTAAACTTTGAGTCTGAAATGACCTATGAACAAGTATTCTCCTGTATTTGTGGCCTCAAAGTGAAAAATGTTTTGATTAATAGAACCACTAGATTAGTTTTCATGGTACTTTGCTGTGACACAGGTGTAGTTTCTAGGTGTGCTTAAAAGGTGTAAGTTTGGCAGACTTTCTGCTGTATCTTTTCACCTAATTGCTTTGAGTTTGCATACAATCTTGTTAATTAAATTGTTTTTGCATGATCGCTAAAGCATCACTGAATAGGTAAAAATTGCTTTGTATGGATCAAAGGGTTCGTGGTTCAGTATCAGCTGTGTTGGGAGTGTTGGGTGCTGCTGTTAGAGGAGGGCAGCGTGGTGTTGCTCTGCGCCTGCCCGCGGAAATGCGGTTGCCTGAGCCATCAGAAAGGAAAACAAAATAGTTTGGCTCGGTGTGAAATAACTTGCACCGCTCGGTTTTGCAGTGCTGTCTTTTGTGTGCATCTACGTGAGGAGCAAGTATGTTTGCAGGGTGGCTTTCTCTGTTAATGCGTTCTCACTTTGGTCGGGGTGCAGAGCTGCCGGAGGGGATGACACTGGGTGTTTGTCAGGTTGTCATGCTGCCCGCTGATGCTGTGAGACCTTCTCAGAAGGGTTGTCTTGCTACAACCATTGTGGGTAAGTGCAAACGAATGACCTCAGAGGAGGTTTTAAGGCAAAGGCATCACCACGAAGGTAACTCCTGGAGACCAACCCAGCCCGACAGCCGTGGGCTTAGTTTTCCAAGCACTGGCCATGACCTTGGCTGTGCACGGGCGAGCTACAAGAGCTACTGACAAGCTACAGAAATCCTGGGTGGATGCGTAGCCTCTCACTTTGTTTAATAGTGGATTTTTTTTTTCTTTTTCAAGGAGGGACAGAGAAGATGTCGGGAGTTCCCAGCTACAACGCTTTTCAGATCCTTATTTGAAAGTGTTTTAAACAAGGGACATCAGAAGCTGAGATACAAAGCAACCTTTTGAAGTTAAAAGTGGGTCTGCATGAAAATGAACTGCTTGTCTGTGAAAAGAGTCAAGTGTGAAAGGATAGGATGGTTTCACTAAATGAATTTGATAGTCTGAGTAAGTGTGGTGAGGCAGAGAGGAGAGTCTCTGGAAAGGTCAGGACTGAGCATGTGACTCTAGACGAGGCGGTGGAAAGACATGAAAGGGATTGAGTGGAAATGCCTCAGTTTACACTTTTTTTTACTTAGAAGCGATTTATTTATTTTGGTGAAGGTGGTCATAAAAAGGGAACTTTAGAAGCTTGCCATGGAGAAGTGGGGAATCTGACTCCTTTGGGATCTTGTACCTTTTTCATTCAACTTTTGTGTGGTTTCAAATAGCTAAAAGATCAAAGCCCAGAGGAACTCCTTGTTACATGTGCTGTCCCATTTGTAGGACTGCTCTATCCTACACACTCTCTGCAGTTGAGCACTTCAGAAGCTTTTTGTCCCAAGTACAGCATTTCTTATTATTGCTGGCTCGTTTTCAGTGATCCATGTAACTTGCAGATTTTATAGAATCACAGAATAGTTTGGGTTTGAAGGGGCCTTTAAAGGTCATCTAGTCCAACCCCCCTGCAATGAGCAGGGGCATCTTCAACCAGATCAGGTTGCTCAGAGCCCCGTCCAACCTGACCTTGAATGTTTCCAGGGATGGGGCATCCACCACCTCTCGGGGCAGCCTGTTCCTGTGCTTCACCACCCTCAGCGTAAAAAATTTCTTCCTTATACCTAGTCTGAATCTACCCTCTTTTAGT
Organism: Aptenodytes patagonicus; assembly: GCF_965638725.1. Taxonomy (NCBI): domain Eukaryota; kingdom Metazoa; phylum Chordata; class Aves; order Sphenisciformes; family Spheniscidae; genus Aptenodytes; species Aptenodytes patagonicus. Next base: position 69,564,884 of record NC_134953.1, on the reverse strand, counting down.
TTAAAACCATTCCCCCTTGTCCTGTCTCAACAGGCCCTGCTAAACAGTCTGCCGCCATCTTTTTTATAAGCCCCCTTTAAGTACTGATAGGCTGCAATGAGGTCTCCCCGAAGCCTTCTCTTCTCCAGGCTGAACAACCCCAACTCTCTCAGCCTTTCTTCATAGGAGAGGTGGTCCATCCCCCTGATCATTTTCGTGGCCCTCTTCTGGACCCGCTCCAACAGGTCTGTGTCTTTCTTATGCTGAGGGCTCCAGAGCTGGACGCAGTACTCCCGGTGGGGTCTCACCAGAGCAGAGTAGAGGGGCAGAATCCCCTCCCTCGACCTGCTGGCCACGCTTCTTTGGATGCAGCCCAGGATACGATTGGCCTTCTGGGCTGTGAGCGCGCATTGCTGGCTCATGTCCAGCTTTTCATCCACCAGTACCCCCAAGTCCTCCTTGGCAGGGCTGCTCTCAATCCCTTCATCCCCCAGCCTGCATTGATACTGGGGGTTGCCCTGACCCAGGTGCAGGACCTTGCCCTTGGCCTTGTTAAACCTCATGAGGTTCACATGGGCCCCCTTCTCCAGCTTGTCCAGGTCCCTCTGGATGGCATCCCATCCCTCTGGTGTGTCGACCACACCACTCAGCTTGGTGTCATCTGCAAACTTGCTGAGGGTGCCCTTGATCCCACTGTCTATGTCATCGATGAAGATATTAAACAGTACACAATTTTAACTCAAATAATTTGTGACATGTTTTCTAGGTCCCTGATACTGATTAAAAGGATAGTGTAGAGCGTGTGATACCTGCATTCGGTGTAGATAAATGTGAGATGATTTGCATTGGTAGCAGGAAATTGTCTGAACTTTTCATACAAAGTGATGGACTCTAGGTTGAGTGTTGACTGTCAGCACTCAGGGTGGGATCTTGAGACTGGTCGTAGTTCCATCAAACCATCAGCTCTGTGCTTAGTAGTGATCAAAGAAAGCATATCAAATCTTATGAAATGCTATGAAAAGAGTAAAGAATAAGATACAGAGCATTATTATGCCATGTCTAAATCCATGGTTTTGTCCATACATTAGCTACTGTTTCATCTCCCCTTCCTTTCATCTCAAGAAGAATACAGAGCAGCTAGAAGTGTGGAGAAATGCAACACCGGTCATTAAGAGAGCTGGAATGGCTTCCACGTGACAAATGACTGGGAAAGGGGTGGTTGAAGAAGGATGCGACAGAGTTCTGTGAAATCATGAGTGGCTTGAAGAGGGTTTGGCTAGTTCATCTCCCAGTGTAAGAGCAAGGGAAAGTCAACTAAACTTTGTAGGAGCCAGGTTCAGACCCCGGCAGGAGGAAGTGGTTCTTCACGTAGGGATGGTAAGCCTGTGGAACTCTTGGAAAAGGCTTTCTGGGGACTGCTCAGTGGATAAATCATGCCAGTCTAAGGAAATCCCTACCAGTAAAAGTACTGAAGGCTACAAAGGTGCTTGGGGGGAAGTGCAGTCGTGCTTGTCCTATTCTTGCTCTTCTCTAGCCCTGTGCTTACAGGCTGTGTTGGAGACAGGGTATTAGGCTAGCAGGACCTGTGGTGTGACCCAGCACGTCCATTTTTACGTTTGTGTCCTGTGCTTTGCCTTGAACTCCATGAACTTTATGTCCCCAGTTTGCTTAACATAGGGCAAGACCTCTGCAGTAAAGCCTTTTCTGTGGAACTTATTTTCTTGAGCAAGAGCAATGAATAGATAAGCTGCAGCTGGCAAAAGCTGAAAGCAAGAAAGGGAAGTTGCTGCTTTCCCATTCCTGTTTGCAGTTGCTGTAGCTTACCTTATGCATTTTGGTGTTGGGCCATTTCACTGAAGCAGCAGAAAAAATAACTTCAGGGGGAGGGGAAGAGCTGAATAGCTTTCTGCTGGTTAGTGGATTAAAGCAGTTCATAGGTGCTGTGGGTACCCAAGGGGATGGGACTGCACAGCCCGAGACAAGTGAGCGAGGCATTCTCTCTTTTACCACTAGCAAGCCATGAGATAAGTTGGATGTCTCGGGGCACAGCCCACCTGTCTTCCAGCGGCACAGTCTTCCCTTGCTTACACTGACTTTGGTGATTGTTAAAGCAAGTTGCGGAAGGCTCCAGCTCAGTAATACAAAAGAAAAATATCAAATTCTGTGCAGTCCTCACAGTTTTTAGTGAGCTTAAGAAGATCACAAATGGTGCTCACGTAGGGCTTGATGCCAGCCAGCATCGGGTAGATGGCAGCAGTGCCCAAACAGGCATGAGCGGTCCCTTTTGCAGCAGTGGTAACCTCCCTTGCAAAACCAGACTGCTGCTGATGTAAGGGTGGAGTTGCCTCCCACAATGTGGTAGAGGCTGCGACTCTCCTTGCCATCAGAAACACCTCATCGGTGTTGTCACCTGCCCCAGTAACCTTGGGGTGCTCTGGAGTGAAGAGGGCACCTAAGCGTGCAGGTGAGCAGAAGTTATTTATTCACTTTGCATTGAGAGAAGGATTAGGAAGTGTTTTCCAAAAATGACTTGAGAAAGGGAAGGTGGTGAGAATTAGAGCTGGAGCAGTTTCTTCCTTGGCTTTTGTGGGTGATAGCGTGGAGATGGTGCTTGCCCAGGGATAAGCGAAAGCCAGTTCTTCTGCTTCTGTGAAAGTGAATTGTTTTCTGTACTGTTAGAATGAGTGCTTTTGTGTACAAAATGCTGATCAAGGCCTTAACACATTATTAGTGTGTGCAAAAGAGCAATGTTTGCAAATGTGCCCATTTTGTTTTAAAAATTGTTTTTGACATCAACCCCCCCCCGAAAGGCTGTGAGAAGCTGTGATCTTCAGGGCTTTTTATTTTTATTGGATAAGAAGCAAAAAAAAGGCCACTGTATAAAATGAAAAGGAGATCTGCTTTTAGTTGAAGGGAGGTACCTTGTGAATGTCAGACATCTATGAGCAGTAACGGTGATGGATAAGGATTTGTGTTTGAATTCTTCCAAGAGAACTAACACTCAAGATTGATAGAAAAAATGTTTTTACTTTTAAAAAATATAATACAATATTAATGACTTCCAACGATTCTGCAAATATCTTCATCTTTCTGGGTAGATCTTTCTACCTTACCTATTTCAAAAGAGATTTGCTCTACTGCTTCTGTCTAGTGTTACATGTCAAAATAATTTTTTTTTCATGGACAGGCCAGCAAAATGTCGTGTAGACTTTTTTCCATTATCATTTTAGTATGGGCAGGTAAGTAGCACTTTCTACAGGACTAGAAAATTTCCCTGCTTTTGCAAAGCTGTGTAAATAGGCATATCTGTGTCCTACTTTTCAATGCTTCTGTAGTGGTTTAGATTCTCACAAACTTAGATTTTGTTTTTTTCAGAAAGCTTTACAATTCATTTTTAAAACAGTGCTAATTCAGTGTGTCTAACTAGTTGAAGATCATTAATAGCTTCTCTATTCAGTACAGTTACGCAGTAAAGCTCCTTCTGGAGTGATGCTATTAAATAATTCACTTATTTTCCTCAACTTCTTTTTCTGGTGGCCTAGCTTTTAAAATCTTTACTAAAATGTTGTTTGAAATCCTAACCTTATTTCTTCCTTAAAGATTAATTCCATTAGTGTGTAGTTTATGGAGGAAAATGTTCTATTATGGGAGAAACATATGTAACTTTTATGATGGATTTTGAAAACGTCAGTATGAATATAGGCAGGACTGGTGGTAGAAGAGGACTGTAGAAAAAGACCACATTTTGTTTAGCTCTTGGCATGTATGTGTTAGGATTGTGGATATTAAAGTAAGTAAAACAGGCTACATAAATGGAAATTTGTGTAGAGTGGTGGAAAGTAAAAACATTACCTTGATGCACATTTTTAAATTATTTTAGTCATAGTCACAAAATCTTTGCAAAATTTAAACTATTCAATGAAGGGAGCAGGTCATACTGTGACTTCAACAACTGTTTATTTTGAGGAGAGATTGCTTCCTAAACTTCTCCCACAGCCACCCTGTCAGGACTTACTTTTTTGCAGGGGATATGGCCTGGAGTCATGGTATGCTCAGGCATCAGTCGTGGGTCCTCAGCTTGATTTTTAACCTGGGATTTGCACTGGCTCATTTCTTCATCTAGGGAACTGGTTCGTGATGAGTGATTTGCAATACAGTAATTTCTTCCATGTTGCCCGATAGCCTCCTTTATTTTACTCCTTGGTGCTCTGCCAGAAATAACAATTAAATCCAAACCTTTACCTGCATTTTACTGAGGGCAGATTTGAATAGACTTCTGATGAGATCTTTGTTCTTTCAGGATCATTGTGGTGTTTTGGATGTTTTCCAAACATGTTTAACTGTCTTCAGTCCCTTTTCTCCTGGGGTGCACAGAAGAAACGGGCATTTCCTTGAGCTCGGTGACAGTTTGCCCGGTGGTGGTTATCAGCCTGCGAGGGCTCTGGGTGTGGGTCTGTGCTTGTCCCATTGTCCTCAGGTCCCACTGGATACGGTTAAAGGTGTTCCCTCGTTCACGCTGGGGGGGCATGACTTTGGTCACACTGTGTCTCTGTGATGTGGTGTGCTCAGGGTTGTCCCATGGAGAGCATGGCCTCAAGCAGCAACCTGCTTGGTTGGGAGCCTGGGAGAGGTCTGCACCTGGAGGAGAGTCAGTCTTTTCTCCAGATTAGGAGTTGTCCCAAGCCTCTCTCTCCTCAAGGCCAGGACTGAGTTTCGTTGGAACAGACTGATGGACCTGTTTTCCTTTGTGCACCTTGTGCTTCAGAGCAGAAGCTGCCTGGTGTACCCAAGACATCAGGAGGGCTTTGCTTGGCCAGGCAACCAGATCCTGTGGGTGAACCTCAAGGTTGGTTGTCCTGGTGGCGTAGAGCTCCAGTGTAGTGGTACCTAGCAGCTCTCGCAGTGGACAACAGCACGTGCTTAGGGGCTGTGTTGGGAAGCAGCAACCCAAGTGACGTGGTTGGGAGGACATTCTCCACCTGTGCTTCGTGCAGGGGTGTTTCTCATAATGCTGAAGGGCAGCTGGTGAGAGTTCTGCTTGCCCCATCCTGGGCACGGAGCTGCTGGCATGAGGCTGCGCTCAGCAGGGCTACGCTGAATCTTTATTCCCCTGAAATACATGACTTCTGGGGCCCTTGGAACTGTGCGTGCATGTCACACTGCTTGCAGACACCTGCAGTTCAAATGAGCGTTTTGACTTCTGCTTAAAGATGGGAACAGAGGTTACTTGCTTGTGAGTGGAGTCCTTGAAGATGCACAGACCACGTGTGTTTATTTGTCCTCCTGGGCTTGCTGGGGGGACCGGGGTTGGAAGGTGTACTCCAGTCCCAGCCCCTCACACCATGCCTTCGTGCGCGTGCATGCAGAATCAGCGCTGGTAAATCTAAGGTCGTCTCTCCTCTGGAGTGCTTTGTGGTTGCCCAGCTTGTGAGCGTAACTGTGGGCTACACGTCTGGTACCTTGGGTTGGTGGTTATGTTCTCACTTACCAGTTCTCCATCAGGTGTACTCCTTTCCCCGATCTGTGGAGTTGCAGCCGCAGTGCTTGCACACAGGGTTTCACAGCTGCCCCTTTCCACCTGTATTGCTCATTCCAAAGACTATTTGTAGCTGCTAATGATGTGCTGCAAAGACTGCTGCGGGAAGTGAAACATTGCCCGATTGTGTATTTCTTTATTTTAGCCTGGAAAACAGCATTTGACTTATTCACAGCATGATGCAAAATATTTATAGTACTTGAAATGCTTGCAAATAAATGTTGCAAGCAACAATATAAGCAATGTCTTAAGCCACGTGGAGCGGTTTAATCTATCTGAAACTGTTCCCAGGGTAACTTTTTGATTTTATCAATATAGAAGACTGACTCAGGGTAATTCAATCAATGTTACTAATTTTTAAAGTAATAAAAATACCATTTGATATACTTCCAAATTGGTCAAAATACTTCTGCTGGAACAGTTGTTCTTCAGATCTCAAACTCCAGTAATACTCTAAGTAAATAATAAAACGCTATTTGAATTTTATTTAGGAGCTTTACATAAGGAATTAAAAGAGATGCAAGGAAGGGTGGACAATGATGATCTGTGGCTGGGAAGATTGCACATGAAGAGAAGCTGAACTGTTTTGCATCAAAAAAAGGCAAATCAGAAGGGGCATAAGAAGTCTAGAATGTAATAAATTATTTAGGGAATCTAGGTAAGGAGACTGTTCTTGTGTTGTGAGACAGAGAGGAAATCTGAAACACTTCGAAATTGGTCAGTTCAACATGAGTGAAATGAAAATCCTTTTTATGGTGCGTGCAGGAAGACTGTAGCAGGCGTTTGTATGGGAGGTCAGTTTTTAAAGTTCAGAAGAAGGTTAGAAATTTATATGGGTGTTGGGATTTGCAAAAACATTTAAAGAAGAAACAGAATACCGTACTTCACTTTTTTTTGAGCAATCCCTAACTGTTAAAAGACTAGGATGAAGCTTAAACTGAACTAGGCAGTGTTCTCTCTGTTGGAGGTTCTTGCATCTTCCCCCAAGCCCCGCAGTGTCTGTGTAACAGGTTGGTGGTGGCTAGGTGGGCTTTGAGGCTGATCCTGCCTTGCTCGTAGCATCCTCTGAGACTGGACATCTTGTGCACCTCTCTGAGATCAGCAAAGTGCAATTCATAGACTACTATGCAAGTAAAAATTAGTTAGAGGGCATAGCCTTCCTGTGGGAAACTGGCAGATTGTGTTGACTATTTGATAGGCTTTTTTTCTGCAGGTATAACTGTAATGGAGTTTAATATTTAGATTAATATCGGTATCTGGTGTGATTTCTGCTGAGTTGGTGCAAAGATTCCCGTTGACTTCTGTGTACATTAGGTCAGGTCCCTTAAAATCAATCCCTATATATTAAAAGGTCTATCTACCTTTACTTGATAGTTTTATACTGTTGAATGAAAATATTTTAAATGATAAGCAAAGATCTTGTATATTGTTAATTGAGGAGGAATTACCTGATTACCATGATCCCAAAAGTCTGCCCCAAAGTCTTGCTCAGCCAGCAGTATTTTTAGCAGTCTCTGTCTCTAAAGCAGGTCACATAGGTTCTTTTTAGCTACAACTTACTACTAAAATCTGCTTTGTTTTGGGAACACTTCATTCATTTATCAGAACTGGGGCGATTGCCGAAGGTCATCTCAGAGGAAAAAACTGTTTTTAAACCTTGAGGTTTAACCTTGGGAAATGTGATGGCAAAAACTCAATGTGCCAGGCAGAACTGAGGTTGCAGTCACCCTGACAAAAACTGTCAGAGCAAGTGATGATTGAACAGAAAGGACAGGAGAAAACACAGGACTTGAAATTTGTGTGGTTGATAACATCGTTATGTCCATCTTGAAAACCCATATGTCAGATAATTAGTGTCCTTGGTCCACAAGTGGCAAAATGGAGTTGTACAGATTTACCTTACTGCAGCTAATATTAAAAAGTTTGGATGAAAATAATAAAAAAATCCTGATTTTTGTGATTGCAGGACAGCAAATTGGTCTTTAAATGGGTATGTCAGTAGGGGAAAATACATATTTCTTTAAAATCTTTGGTCTAATCCACAGTTCAAAATAATATATTTAGAACTAGTGCCTAATTCTCAGTGGAAACTGAAATAATTCTGGCAAAGTTGCCACCCTTCTGTTCATTCCTCTTCTCCCTCTTGTTCAGAAGTAACCTGAAAACCATCTTGTATTTGAGAAAATCACCAGCCACAAGATCGATGCATTGTGGCACTGTTTGTGCCAAACCTCTGTTGTGGTGCAATAGGAGTGTTCAATAAACATCGCTTGGCAAAGTTATTTAAACGTTCTGGTATTAGTGAGTTCTGAAATCTCAGTGTCTAAATATGCTTGCAGTGTTGTTTTCTGAATAATGCATGCTCATGAAATGATCCGTACTGTGGGGAGACAGGCTGGCTGTACACCGGCTGGCTAGTCGAGCACCACAGAAAGGAATGGGAAAACAAAGCAGACACAGCAGCTCAGATAGTCTGGCTTTCAGTTACACTCTACATTTTTCCTTTAAAAAACTTGGCTGAACTTGGTATGCTACAGCAGCAAAAGAAAACCAGAGTTCTTGCCATATAAAGTTTACACCTAGGTAGACTAAGTCCTGTGACACGCCTGATACTAAATGCCAGGGTAGTGGTATTCTGTTTTGAGCAGTTCTTTGGCATTCATGGTTATCGATATGTATCGGTGTTTGAGCTGTGCAGGGAAAAATGTGGATTTTTGCATGGAGAGGACAGATCCTTGACACTGTAGCAGGAGAAGGTTTTGTGCCTGCTTGGTTTTTCAGCCTCCGTCCCAGTGATGAGTGAACTTCAAAGCCAGCCACCCGCTGGGAGGTGCAGTGCCGCTAAGCTTGTGTTTCTTTGCTTTGCTTTTGTTAAAGAAAGCTAGAAATACATGCTGCGTTAAGATACAACAGTTAATTAAAAAATCTGAAAAATAATCACAAATTTTAACACTGCATGTATAGTATTTCTTTTCTTTGTTTACTGCTCCCGTGTTCTGCAAACAAGAGGAGGTTTACCTTCCTCTTCCTCGATTTCTGTTATGAAAATTTTGCTTGGAAGAAAATAAATACCTAATGATTTGCTGAGAAATTCATAACCTTCAGCCAACTTGAGAGCTACCTGGACTCATTATTTGGCCCTGGTGTAGAGTTGCTTTGCACTATTTATATTCCTGTGTTGCCGGGTCCATGCAGAGGTGTTCACAGAACAAGCCTGCGGTATTTCCTGTGGGAGACCCTTCAGCACGTCTTCAGCTTTCTGCTGCTAATCTCATTTGTGGGAGTGAACTCTTCTTAAATGGTCATTTAAGTCTCTCTCGTGGGTCTGGTTGTAATATTGGGGCTTTAGAAGGGCTGTTACAAGGAAGCTTTCAGACACTTACCCCTATTTTCTTTTGTTTTTTAAACCTGTCCACCTACTACCACACACTAGCCTGGATAAGACCTGTCTCTTCCCCGTGGTATTTGCATCCATCTTAATACTGCAGACTTCTGTGATTATTTTTTCTATATTTCTTGCTACCCAAAGTGGGCATGTTTAGCTGTTGCTTCTCTCTTGCTTGATGTGGCTTTTTTTTTTAGTGTGCAGCCAAGGTTTCATTAATCTGTCTTGCTACCAGATCACACTGCAAACCTTGTAAGAATTTCTTGGCTCCTCAGTTTGTCACTCCCACTGAATATTTCTTTCAGATTATTTTCCTGTTGGATGTCTTCGCTGCACTTTCCCAAGGAGAACCTTCTTTTTAATTGCCTGCTTCTCAACTTTCTCTGTCCTCGCTGGGGCTTGCAAGTCCTAAATTTAGTATCATCCACAGATTTCAAGAACACACGTTTTACTCCTGTTCTGCATCATTAACTAAGATTTTTTTTTTAAGTAAGAGAGTATATAAGAAAATTCTCTGCAACCTTGAGAGATACTTTCAAAGATTCAGTATATGATTTTCATTTTCTTTTGTTTGTTTTTTTGTAGTGTTCCATCCGCATCAAAACTGGTTTCTTAAATAATTTTGAAACTGTATCATATGATACAGTCAAATGGTTTATTGACATCCAGGTGTATTTTATCTACTGTGTGCTTGCTATCAACAAACTACAGTTCTCTAAAAAAGTGATGGGCTGCATCAGATTTTGTGCATACTTTATAAACCTCATTTCTCATTCTGGTTGAAAGAAGATAATCATCTTCCAGGAGTCTTAGGGGCTGATTTCTCCTATCTTAATAAAACTGTTCTTTTAGGAGAAGTAAAATTTGCTTGCTTGTATGATAACAATTTTCGTGTGTTTTCGTCTGTGAAGTTGAGGTCTAAATATGCCTTTCATCTATAGATATTCCATGTTGTAAGGGAATTAGTGGCTATATCTACTAAGCTTGTTTGGTTATTTGTCTTCACTGGCTCAACTCCTTGGAATAAATGATATTATGGAGTGGTTCTGATATGTATGTCTACATTTCCTATGGCTTTTACTTGTAATTATTAATGCCCATTTGTAATGGCTGTCAATTGGTACTTTACTGAGGTAATACAGATAAAAGCACGGAACTGCAGTAGTGGGTATTGCCAGGAGTGCTTGCTGAGAATAGCTGTCTGTCATAATTTTGATTTCTCTGTGTTTGAGTGCATATCTTTCTCACAGTAGATGTCTGAAATTTTGAGTTTCTTTGTGGTGCTGTTCATACTTGTCGCAGCTAAGTATCTATGTGTGGGTATAGATGAGTGTGTATATATAAAAAATGTTTTATAAGTTCATAATTACATTCTGATTGTTCAGCCTTTCCTTTATTTTCCCTTTTAGATTTTAAAAGGTGGTCAGTGTAGCAAGCTACTTGAGGTTTGTTTTTTTTAATTCCTCCTCCTTCATAATTTATTAACGGTCCAGCCTATCCTTGTAATGGCCACAAAGCATTAGCTCGTTTGGCTTTTATGCTGTGCTTATCTTTCCCTGCAGGCTGTAACTGGCTGTGTAATTCTTGTTAGGGTGTCCTCCTCCTCCTCCTCCTCTTCTCCAGTATAGAGGCTTATTGAGACGCAAATCTTGGCATAGTCTAGCTGGAGCCCACATTGATCACGTCTCGGTTCTTGCATCCTTGCCTTTGAGAAGGCCTGGACTTACTAAACTTCTGGGTTATTTTGTAGATCTCACGAGTTTGTTCCATACTCTTAATCCTTTCTTCCACGTAACCTTATTCTGCTTTTAATGCCACGTGGCTTTTGTTCCTAAAATGACGCTCCAGGACTCTGATGGACACCTTGAATGGTAGTTCCCAGTTCACCTGTGGGCCAAATCCATATAATTATTTGGCACCAAAACTTTTATTTTCTTGCATCACTGGTAACTTGTTGGTAGGAAGCCAATTCAGGACAGTTTCCCTTCTTGGGAGATCTTTCATAGGTCTGTTAAGTGCCGTGCTTCGTGGACTGTTGCTGCCTAATTTTGTGTGTGTGTGTGTGTTAATCAACAAGAAGTCAATCTAGCTGAAACCCTCTGAGCGTGGTGTCCGTGCTCTGAGGGTGATGGTGTTTGGTCTGGGAATGTTTTGTTGTCTCCACCACCCGGTCCTGCAGGCCTGTGATGAACATCAGTACTCTCCCTCCTTTCCCTACCATTCATGCCCACCCAGTTTCTGTCTTAAATTCTTTCCTTAAACATACCAAGCTGCTTCTGAGTATACAATTTTTATTCCTCTGTAGTTGGGTAAAACTGCTTTAGCCTTTGTCTTTTGTAGCTCAGATTTCATTTGATAGTTAAGTGCTGTAGTCTCTCTTATTCATAATATATTTCATTGCAATTCTCATTTGTATCATCTCTCTTGGTTCTGCTGCTTTCTGGGTTACTACCTCTTATTGGATACATGTGTTGGATTATTTTTTTCTGCTTGTGTTTTTCCAGGTTGAAACTGATACTTTTTTTTTTTCTTTCCTGCCATAATATATAATCTCATAGTCTCTGGTGGTAGCTTTCCGTTTTGTAGACTCTCTCAGAAAGTGTAATTGCAAGGTTTATTCCCATTTAATACAGCCAGACAAAATTCTAATCCCTGTGGCAATGTACTGAATGTATTTGTCAGTATGTAGCGTAGCTAACTATTTTAGTCCTTCAGCCATTCTTCAAACCACATCATGGACTTGGTAGTTACAGTCATGCTTCTTTGGAGCTATGTTTTCGGAAGGAGTTTTTATCCTACTGTGTCTACCTGTTTCAAGACTAGGAGTACTTTAGATGGTGATCTCCACTTCTGCGTGAAAATGAACATAAAGGTTCAAAATTTTCATGCTGTGTAGTTTCTTGTTTGAAGTGCAGAGCTTTGTAGCTGAAAGTTAAAAACTTTTAGTTACTTTGGCCCAAGGTACAGCCCCTAGGGGCTTTCTGGCTGACCTCACATGCTAAAAATGACCGTGAGCGTTGTGCTGTTCGTAATTACTCTCTTTTGGTATTTTCTCTTTTCTTTAAGAAAAAATACCACCCAGTTATGAAAATATAGAATTGACAGAAGAAAGTGTTGTGATTAAATAGGAGAAGGCTGTATTGCCTCTCCTGCAGGAGGATGCACAAGTTGCAGTGGCACCGACCCGCTGTACCCTGGGGAAGCTTGGAAGCTGAACTCTGCTCTTCCAAGCGTCAGTGGAAATAGCACGTTTTTGTTAAATTAGGAGAAGATTGAGTTTTTCAGTTAAATTAAGTGGACCTCAGATTACTTTTTAACTGCATGGAAAATTATGCCTTGCTTTAAGGCCTGAAAATTGAATATTAATTTTTTTTTTTCAGGCATTGTATTTTTTGCTTCCAGTACTTAAAAAAAAAAAAAAAAAAATCAAATTGCTGAACTTGGGGAAGGTGTTTGTTTACCACCTGGATTTAGAGTTAGTAGAAATGTTAAATCAGCTGTGGCTCACTCTACATCTGCAGACAAAACAGTATTGCCCTGGTTTATTTAGTGAATTCCATTTGTGGCCTCATTCATACACTGTTAAGCAACTGAAAGATTTATTTTTCTTGTACAAGATGGAAAGTTCATTTTCTACTGTATATGAATAAAAATTTCTTGAAAGATGATGAGACTGTTTTGATGTATGGTAGCTAGATCTTTAGTTTAAACCTGATGGATTTAAAAGACAAAAATATATTCAGATAAACCTTTTCCATTTCATGTGAACACTTTGAAAGACTTAAATCTTTTAAAAGTCACAGTTGCATACTTTTGAGCTCAGTTTCCATCCAAATTCAACTGGAACAAGTCAAAAGAAAAAAATGTAGTTAGTAAACAAGAAAGGGAAATTATGCTTGGTGTCAGATCTAAAAGTAAAAATGAAAAGTATGTGTGCATATACACATACATGCATGTATGTGAACAGGTAATACAATTTATGTGGATACTTTAACCATATAACTACTTTTTTTAAAGCATGAAGTGTAGGTTTAGAAGCAAATTAATGCTCACTGGTATCAAGCAATCAATAAGAAACAGCATTTCTTTAGGAAAATAGCTGGAAAGCACAAAAGCAGACACAAATTAAAATGGGTTATTTAAATCGTGGGAGGGAAATCCATTCTGTTTGTCACCTTTTTAAAAACCCAATCATATATATACTGTTGAAGTAAGTGGTATGAAATATTGGTTGGTAATTTTTTTCGTAGGTGTTTGGTATGGAAAGTGATCAAAAGGTGAAGAATGGATCTGGTGTGATACCTGAAATTAGGATTGTGGCTTGTGGTTTATCATCGCTGAAAATGTCTTCTCCATCACTTGCTTCTTAGATAACCTTTGCATTTCAGCAGTCATATGGTAAGGATTTACCTCTTGAAATGACTTAGCCAGTTTACAACAGGCAGCTTATATACTGATACAAAGCCCAGGTAGGAGGGGTGATTTAGGCATGGCAGAAAACTTTGTTATGAAGCTTAGCTTCATAAGCTAGAAAAAAATTTTACGTTACCTGCAAACATTTAGCTCTCTGCTTGAATGTAGATGCATGTAATGTATGCAGGACCATGCCATGTAGGTATTTCAGAGAGAAGCTCAAAGTGTTGATTCCCTTATGTTTACTGGGAGGTTGTGTGGCGGATGCTATCTGGAAAGCTCACAAAAGGACATTATTTGGAAATTTTGCCTTGGTTTTAATTAACCAGAGCTTTTCCCTGAACTACAGCTGTTGTTCAGCTGCATCGAGGAGGGCTTTCTTGCAGTCCTCAGTCCGTATTGTCAAGACGTGCAGAAACCGAAGCTTCAGCTCGCTGGGTTGTGCAGTAGTGATCGTGGAGCAGATGCAGAAGTGTTGATGAAGAACCAGCACTGCGGGTAATGTGGCCAGTGATTCCAGCTGTGCACGCTGCTGAGTGCCTGCAAAACTTGTAGTGGTTGTGAGTTACTGGGTGTTAGACATGCAGCTAAGGCATGCACTGACATGCAGCTAACATGCATGTTACTGAACATGAGACTTAAAAGCTGAGTGACTCTGAGCTCCTGTAACCAGGTCAGCAAATCCCAGGGTTTGAGAACTGAGGGGCAACACAGGTGGCTTTAGGAAAGCGGTATGGACACAGCAAACATTTTTTTTGTCTGGTCTAGAGAGCTCATCTCTCAAAATATTTGCTATGTTGATTTTTGTATGGATTTTTGTAGCATAGCTGGTTAGAACGTGTGCCCACCAACACTGTGAATGAACATCTTATACCTGGTAAGTTATGTAGTGATATTTAACATTTGTGATTTACATTGCCTAGGAATGTGGCACAATTTCTGGAGTTTGAAATGCTGTGGGTTTGTCTTATACTTGTTAATGCACAGCTTGTGGTTTAAGTGTCCACCTTTCACCTGCAACCCACAGTGAAATGCTTCTTCCCCCCCTTCCTGACCCCCATGTTGCATGTGTAAAAGAAAGAAAATGCATGACAAAGGAAGGCCTGTTTCAATTGTACCTTAGTTTTGTGGTCTATAACCTTTGTCTGTTCTGTGATCGTAGAGATTTGGGGACAAGGAATTCTTGGGGAGAGTACATCTTCTGTTTTCTTTTTCTAAGCTGGGGAAAAAAAAATATTTTTGCGTATTTTCCAGTCCAGTAACTCGGAAGGATTAACTTTGCACTTTAATAAATAAAACAGCCAAGCAGATTTTGTCCAAATGTTTCTTCACCAGACTTAAATCCTAATCCTGGACTAAAATCTCACAGGCTTCTGGTAAAATTGTTCCAGACTAAAACTTGGCAAAGTAAAAAATCTCTGAAAGCAGGGTTCACAATGGAAATGCTGATGCGAGCATAACTGGAGCATTGCAAACGCGACGCCATAAGAACAGCTTTGCATATTGCTCATGAATAGCTCAGAGGTAAAAGGATTAACACTTCTTAATACTGCTTTGAATCTGCTAGACTTTTTGCTTGCTGGACTCAACACAGATGTTCTGTAGTGTACGTAGGCTTCGTATATTAGCCTTTTATTCTGATCCCTTCCCCCCCCCCCCCAGCTGAGAGTCCTTTATTGCTGCAAACAGAAGCCTTTGTTACCTCGAATTTCCTGCATCACCTATCGGGATCTTTCAGGAGACAGAAATTCATACCAGAAATGACAATTTGGGCTCAGTGTGTAGCTATTTAATTTGCAGACTAAAGGAACTTTTGCACATTTTGTGTTCAAAGAGGAGGAGGAATGGGACTATCAGTGAAGGAGAGAAGGGGCTGGATCTCTTATTTTAAAATAGTGTGCATGCTCCAGTGAGGCTCTAGTGCTGTGGGTAAAAAAGCCCCATTAAAAAAAAAAAAAAATCCTG
The DNA here is from genome assembly GCF_965638725.1 of Aptenodytes patagonicus. NCBI lineage: Eukaryota > Metazoa > Chordata > Aves > Sphenisciformes > Spheniscidae > Aptenodytes > Aptenodytes patagonicus. Next base: position 69,549,606 of record NC_134953.1, on the reverse strand, counting down.
AAAATGAGGTGCCTCTTATTTTGATGGTGTCACTGAATCTGTGCCTGCAGATGTTTGGGTTTCTTCTTGGTTGTAGCTAAAGCATTCTGAAGTGAGCATGTGTTTGTGTACACTCTGTAAATGTTGATAGGTTTCTAGGCTTCTTTCCTGGAAGATTTTCATCATGTAAAACTTGCTGCTGCCACTCAGCCCTTTTGTTTAGAAATGGTTACCTGTTCCTGTGAAAATGAGAGCAAAGAAAATCTTGAGGATCATCTTAACCAGTTCATGGTTGTGTGTGTATGAGTGCATATATGTAAGCACACATATACATAGATATATAAATATACTATTGCTGTTGCCATAGTCACTCTCTCGCTGGGCTTTATACCAGCAACTGTGCAGGGAGGTGTCAGCAAAACATGATGTATTTTAAATATAATCTGCAACACCGTCCAGCAGTAAATCAGATGTTTATTAAAGGTCCTTTTCCTCCTCCAAGATTTCACTTAATTTGCTTTCTCACAAAAGGGAACAAACTTGAAATACTTCAGTGTTTAAACAAATAATATTTTATAAAAAGAGTAATATGCATGATTAAAGATAAAATAGAAGGGCTCTGGCTGGTGATTATTTACAACAGGTATGGCCCTCAGACAGCAATGGTAAGAAAAGTGAGTATATAGTAACTGTTAATCCACTTGACAACTGATAGCAATAGAAATTATGCTGGCAAGAAAATAGAGAGAGGTCTTGTACAAACATGACATTATTATTTTCTTTGATTTCTTTTTTCTTTGATTTTTTTTTTTATAAAACTAGGATAAGTGTGTATATAGATCAAAGTAATTTGAATTATATACCAAAAAACCCTGTAGTCATGATTGCTGTAATTCACGTTGTTGGTACACCTTGCTGTTTCAGAACTTATGGTCTTGGTCATTTATTACTGGTGGGTGTCAGAGATTTTGATGATGTTAATGCATTTGAGCCTGCTACGGTATGTGCTGTGTGTGGTGCTGTATATGTAAAGACTAAGGACGTCATGGTAGTCTCTAATTTCTTTAGCTTTGAAAATTGCCAAATAAAAGAATAAGCAAGAAATGTACATAGTTAAAATTCACAATGGAAAGGGAGATCCTTTAGGAAGATTTGAGTTGGTCTTGATGGTTATTAAAGTTGCTGGTTAATATTTTTAATATAACTTCTGAAGCAGCTTTTATCGAAAGATCTAGGTGCATATTACAGACTAGTTTAGACTCATAACATCTCTGTGGCGAGCTGGGCAAGTATTTTCAAGAAACTGATGTCCAGAGATGCTTGCCATGTTTGCCTGTGCTAATTTGGAAAGCTGGGTCTTGTTTATGCTTGAAGTGAATGCAGATTAAGGTAGGGTGTAAGCACAGTAGTCGTTTCTGATTAATTAAATGTGCAGAAATTCTTTCTCTGGAACAAGAGCGTCTTGTTTCTGGTTAGCATATCCTCTTTGAAATGGCACTCATTACAGAAAACTGCCCACTCGTGGCTTTAATAAAGAGCTATTGTGTGAGCAGGAAGGTCCTTATTACTGAAGCTGGGGGAACAGAACATGGGGTTTCTTGCTCTTGGTCCTTTGTCCTGTCTGCTGGACTGGTTGGTCCAACAAGTGGTCAGACAGTCTCAGGGGATCAGTGGCCGCAAGCGACTGGAACAGAAGCTTACCAGTTCTTACAGTGTTTGGCAGACAGTGCGTCCTGAGCCTGGGAGGTGTGGTGCCCCTCTGGGTCCTTCTCAGTTATGTGAGCATGCCCTTAACAAAAAAACTGAGGGACTCCATTTTGCATTGGATGACATCAAATGTTGCAAGGGAGGAAAGTCTGTATTTTGTAGTTGCTGTAGTGAAACCCTACTGCAACTCTACACTTTAATCTTTTTCTGAAAACCGAGGAGACTTCCCAGCTGTTTCTCTGCCCCTCAATACTTTGGTGGGCTACTGAGGTCTCCTAAAATTTGAGTTAATGTTGCTGTTCGTTAGGTAATTATTTTCCTTGTCTTTCTGACTGGTTGTTTAAAGTAGCCAAAAGGCTTGTCTTGTTTCTGGGTGGAATTTTGCTGCCCTGAAACAGCCCCTTCTGGTTGCCTTAAAAGATGTGCAATCGTTGCTTTCACGTGAAGATGTTGCACAAGTCCTTGTCTGTCCAGGTGTCCACCCAGGTACTTAGATGAAGCAACAATACAGGCTGTTATAAGAGACTTGCAGTTATTGATAGATTTTTATCCTTAGTAAATTTCTGTGGAAGTAGGACAGTAAAAGCCCCACTTACACATGGGAACAGGGAATCTGGTGGATTAAATAACTTGACGTTGAGTTTTCAGCTGAACTGAGAATGAAGCCAAGGTCTCTTAAATCTCTGTCTGGTGCTAGGTATGTTAGTTTCTTTCTTGCTAATTAACCTAATACAATTTGCTGGTGTGGATACATCCATTTTGTATTTATTTTGCCTTATTTGGAAAACATTTGACTTAAAATGTGGGGCATGGTTGGCCTGCACAGAATTGGGTTGGTTTGAATGAGCATAGGTAGGACCTCTCCTAAACGTGTCCGCAACCACTATGCGGAGCAGGAGAACCTCTTCTCTGCATGGTTGGTTAATCAGGTGTATTAAATGTCTGTTTAAAAAAAAACAAAACAAAAACCAAACCACAAACAAAACCAGCGCAACCCAAAACTTCTTCCCCTTCTTTCAGTAGTTTTCTCTTGCCTTCAGCTTTGCTGATCTGCTAATTTGAGTGTTGTGTCAATCTGAACTGATATGGGGGATACTCATAAGAACTTCCATTGACACACGAATTAAAGGAGCACCCCTCAAGTGCTGTCTTGAGGTGGGCTGGAGGTGGGTAACATCATCCCTGGCACAACTGTTGTTGGGATGCAACCTGAGACCATCACTGTGGCAGCTGGAAGAAAATGGAAATAAGAAAGGGAGAGCAATGAGATACTTGGATGTCCAAAGATAAGCAGATAACACACTTACAGATTAGTACCTTATAAATTAGCACTTCCCTGGTTTCCTGGACCCTATGAGTGACAGCTTAAATCTGTCTCTGGCAAAAGAACTGTAAGACTCGTGGAACTTCAGGAAAGAAATGCAAGATGAGTGGTTCCACAGGGTCCTACCACTCTTCTGGTTGAGTGATGTTTCCTAGAACAAAGCAAGGACATCAGCAGCACAGGCCCTGCTGGCTTGCTGCCCCTTGCTGCTGTGGGTTTGGCTTCCTTGACATTTAGGATTACAGTGTGCCAGCACAGTGCTTCTGCCAGGCAAAAGCAGCCCCTCTGCCCATCTAGTGAGCAACATGAGAGCAGCACTGAATGTCAGTGACCATGGGTTGGACATGTTGGTCATAGATTTTGGTGATGTCAGCTGCCATAGCAATTGATCTGAAATGTCTTACTTAAGTCTCCAACTGTCTGTATAATGGGGGGAATAAAACTGATGTGTTGTATTAAAACTTTTAACATTAAAAGGAAGCATTCTGTAAGTGTAAAGTAATTCATAATTCATCAGGGATAAGTGAATGTCTTGCTTCTCTGTTCTGAAGTGGGCATTGCTTGTTCATGCTGTGGTCTGTTTGCTTGCAGTCTTTAGTGCTTGTTTGATCACTTAAGCAGCTCATGAGAGCACCCTTATAATACAGGAAAAAAGGCCAGTTTGAGGAGCCCTTGTATAATGTAAAATATTATGACTAGATGATACTACACAGCTCTTTGTCCTTAAAAAATCCTGCAAAAATATTTCTAAGGGTGTCTATGCACTGGGATCAGTGGCAGCTTACATGCGAATGGAAATGGCTTTTGCTTCGCTGACGTTCTGCTTGGAAGGTGCCACGTCTCTCGGGCAGTGCTTGGCACGATGCTGGTGTCTCTGGTAAATCTGGGAGGTTTACAGTCTCAAGTGTGGAATGAGAATTAAGTTTTGAAAGCTTTCCACAATGTTTTTCGTGTGATTCCCAAACACAGCTGAGGATTTTACATGTAAAATGGGTTGCTGGAAACTTTTTTTTTAGTAGCCTGTTTTTTTTTTTTTTTTAATAGGAATAAGCTAGCTCTGCTCTCCAGGCGAGTTATGGTTCCTGGGTTTCCGTTTCGGTTTTGAGGCTGAAGCTGGGTTAAGACTTGTCTGTGTTGACCAGGGAGTGTTCTGGAATAGCTCCTCGTGGTAGCCGTCCTTATTGTGGGATAATTAGTGTGCTTGCAAAGTGGAGCCAGTAAAACCAACTCTCGCTGTGGAATAACATGTCTGCTGGAGGAGCAGTCCCAGTTGTTTTCCACCACGTTTCTTGCAGCAAAAGCCTGTCCAGTGACCTTATAGGTTGCTGAGGTGGAGGTACAGTTTTTTCCTGCAGTCTTCATTGCTGTGGGCTACTCTCTCTAATTGAATTCTCTTTTCACTGCCACACATTGCTTAACAATATTTATAGGATGTGTTACTAATTGTATGTTTTCACTGTGGTAGTTAGCATAATTGAAAGCAAAAGTTTCCAACATAATAGAGTACAGCTTCTCCTGTGTAATGTTTTTTCATGCTGACATTACATTTTAAGGAGTGCGGTAAAGCCAGTTTGATACTTGGGAGAAGCTGAAAGTCCAAGTGGTTAGGCATCTCATGCTGTAATTTTGTATTCATGGAAGGCCTCAGGTACACAGGAGATAAATGTACAGAACTAGTTTTGGAGAGGTGAGGTGCTAAAGGTGCTCTGGTAACATTGCTTTTCACGGTGCAGGTACTCTGGTTTTATTTGGTCAGTAGGAGATAATCAGGGGAACACATGACCATTAAAGAGTAAAACATCATGGGCTCTGGGGTCTTATGACACAAAGGTGAAGAAGCCTATCCAGAGCGATAGGGAAGGGCAGTCTGGATTTGAAAGGTTAAAATCATGATGATCTAGGGTTTTTTTTTTTTTTCCCCACGTTAAATGAGTGTCTCTGTTTCAACAGGTACTTTGGCGTTGGTTTAGAAATCAGTAAGGTCAGGGCTGTAGTGAACTTCAGAGAATGGTTTTTGCTATCTTCCTCTGGCAAGTCTTAGTGAAAGAAAGCACAGTGTCTCCTTGTCTTTCATCCTGTGTTTGACTTTCAGAGAAAAGACGTGCTTAACCAACAGGGTACATCACATGGGTTACAGTTGCTGGGAGATGAGATTTGAGAAGATGTCTTGAGTGTGACAAGAAATGTAGGTATAGTCTCATAGTGTTGTGACCGATAACAGAGAATCAGATAATGACTGCTAAACTGAGTAACAAGCAGGCTTAGCTGACTTTTACTTCTTATGTGTTCAAAAAAGTTGAAGTGGAAGAGAAAGAAGATTGTTTGATCCTATTCCTCTCCATTGCTTTTTGCATCCCTCTTTCTTCTGTAGAATCTCTATAGACTCCTTGGGATCATGAGTCAGTCTGTGCCGGGGTGATAAGTAACTCCAGGGTAAGAATTACTCTGGGTTAGATTGAAGTTTAGGGAAAATGCTTTAGTGTTTCTGTCTCTAGTTGCCTGGTTGATTCTTGCTGGTCTTGCCCTTGCAGATGCAGATACCTGCTGTTTGGTTGATGCTTTGTCTAATCTTGGCTCTTAGTTACCACTTCATGACTTGCCATCTCAGATTGGGTTTTTATATGCCATTAGTTCTCAAAAGACCCTTAACTGTCTTGTCAGGCATGTGTTTGCTGGTGTGAAAGCAGCAGGACTTGAAAAGGTTCATGTGATGCTGCTGTTGAGAATTCAGTGTCCTTACCCTGAGGATGTCAGGCTGCCCAGGAGGTGGGCTATCCCATGGCAATCTGTTTGCCCAAGTGTATAGCTATTGCCTTTGTGGGAAGATAGATATCCCCCCACAAGCCTTTAACATGAATGTTTATGCATGTGTAAAAGGTGCAGGTGCACACATGGATGGTAAGTGCTTTGATAAGCCTAGGTAGAGCCATTGCTGTTGTACTTGGCTGATGGTGAAGTTGCTTCTCTATAAAAGAGAGGCACCTGTCACCTACCAGGTGGGTTTTAAATACTGCATTCAGAGGGGATTATCACCAGCTCTTCTGCTCTGGCTATAGAAAAGGAGGACAAGAGAAATTTCAGCTGTTTTGTAAGGGAGGAGTAAAGGGGAATCCACTGACATGGTTGTAAAGGTCAGGAACAGCACTTTGGGAATTCTTTGGGATGTATCATTAATCCCTACATTTGGGATTTCATATTTGAGATAGATTTTGATGTAGAACTCGCAAGCTGGAGATGTGCAGTTCGATGTTATATCACTTGAATCGATGCAAGCTGTTCATCATTGCTATCTAAAAAGCCAGTGTGTTGACATATGACAGTGTTGTTATATCAACATGAATTGTCCTGACAGGCTGTGGGAGTTGTGTAGTTTTTTTTTTTTTTTTAAGGTATGTAGCTGTAGACTGGACCACTGGATGACATGGTTGAAATTCTGCTCTTATTTGACTCTTACCTGATTGCTGTTGTTTCTGTGTGTACAGTAATTTCTTGAACTCTTTTGGGAAGCTTATTTTGTGGAGCATAATAAAGCAACAACTTGAGTGTTAACAGAAGTCTGGAGTGTTACGTGTGTGTGGAAATTGCTGCTACTGTAATGTATTTCAAAGCTATGCTTAAAAAAAAAAAAACAACCAAACAGCAGGAAACATGGATTGCTATCATGGATTTATCCAACCTGAGACAACTCTCTAGCAAGCTTTGCTTGATCTAAGGCTGTTTATACAAACTGAATATTTTGTAGCTGTGTCATCTTGTGAGCTATAGGCTGTACAAATTAAAAGTAACTTTCGGCGTTGCTCCAACATACAACTCGGCTGGTGACTTACTGGAGAGCAGCTAAAGTGAAAGGGCTAACTTGCCCAGAGCATGTTCTCTCCAGCAGCATGGCCTGTGAGAGCGGTCCTGGTTTCTGAAGTACTGTACCAGTAGACATGTGTTGTCCATGCAGTGATGAGGAAAACAAGGGTAATACGTGCTGCAGGGTTTTTCCTATGCATCTGCCCAGTTTTATTTTTACATGATATATTTATACACGTGTGCTATCTTCCCAGTTTAGCTCTGATGTTCTCTAATTCTGGGTATGCAGCTACAAAGAAAGCAAAAATCAATTTAGAGAGAATAACAAGGACCTTTAAAGCTTTGTAGAATATAAGAAATTCCCAAATCTTCAACTGTTTTGCATGTTTAAATGAATTAGTGCTCCCTAGAAAAGTGTTCCTGCTGATAAGTAGAAAATAAAACTCTGGCTTGAGAACTGTAGCAAAATACAAGGAGCCTCAAGCTGTCTGATTGTAGGCTTTAAATATCCAGAATGATTCATCTGCTTTTTTGTTGTCCAAACCTGTAGTTAAAAATTACCGTATACTTTAAGTAAATTGAAGAAGGGTTGCTGCAGAAATGTGAGAATAAACTTGAATGACAAAACATCGAATTATTTTCAATTCCTCCTTTATAAGACTGCTCTAACAGTCAAAGAATAATTATTAGTGACCTGCAGTGCTATCCAGAAGGAGTTTGTAATTTTCAGTTAAGTCGACACTGAGGATTTAGCAGCTGCCTATGTAAGAAGAGTGGGCGACATAGGCAAATTGTGAGAATTGGCAGAATGTGGCTTGGATGGTTACTTATTAGATAAAGGCTGGAGCGCACAAGACAGTCTAAACAGATTGCTGATAAATTAGGACGTACCTACTAAGTAGACTGCAAAGAGAATGACGGTGTAACAAGTCTAGGTACTTGTATCTCAGTTCTTCTTAACCGGTGATTAGCGATTAGCTTAGACTTTTTATATCACCTTCCTCAACATACGGCTTTTGCTGTCCTTCAGCCTTTGCTTGCTGAAAGTAGAGAACAGATGGGAGAAACAATAGCCCTTCGTGTCTGACTGAGGAAAGATAAGAGAACTAGGTCTCTCGAACCTGAAAGTAATCTGATCATACTGCTGCATCATCTGGTACGTAGCTGTGGCATTTGCTCCGGTATCAAAAGCCCAAGCACCTTTGGTCAGCATGGACAAATGCCTGGGATGTGTCAGTTTCTGTGCAGCTGAGAGTAGCACTTTCCTGTGCTGGAACTGTCTGGAAGGGGTGAAATTCAGAAGAACCCCTTTCTTCCCTCTCCCATCCCGTCCCGATTACAGGCAAGATGGCAACTCACAGGTATTATGGAAGATGTCCTCTTAGATGGAGCTACTCAAACAATGTGACCTCTCCTCATCTCCCAAAACCTTGAGAAGAGGAAGAGACAAGAGGAACTGCAGGGTTAGTTGTGTTTTGGTCTATGAAAGAAAGCATAGTTGCCAAGGAGAGAGGGGATTATGCAGGTTTATCTGTACAGTGTAAGAGGATGAGAAAAGCTGTGCTCCAGCATGGTACTTCCACCTGTGGTGAGTACAGAGTACACCCTTCATGGACTCATTTTTAGCCTGTCATGTAAAAGTAATTACCCCGTTGCCACTTCATAACTTAAGAAAGAATTGAGCTTGGGTATCAGTTGTGGCTCTTAGGTGGAACAACTAACTAGTTTTCATTCACCACCCTGTATGTCTCAATGATGATCTCTCAGCCACAGATTTAAGTGGTTTGGTAGGTCTGGGAGCTCCATGGGAAGTGGCAGCTTCTCTCTGCTTCCCCAAGCAAGAAGGGGATGTCAAAGAGCTCTCCGTCTTGTGTTTGGTGTCTTGGCTTTTTCCTGTCTCCCTTCCAAACTAGAGAGTTTGTGTTTTGCAGTACGTCATATGAAATCCGTATACGTAAGTGTCGCTGTGCTAGTAAGTGAAAACTATTTTGAGACCTCTTCTGTCTTTATGGGCATAAGGTGACTGGAGCGAGGGAACTTCAGAAGACCAGTGCTGTGGTTTATCAGGCAGCATGGCTGCTGTGTTTGCATCACATTCAGCGTGAGCAGATGTCTGAGGAGCTGCTCTGACCTTGCTTCTGGGTGGTTTATAAATAGGGAATGGGAATAAGTTATTTTTTCATTTGTCATTGTAAGGGAGGTATTAAACAGAGAGTCTACAGTTTCTGAGAAATCCAGTGATGGGTGGACAATAAAAGGAGAAACGGTGAGGGGAGAAGAGATTGGGAACTGGGAACATTACTTGGGTAAGGGTTTTAGATCGGAGCAGCAAAATGTCTGAACCTCGCATGTTTTTTAATGAAAAAGATCTGTTTGTGATGACAGGATGACTAAGGAAGAAAAATCCCAAGATTTCTGTGGAGTGATCCATGAGTCAGAAATTGCTGGCACTTGGAGAAGCATTCTCTCTGCTTAGCTCCTACCCTGCTCTCCTGTTTTCTTCTCTCTTTAAATGACCATGCTGTGGATTGAGACACGAATTTGAGGAGCCCTTGGTCCAGTTCTTAAACAGGGCACCTATCGACATTATGTTTCAGCTGTCCTGGTGAACATTAACTCCTCTCCTGCTTTCTGAGTTTGCAGACTCAGCCAAGACACAAAGAATTGAATAACCCTTAAAGAATGAACTCCTTTGTTGCCCACCGAGGCATAGCTGTGGCATTGTTTTCACCACGGGCAGGACAGTGAATAATAGCGTTGCAGCTGCTTCACTGAGCTCTGTGCTGGAGGATGCTTTAGTCTCATTGGACTTTTTTTCCCAAAATCATTCACGTGTGGAAAAAGATGAAATCCATTTGTAAGCAAGACTTCGTTATTTTTTTGTAAATAAGAAAACTGAGAGTTGTACTGTGGGGGAAAAAAAACAAACAAACCACCAAACCACACTCTCAGACTTCACTCTGTAGAAATTTGAAGGTATGTGGCAAGGTGTCAGCACTAACTTTTTTCAAAATAAATTTTCAAAATGTGGACACAGCTTTCTTCTCATCCTGTGTTCTGCATCTGTTATTACTAGTCTGGGCAGAACTTTATCTCCGTTGATCAAGGAGACTGCCCTTGCCTAGGCGGCATTTAGCACTGCTCCATCCTCAAAGCCCAACAAGGAGTAGGCTGCTCATTGCATTGACTCAAAGCATTTACCTCACAGCATTCCACTTTTATGTTTGATTTAGTAGCACCAACTACCTTTTAAAAATGTTTTTGCATTGCTCTCAACTCAGTCTGCCAAGAACTTTTGTCCAGTAGAGTTTAAGCTACTTTTTAAGTGTAATTTAGACATAATTATCTCACCAAGATTTTATCTATTGAGAGCAAGACTGTATTCATAAAGGGCTCCTTTTAAAATATTTTCTCAAGTGGATTCTTCTCTGTTTTGCCAGACCCAGTTTTATATGATGAAAGTGATAAGCCTTCAGTGTCTTTGCACAATAGTTCACTGATCATCAGTGTGGTCAGCAGTGATCAAAAAAGAAAACCATTTTATGAATTACTATGAGATGAATAGAAAATAAAATGAAGGCATAATTGTGTTGCTGTCTTAGCCTGTGGTGTGTCTTATGCCCTGAATGATGGTCAGTTTTTAGTCCTCTGTCTAGGAAAAAACTTAGTAGAACTTAAAATTTCAGAGAAATGCAGCAAGGATGACCAGCTGTCTTCCCAGATTTTGAGGAGAGAACAACGTGGGGGCAAGGGAGATCCGTGTTAAACTTGACAAAGTCCTAATAGAGAGAAGGGTAAAGAGTGGGGACACTTGTTTTCTCTTCCTCACATGAGGACTGAAGGCCACCATCAGGTTTAAGATGAAATACTTCATTCTATCTGTAGCTTAAGCTGTGAAACACATTGCTGCAGGATGTCTTTGATGCCCAAAGTTTAGGGAAGTTCAAAATGTGACTGGACAGGCTTATGAGGAAAAAAATCTTGCAGTCACACAGAAACAAGTTCTGGGAATTAATATGGGTCTGCTAGTTGCTCAATGATATAGTAAAAGGAATAATTACTGTAGGTTTTTTCCATGTTTTTTCTACCTAGACAGATTTGGGACCCTGCTTTTGAAGTCAGTTTGCAGGTGCGCACATGTTAGTAGAGCCACCTCATCTATCTAATTTAACATCCATGATTTTTTTTTTTTTGGTGAAATACCTTGATTTACCAGGTACTAGCAAGGAGCTGTGTTTTCTTTTGTGTGTGACATAGGTGATCCTGTGGATTTTGACTGTTCTGGCAAACTTGATGAAGAGAAGAGACGTGATGTGATGAAACACATTGTTTTAGACGTGCTGGGCTCATGAAAACAGTCTGTCCCAGCCATAATTTTAGATACAAAACTGGAGTCTAATATTAGAGAGTGCATACTACTTTTATTTCATACACAAGGCTATTTTAAATTTTTATACAAACAATTCTTTGGAAAGCAACTTTTCAGGTATAAATTATGTTTGTTTCTTTGTGCTTTTTTTTAAAAAAAGATTGTTCTACCTATCCTTGTCTTACCATCCTTCAAAAAAGCCTAGTATGAAAGGAGACCAACAGAAGTGTACTTTTTTTGCTATCAGTTAAAACTGAACTATCTTAACAAGACTTGAAGGCCACAATGTGAATACCAGTGGTTTTTTTATGTTAAGTATTTGACATCCATCAGTGTTGTCATATCATGCTGCTATCACCACATTGGATTTGGAAGAGGAATGCTACTAGTAATTTGCAGAGCATCATTTAATCATCTTTGTCAAGTAATGGATTTATTATTGATTTCAGGCTCCTATTTAGCTTAGAGAATGGTATCCTGATTTGCTTTGCCTTTCTTCTTCCCCAGAGGATGTAGTGTCATGCTGCACATTTTATAAACCAGCTATGTTAAAATAACATCAGGGTTGAAAATCCAAGCGTTCAGTTCAAGCACTGAGAATTTAAGCACGAGTATCATCTGTTTTATTCACTGACTGTGGCATGGTTTTGTGAAAGAAATAGTACCTAGAAGTAAAATTAGGTCAGGAAACATCCAGAAGAAGCTGGACTATTCTAATTTTGGAATGTACTTTTTTTTAATGTTTGCCATTTAATTTTTCCTGTTTTGAATAGCTTTTGCATGTAATACAAGGAATAATGCTCTGTAGTTCTTGATTTACAAAGAAGGTAAGTTTGGAGGAAAAGTAATAGTTCCACAACAAGTAAGTATGCTAAATCCTATGCAGGTTGTCATCAGGGTTGAATCACAGCAGTTCATAGTTCATGGTGGACAAAGAGTAACTAATAGCGGTAGTAGATTGCTATCCTTTACCCATGTGCTCTAAGGTGGTGGGATGGTGTTGCTAGATGCCTTTTCTGATTTTTCTGTGTATTGCAAACCAGTATCTTTCATCTAGTCTGAGTTGTGCATTAACAAAAATCAGAGTTAACGCTAAATTTCCTAAAAGACATCTAGGTCAAGGTGAAGAAGATGTAGAGAGGAGGAAATTCCGGGTCTATTAGTTAATCTGCCACTAAGAGCATTAGAAAGGCAAACCTTGTTTTTTCCATTTTCAGCTGGACTAGCTTCAGCATCTAGTTGTGGTTTCTGCTTAAAGTTTTCTCCTCTACGTGGTCCACTTGTACCTCTTGCTGCTTGGATATTGTAACCGAGTGACCTTTGCTGACTTTTTGATAAACAGAAACATTGCTCTTCCTGGTGTTTCCCAATTTACTACAGCTGCATTTTAAGGTCTCTTAGTGAGTTTGTAATCCAAATAACATGTTCTCCTAGTATTTCATAATGCTAATTTTCTAATCAGAATATCGGGTGATAGTAAATGATGTCCCACTTTGGCCAGTGTGGTTCTCAGCTGTTTGCTGAGCAGCTGAGGGATATTGAGATTCATCAGTCATGAATTTGTTTTTAGTGTTTTTAGTCACTTGGCCCTCACCACATTTTTTCAGTTCTTTCCTGCTGTTACCCGCATCCTGTCTTCTGTTCTTGTGATCTATCAGCATCGTATGCCCTCCCACCTGTGTTCAGCTCAGGTTGCCTTCTCCTCTGCCCTGCTCCTCGGTCCACCTGAAGCTGGAGACCTGGGAGACAGAAGTAAAAGGGAGGGAGGCATCTTCATTCCTGGTGTCCACTGGGGTTTCTAAGAGGTGGGGGAAGAAATGGGGAAAGGATCTACTAGATCACAAGGCAATTCAGTTTGTTATCTAGATAAAGTCTGCAGTCAGGTGGATGCATCAGTGGGAGAAATGGAGTAATGGGCGCGTGGGATGCGGCTAGGGTCTCCTGCAGCTGCGTTGCCAGCCTCCAGCAAAGACTGAGCTAGTGCATGCTCTGTTTTGTGTAGCCACATGCTTCTTGAAGCTTACACAGATGTGCTGGGTCAGTGTTCTGGTGAGTATTAGAGAAGCCACTTTGAGAGGCAAAAACTTAAAACGATCTTAACCTGGACCTTAGTTGTATGTCAGTGTGCAGACCACATAGAAACAGATTTATTAAAACAGGGGAATCAACAATTAGCCATTTACATGATTCTATGGGAGGTTTAATATTACGGTGTAGCTGTTACTTATTAAGGAATAACTTGCACTTAATGAAATAATAAGCTCTGACATGTCATGGAAAGTGGAGCTCAGTCTGGTCACAGCACAGACCTAAGAAATGGCAATGCTGAAGAATTCAACTGAACTTTGCCATCTGAGGTGGCTTAAAGTTGACAAAGGCCATTTGCATTCTTTTATCTCTGTTTAAGAGGCATTTTTATCTCTGTTTAAGAGGCATTTTACTTTAATTGTGTAATTTAGGTAGGCTACATTGAATCAATAACTTTTACAAGTAGCAGAATATTTTTCTTCCAGAAGAAAAGGATATTTCTGTAGATTTAGATGGTCCTTATTACCGAATTGCAAAATCACTACCATGGAGAATTTCACCCAGATTGTACGTTCAGTTTCCAAAGAGAGGATTTAATATTTTTGGGTGTGTGGGTTCCCCCCCCTCCCCCCCCCCCCCCCGAAATACTTAACTATTATATAACTTGTTTCACAGCATCCTTTTAAACATTCATACCTGAAAGCTTTTATTACAATGAGAAGACAATTGTTTGCTCAGAAGCATAGTTAAATTTTCCAGTGGTGCAAATCTTGGTCTAAATCCTGTTTTATCAATAACTTAGTTTTCTCAGTAGAGCACCAGAAGTGATGGGAGAATCAACAGGCATTTGTGCTTAGTTTTCTTCTTCAAACCACAGAGAAACTGTAGTTTCTGTAATAAAGCGGCATCCATTTTGTTATAGAAAACAGTAGGCTTTTAAAATGGCATTTTATTCTCTTTTATAATCTTAGTTTAAATGAAAATTGCAAATGAGAGTGCCAAGCTTACGTGGATTTGCCATTGCAACTTCTAGAATATGCTTTCTCAAGAGACTACAGAAAATTACAAGTATGCTATGCTGTCTCAATGGCTGCCTAAGGGGAGTTTTGCCCTCCAATAAATAAGACTCTACATATCATAAATCAGCATTTTATCGTCAGCACCAGGTGACTCTCAAATGTCAAGAAAAGGTGCATGATAACTCCCAGATTTCTGTTGATAGCAGTAGCTGCCATCAGGTTGTATTAAGCAGAATTTTGCAAGAGGCAAATGTCACCTTTCTTAAATCTTTCAAGTGTATGCTTTGTGCCTTTTTAATTGAGGGTTTATAAATCCAAACCTAAAATTTGAACTAAAATCTTTGTTGAAACCAAGTAGAAGTGTTTGGAAGAGAGGATAAGCTGGAGAAGTCTTGGCATTACTGGAGGAGGTGCCCAACTTGGACTGATGTCTAATGACAGCAAATGTTTCAGTGAGGAGCATGAAGCGATCAGCTGTTCTGTAGCATAACGGTGATAGAAGGGGCTATTGAATGCGTTTCTCCTGTTCATTTGTATCAGCCTTTGGAAGTGCCATAAACAAGTCTGTGTAACACCTTGGTAGTGGTTTGTATTGTAGAAAGAATTGTTCTGAAAACAGTTTTAAAAACTGGAACTATTTATTGCTGAGGTGAGAATTTTTTTGCCTTTATTTAAAACAAAACAACTCCCCCCTCCCCCCCTTTTCCACTTCTGCCACTCACAGCATCATGTCACTAAATTATGAACTGAACCAGAGAAAAGTAAGTTAATTGTGCATCGCTGGCTATCTGATTAAATCCACTCTTCTGCATTTAGACTCTAGTGGATTTATGAAGATGAAGTAAAGAGGAAGAAATGACATGGCTGCTGAGGGAAAAATGAGTAGTAATGTCTTTTCAACAACAGTCTGATGAAATGTTACATGTTTAAGCTACCTGGCTGTTTCAATTACTTGTGAAACAGCATGGGTTGGATGTAATTCTGCTTGCTAGTGCTTGCTAAGTGCTTTTAGATGACCCAGTTTTGGGATTGATATAAGGAACCTGTAATTGTTGAATGCAAAAGAAACACTCTAAAAGGGCTCAGCAAAACTCCTGAATTGGGCTGCGTTCTCCAGGAAATGTGGGACTGGTGTTTTAAAATGCCAGATGCCTATTTACTTGTAAAAGTGAAAAAGTGATAGTATATCGTTAATGAAGTAAATAAGTGGAGCAGATCAATAGGTGACTATTTAAGAGGCTCTTTAGATGATTATGCTACAAAAAGTATGCAGGAGGAAGAAATATCAGGCTTCTGACAGCTAAATCAATAAATCAGTAACGGAGATAAGCTTGTCATCGAGAATCCTACCCACATGTGAGAAAAGGACCGGGACAAAATTGTTAAAGATTTTTTTCAGTCTTCACCCTGAGCTTTTTTTCCTAAACCATCAACTCTAACTTTGCTTAAATTTAATGAAATAGAGCAAATTAAAGAAATAAAAGTAATACTGGAAAGCTTCAGTCTGAATAGAATGTGCTTTGGAAAGCTTGAGCCTTTGACATCAGGGTTAGATCAGATATACTGCTCTGCAAATGCAGTTGCTAGCTGTGAAGGGCTTTATTGCTCTTTCTTCATCTTAAACTTTAATATACGCAGTTTCTGTGAAGTAGCGAGGAAGGAATTTTCAAAAGTGCAAAAATTTGCTCGGAACCTTATTTTTAGTGTGCCAAATCCCAATTACCATACACATTGCACATTTGGAGTATGTGAACAGTCTCACCCACTGCATCTTGCCTTATGAATACTTAATAACACTTAAGTGGTTGACTCTTACAGATCCGCACCTTTTCTAGGAGTATTTTGTTTTGTAATGCAACTTCTATCAGTTAAGGTGGTTAAAAGTTCACTAGTGAAGATCACGAGTGCTAGCTAGCATACTGAAACTATTTACTCCTTGGACAGAGATGCAATAAAAAACTCAGCACTTTCTCTGTAGTCTATATTTAGCCTACATCTCTCACCTCTATGGAACGGGTTTTACTTTCGTTACCTTGAACCTCATACCCATTTAGTCCAACACAGTGCACAGTGAGGTCAGCCTTCTGATGTGTGAGGGTATCATTTTATGGTCACACTTGAGCAGGTAACAAATCATGGGCGCACTTTGGTTCCTCCAGGTTCTCATTAGCATCCTCAGTCCTAGCAGCATTGCACCTTGCAGCTGGAGTGGAGAGCGCTGTCGTGTTTCATAATCTGCTGTGACTTCTAGGTGTAGGCTCCCAGTTCAGCTGGTCCTCCTGTGTGGTGAGACAGTGGATGAGGAAGTAGCGAAGGCAAAGAGGTAAAATAGATGGGTACTTCTGCAGGGATGGCATTCATGCAGCCTGCTGTGATCCAGGACTCTGGCTGGGAGTCTCCCAACTCCCCAGCAGCCATGCTGCCCACCGAGCAGCCGGGAAACATGCACCAGTGCCATGTGTCCTGGCTGAAGCCAGGGAGGAGCTGCATAGGTGAAGGTAAAATAGAAGGCTTAGTGGCTGGAGACACGAGTTGCTACCTCTCCTTCCCCTTAGGTAGATCCCTGGTGAGTTCACTCTTGTTAAGCCCAGAATGTAACGTCTAGCATAAATTTTATGCTTTATGGTAGGATCCCCACAAGGTAGAGACTGATTGGTCCTTCCTAGTTAAATAGAAAAGATTTCCTTAACTCTCCAGCTGTCTCTGCAGTGCACAAGTTGAATCTTTTAAAACTTTGGCTTCCACTGCTTCTCTAATATTTTGATGCCAGTTGTGTTGCTGACATGTTTCCCTGTTCTTCTTGTGTGAAACATGTCTCCGCTGGAGGACAGTCTTTGTGGATTGCAGACTTTCTTTCCTCGATGGTTTGAAGATTGTTGTCAGGGAAGTAATTCCAAATATTTAATTTCTCAGTTTGTGGATGGATCTATTTATTGCAACTGTTGGGATTCTCATTAGTGGAAATTAACACAAGCTGTGACATAGCTTGGCTTGACTTTTCCACCACAGACCACAGTTACATGAGCTGAAATAACTCATTGCTGAAATCATCTGTAGTTGAGAAGCTTTCTGTCAAGTGGATTTACAGAGAGCGGAGCACAATTACAGCCTGGGGAGCGGTGTAATGCAGAGCAGTTACTCCACTGGAGCAGGACGTATGGCAAGCCATCGGCTGAGCCTGCATCTCCAACTTGACGGCTGTGATTGCCTATCTCCAGTGTGTGCTTTAAGATAGGGTGATGCTGCAGGCGGAAAGAGGTGATGCTGTTACCTGGAAGGAAGGTGATGTAAGAGTGCATTCTTTGAATGCTGTGCGTTTCTGATACTTATTTTTACAAGATGTGTTAAAAGTCTGAAAGGAATTAAAAAAGGTACAGTATGATGTGACATCTATAGAGCCTGCCTTGTCTGAGCTTCTGTACTCACTGTTGGTGGCTTATTTCCAAGAAGGTTCAGAGATGACTTAATTACCATCAGTGTGCAAGTGCCTGCATGAGTGGGGAATTTCTAGTGGAGAGCTATTTAATTTAGTAGCAGAATGAATGATAAGGTCACTTGGAGCAAAAAGAAAAATAAGTTGGGGGCCATAAATACCCTTTCCCGAGGAAGGGATATTTGCGATCAGGATGACTGAGCAAAGGTGATTGAATATAACTACTCTGTCTATGTACCACTGAAGATGGTGGCTTGCCCCAGCTACTGGGTCGGAAGTAGAAGCCCCATGAGGAGGATCTATGCACAATGGTAAAAAGGGCTCCCTGGCCATAGGGAGGCAAAACATAGAGGAGGTTTGCCATAGCCTATTGGCCATACTGCCCTTGACATGTTCCATGTTTAGCCTACTTTCTCCCTGCCTGCCTTCCCACCCCCCCCACCCCCCCCTTTTTTTTTTTTATTTTTAAATAAAACCCATGGTGATGTGTGCAGGAGATCCTGTCTGTATTGTGATTCTTGTTTACTCCAGTTACTTCTTGGCATCTCAGTCACTAGTCGTTTACTGCCACTTGTTCAGCTCCTGGCACAGTTAATTAACTGGTAGGCTGGGAAGGAAACGTGCTTCTGTGCTTTTTTTTTTTAGCGTTGAGAATAAACTTGTGAAAACTGGTTGTTTCTTATGGTTTTTATATATGATGGAATGATGGGAAGGCAGGTGTGGTAATACTATGTATTGATTTTTCATTTAATCAACCCTGAAGGTAATTTTTCTGTATTGTGTATTGTTTGTGGATGAATCTACTCACAAAAAGATGGCTAATGTTGCAATATGGCTACAAGAAGTTACTGTGAACACTTAAATCCAGTGACGTGGTGTATCTGTGAGTTCAGCTATTTGTATTTTGTTGTAGACCTCTTAGATATGATACAGTGGAATCCTCTTAAACACAAATTCCATGTAGCAAGTGACAGAACATAATGAAAGCATAAACTGTTACACAAATAAAACTGTCAGATGCATAATGCTGCAGCTATAAACAGCTGTGGATTTCAGCATGTTGCACAGAGTTGAGCAAGCTGGGTTAGGATGTACATTTTTGGGGTCAGTTTTGTCTGTCATAGAAGAGCTTGAAACAGTATTGATACTTGCTAAAATAAAACTTCCTTTCTTGCAAAGGAACCCTTTCTTGTCAATAGCTTAAAATATCTGCACTGCTAACAAATTAGTAATTATCTTTATATAATGAATTGCAATTGAAAAACACTGTATGGACGTTAAGTGATGCAAATAGTAGGAGATACAACATGTCTTTGATACAGTGCAAGATGATTTCTCAACCTGTGTGGAACAGCACTACTAAAGAATGCTTGAATTAAGGGTGAGGTTTTTTGTTTATGCTTTAGGTATTTTAAAATGTGTAAGGAAGTATGTCAGCATTGTCAGAAGTCATTCAAAGCAGCTTTCCAATCTGTCCTCCAGAGGAGTCTGCATTGTTGCTGTTGGACTCGGTGACCAACTGGGCTGTTGAAGGAGCATGCCCATTGTAGGTCTACCCTGGGCTGTATAGCAGGGTAGGGACGACTAAAGGAGATCCTGAACACTTCTGTGCTCCCTGTGGTTGGTCCTCAGAACGCGGCAGTGGTGTTTTACCAAAACCCTCCCACAGCTGCAGGTCTGGGCTTCTGGATAAGAGTTTTTGGTAAGATCCCAGCACTGACATAACTAAGTGATGTTTTCCTGCTGTGCTGATGTTTTTCTACTTTGTGCCTGGCACAAACATTTTGGAAAGGATCTTATTCATTATCATTAACCTTGCTCTGCATGGGGATGGATGATGGAGGCTTTAGCAAAAAAAGAAAGACAACCTGTCCTCTGTTAAACAAACATACCCCAACACCATCCCATCAGGCGGTGCTGGCACCGGCGCCAGCTCTGGGATGCATGTTTAGGAGCTGCTGGAGGGGAGGATGGCAGTGTGTGGCTGCTGTTGACTGTGCTGGTGGGCACCTTGCAGGAGCAGCCGTCTCCGCTTTGCAGCAGCGCGGGGCTACATGTGGTGTTTGCCATGGTGTGAATGGATGTGTCGACACAACTTGAGCATTCTCCTCTTCGCATTGCCTGTCTCAGCTCAAACTTTTCCGTGATGCAGCTGTATAAATATCTGAGTCCTGCCTACGTGGCCAGTAACTGCAGATACTCCTTGTGTCTGTGGCCAGATACAAAGCATGTGTCTTGCCAGCGCTGCTGCAGCTTGGTGATCCCTTCTCAGCTCAGCCTGTGCTGTAGAACGAAGCTATTAAAACATGTGTAGGTTTCAGAGACACCTGAAATTTCCAGATGGGATGCTCAGTATCTTATAGTTGGATATTTGTCCTTTGGATGCTGTACATAAAACAAAGATTTTCCTGCGCTGTGGTGCTTGTGGCCCACAGGTATGTGGTATTAAGAGCAAGACTGTAGCTTACTTTAGTGGACCTAAAACACATTAAACAGTTTTTAAGTAGCCTGCATTATTTTAACAAGGTGATTTATTTTTTTTTCCTCCCCAGGAGAATTGTTCCTATGTAAAAGTAAAGTAATTTGGATGACTTTTGAAGGCATGCGGCTCATGTTTTACGTAACGCTGAGTTTTCAGGTGACCTGCTTTGTGACCCAGTATCCCGGTCCTCTGGCAGATTTGTAAATGTTCGTAGTACAAATTTGCAATACAGGGCACACTCTTGGAAGGATGTTTGCTGCCACCAGAATAGGACAGATGCCCGTCACTCTTGTTGCATCATTACTGGCAGGCAGTGTGCTGAGACCTTCGTGGCGGGAGGCTGAACTGCTCAGCTTCCATCAAAGAAGCCAAGGCAAGAAGAGCAAGGAGACGAAAGGGGAGGTTTTACGGTGGTGGAAAAGCCTGGTCGTTGGCTTAGTTCTGCTTAGTCACTGTGGACCCAAGATCCTAAAGAGAAGCTTTCTACAAATCTCCCAGAACACCGTAAAGGGGAAAGTAATGGCTGGTGCTGCAGTGGCGGTCCTCTCAGAGGAAGAGCTTTGAGGAAACATGGATATTCCCATTTTGTGTAGTTTATGGAGAAGGCTCGTACTGCACTGCTCCTGCTCAGCAGGATGAGCAGGTGAGGATCCCTGCTGAAAACTCCAGTGGAGTCATCCTTGAGCCGTGTTAGCTTCAATTACGAAAATCAATCACTAGGGCTTCATTAAACCAAACACTGTATTTTAAAGTTTATAAAAGTTACTATTAGCAGTCATGAAGAAAGATCTGTTTGTTTTTGTGGATTATATTAAGTGTAACATTGATTTTGACTTGAAAGTGTCCAAAACCAGAATTTAAGGCAAATAAAATGGGCACGAAGGGACGTGTTTTGCTTGCATTCATAAAGATGGTACTTCAGGGATTTATATGAAATAGAAAACCTTCTGCAAGTTGCATGAAATGTAATAAATTGTGCCTGAAAACGCCCCCAGTTTGACTATAAAGGCCTTATCTCACCCATGTAAAATATTTATGCGTAAATGCATATTTTATATTTTTACTTTACCATCCTTTGGTTGCTTTATACTTTCATAAATGGCATCTTTGGTGTTTACTTGTAGTGGAGGCAGCAAAAAAACCTCATACGTTTTATTTGATGTTATTACTTTGACTTTCTTTTGGTTTATTTTGGGTATAAGGAGGAGCAAAAAGGCTGATTAGAATAGAGTGCTCTAGGGTGATAAAAGCAAAAGTGGAGAGCTGGAAATTTTTTCTTGAAGATCTTTGTTTAATTGGGACTTACCCCTCAGACACATGAATCCAAAGCTTTTCGTGTTGTTTTACATGTCACTGTTGTTTGTCTGCTGCTTCTACCCCACTTTGAATTGTATCTAGTGTTAGTCTAAGAGGATACGGTTTACTGTATCTGATTTTTAAAGCATTTGTCACTGATTCTGTGGTTAAAAGACCTAAAAAGTTCTCAAGTTTTGTAGTTGGGAAAAATATTGTCTGAACATTCTAAGGTGATGCTGTCTTGGCATTTGGTAGTGATGTGGTTGCTGTAGGAATATTTGTGTCCTGTTTTAATGTTAATGTTTCTGAAAATGTTCAGTATTTTGAGTGTTTTCAATAAAATCTTCAAGAGTGATTCAAGTTTGGGAGATACTTCAGTAAGTGATTTAAAGCTCAAACTGTTTATTGAAGAGAAGGTGAAAAGGTGGCATTGCTGTTGCTTAGAAATACTTAAATAAGAGAAAGATATAAATTTAGGAAAAAAGGAAAGAAGAAAGCTATAGGAAAAGACAAAATTGATAGGTGAAGCAAGACAATTTGCAGAGAGAACATAGAAAACATGTTTACAGGAGGTAATTAGCAGTTGATGCAATTTTTTAAGGGACTTAGTAGATCAAAGATGCGGTGGTTTTAGCAGCTTTTCACCTTAAAATTTGTAGTTACCAATTTTATCACAGCATGTTTTGGACTTCCTGAAGTTGAAAGGTTTATAAAAGGATTCTCCCCCCCACTTCCCCTGTGTCCTTCCAGTGGTGCTTCTGATTCCACCGTCCACTGTCCCACCTCATTGCTTTGATCTGTTTGTTTTCAATGGTATAGCCAAGGCAAGGTAAAGGCTATAGGTGCTGATGTTGGGGGCGGTCTTGCTCTTGCTGCCAGCCCCTGCTTCTCTTGTGCCGGTACCAGCGTATGCTTGGTGTGGTGGTGGTGCGTCACTCCCAGGGCCTAATTAGCAGCTCTGCCAGTTTAGGGCTGGCAACAAAAATTAGAGGAGCTTTTAGCTCTTTGCACCAGCTAAATGGGAGCGTTGTTGGCGCTGGAATAAAAGAGGGACCAGTGCAAGCAAAAGTAGGAAATGGGACAGTGCCCTTTGGTGGCAGTGATGCATTGGGTTAGTTCAGTTGTTGTGTGAGCTGCACCCTTACTTCCAGAGACCCGGAGCAGCCTGCCAAAGCAGAGGCAGGGAGGTTGCCGGCTGAAGGGGCGATCCAGACGGTTGTGCCTCCCAGCCAGTAGATTAATCCTGTGTTTTCAGCAGGTTCTGTGAAATGGATAAATTTAAGACTGTTGTAATGCACTTTGCTTTCCAAATATCCTAGTGAAACGTTTGCTGAGTTAGTCATCTAGGGGGAGGGAGAGGGTGGGCAACTCCTACGACTCCTACACGGCATGTGATGTGGGAGGTGCAGGATTACACTCTTGTGGTATCTTATTCTTAACTGTTTTTTCAGGCGAGGCATTGCTGAAGAGGAGAGGGTTTGGGTTTTTTTTGCTTGCAGACCTGGTCTGTGTTTTATCAGCTCTTTCTTGAAGAAACTATGAATTTCATACCCTAAATCCACAAACTTTTGGGATCCTGCTGGTCCTTTCTTGATAAATTGTCCTTTTGGGATGAAGGACTAATTTTTCAAGATGTTGCAAGAAGAAAACTTCTTAAGTGCAAAGAAAATTGCAGCGTGGCTATTCTAAATCAAATGTAAAGGAATTGTGGTGTTCTGGTTAAGCTACTATTTCACTGGCTGCTGGGACTGACTGATCCTACAGTGTAAGGAAGCATAAGGAGTTGAGCAAGGGTGAAGAGAGCTGTTGCTATAGGTCTTGCTGTGCTCCCTGGGCTTGCTGAGCTAGTGAGACTCTGCACTGTAAACTTGGTGCTTTCACTTTTTTGGAAGTGGGCCTTGTATATATTAAAATACTAAATTTCATCCCATTAGTGTTAGTCTCTCTAAATAAATAATTTAATAGCGGCTTGGGACTGGCTGTTGAGCCATGATAGCAGTGGCCGGTGCAGAAGGGTAGTTCTTACTTAGCTGAAATAAATCTGAGCATTGCAGGAGACCATTAAGTCAGTTAACTCTGATCTCAAAGTAAAACCTTTTTAAACTTCCAGTATCTGAGAATTATTCTGGCTTTTTCCAGGAAGGGAAAAAAACCCAAACTTATTTAACTTGCCACAAGAGGAAAAACTTGTTGTGCTCAACCAGTCTGGATGGTCTGTTGGCTCTGAATGAATCCAAATTCTTTATTGACATTCAGACTGCAAAATACAACAGATACCTAGAAAGTAGTTCATTTTCATATGCTATTGCTAACGCAGCTGTTTGAATGCTGATTTACTCACCGCATGAGACCAGAATACAGATTTACGCTATAGGATTCATGCCCTGTGTTTGAAATGGCTTTTTGTATCTGTGTAAATATTCTTTAGAAGAGGAGAACTAACTTCTGATTGTAAAAGTACTTTAGGCTTAGGAATGTTTTTGTAAAAGCCTAATTTTTATTTTTGCTATTTCTTAGGGTTGTGAAGCCCCACACATGCTGTTGTGATATGTGTGGTATTATGGTAATAGAATTACTCTAAATTCATTTTAGCTGTTTGTAAAGCAATTTTGTGTGTACCTGTAGAAGAGGATTGTGCTGACTTAGCTAAATCGGTCTCTGAATTGGTATGATTTACATAAGCCATAGGTTGATGGACATGCTGATAAGAGGTGCGGGGGGGAACTGGATGAAAAGTGGGCGCATGGGAGCAGAGGCTCACTCTGGATCCATCGCTGGGGCAGTTGCATTGCTCCTCTGAAACAGCTGGGCGGTGGCAGGTGAGCCCGGTGCTGCCAGGCGCTTCAGTCTGCCGGCGTGATGCATCTTCTGGAGCTCGGGGTATACTGATGTTCCGGGTACAGCCGGTCTTCCCATGAAGCTGATGCATGTGGAATAGTTCCTGCAAGAGACACAAACATCTGGAACGTGTATTTCTGCACTTCATTGGAAAAACAAGTTGCTAGAGTTTGAGATGACAGCTGGGGTGTCCATTGGTCCATGACTTCTGTGGATGTGGGTAATGGTGTAATGGGTACCTGCAACCTTTTATTGTGAGAAAATCACTTTCTTGTTAAGGCTGCAGTGCTCGACTGTATGTGAGTGCAAGGGGCTTTCAGTTGCACAGGAGTAATTGTGTGTTGTGAAAAGTTGATAAAAGGGGTTAACGAAGCTTCTCAGCTCTCTTCAAAACAAAAGCTCTCTTCTCAGCCCTGGGTTTAGTTTTTAATTAGTTTGGATTACAGTTTGATTTAAAGCCGGTGAAGGGATAGTGAGTTCATGTGGTCTGGAGGTTTGAACCTTATGCTGCTATTTGTACTTTTTTGGTTAATAATGTATCCTTTGCTGGAAGGATGACTGGTGGGTTAACAGGATTCCTTCCTGTGAAACATTTTTAAAGAAAAACCAGACTTTTTTTGCAAACTTCATATCAGACTAGAGTTGCCAGACAGCAGTGCAGAATAAAGAAAAGAGTGGTTTATTGTGAAATCTGCTTCTGTTTAGGAAAAAATAAATTCCGTGCAATACCTAATTCAGTGGTGTTACATTTTTTTCCTTCTCCTAAGCTATAGAGGCAGCATAATTTTATATACTTCATATTGAAAATTCATTCAAATGCAGTCTGGATTTATTTATTTTTATTATCTCATCAGCAGAATATACTTTTTTACATGCGTGTTTTTTATAGATATATAAAAAAAGCAGGTTAAAAAGAATGTTCCTGAGGAATTGTTTTATTTGTTAGCACAATATATATGCTTTTAATGCAATTTAGATTGTATCTAGCGAAAATTGAGCTTGAAATTCTGAAGCTGGTGCTTGTTCTTGTAAATAATGCACACTTTAAGTGAACACTTTGCATCATTATCTTGAGCAATGGTTTAGCCTTGATATATTTCAAAACATGTATCAGATAATGTGTTGTATACGTACATGGTTATTTATGGATATAAACTTTCTGATTAGATATTAATGTTAAAATAATATCAGAATGTTTGCTGCAGATGTATTCCTTGTTCTGCCCTTTAATCAAGACACGGTGTTAATACTGCATATAAGAAATGATATGCAGGTACTAGAATTTGTCAACTTTTCGTGAATCGGGTAAGCACTCTGTTTATGACTTGAAGCTCTTTTCCTTCAAAATGGTATATTAAATAATATGTAAGATAAATTTAAGAGGATATGTTTTCTAGCAAGCAGTTTGTTGTAATTTGATTGTTGAGAAGACCACATTTTTTTGGTATTTAAAGGAAGCTGGTCCTGAAAATGTCTTAGCAGAGCAAATTACCTGATTGAAGAAAATGCATTTGATACTCCTTATTTCAGAAGTGGAGCTGTTTGTGCAGTCATTTAGAAAGACTGAGCTAGCGGCGGTGTCTGGAGAGCATGTCCTTTGTGTAATGAAAAACCCACCCCGAGAAAGGATTTTTACTGGGATATTTTGGGACAGAGCTTAGACATCTGTTCTGCTATCTTTACTGTTATATCTCCAGCTGAGTGTTTCCTTCTCTGTCCTTCCTTGATACACACGGATGATGATCTGTGCCTTATATTGCAAAAGGACTTCCCGCAGATAGAAGAAAGGGTAGAAGAAAACTCTTGCCAGCTTCTTTTGCTAGCCATTATTTGTCTGAGTTGCATGGAGCTTATGTGGAAATGCAAATTTAGTAGTTACTGTTTCTTGAATTATACTTGGTTGTTAGTCATTGCTGAGATTCATAATGGTGACATTTTGATAAAGTCACAGTGTGCGGATGTGTTCATCTACTTCCATATGAAGAAACTTGTGTTCTTTTAAGTGCATTTAAAGGACCTTTCTTAATTCAAAATACCATTGTGTAAAAGGTTGTTGTGAAGCTAGTTATTTTGTTTTCTTAATGTAATTCTACTCACTCCTTAATTTCATTTCTTCCTGTAGTTAAAACAACTGGGTTGCTGACTGATCACACCTGTAGTGCCCTGGTACTGTAAGTCTCCTGTACTGAAATTAAGATGAGAGTTTGTAGTGTTTATCAAGAGGATCTTCAGTTATCCCAGTAGGACACTGCATTTCTGCTGCTGAAAGTCCTCAAGAGCTGGGATTTACTCTGGAACTTACTCTGGCAGCTGCTATGCAAGAAACTCCCCCTTTGCCGTGGTGTTTTGGATTTTGTCTATCAGCAGTTTCCAGATAGATGCTTGGGGAAAGTAGGTACCTGGATGGCTAACTTATGGTCACCCACAAATGCTGGAGCTTGCTGATTTGGAGGTAAAAGTCTTTGCTAGTGTATGCAATGTAATTGGAACCTTGCCTTGTAATTTCATATATTGATTGCTTGCATACGTTGGCTAAGCCTGCAGCATACCTTTACCCATCTGACTTTCATAACCCCTCGTCCATGGTGAAGCTGTGCAGATATGCCATCCCTCGAGGGATGGTGAGGTGTAATAGGACAGGGGTTGACGTACAAGTTAATTGACCCATGCTTTTTCTCTTCTGCAGTTTCACTATCATGTTCAGGGTAGATCAAAAACATTTTTAACTTTCTGAACCAGGACTTGCCTTAATGATGTAGCATACACTTTTAAAGCTTTTTAGCCAGGGAGCGTGCAGGTGTTTCAAAACCACTGATGTTACTTTGCATGCCCAAACTATTCTCTGTAGGTGAAACCAAGGAAATGCAGCTCATGACATCGGTCTTCGGAGGTTGTCCAAGCAGTACACTGTTTCTCTAGGTAATGTTCTAGGTGGCATCTACAAAGAATTTGATGTGAAAAGGAGCTAAATTTAGTTATAAACTTGCCAGGTGCTAAAATAAAAGCGATGCTCTGAGGGAAGTGTTTTGTTAATCTGGTATTTGGGGATTAATTATTCTTTTGAGTTCTGTATGTTCTAGCTGTTTGCTAGGTATACTGTGAGCTGAGCAAAGTGGGGCCAATCTGTTCACATCAAATATTTGTCTGCACTCTTCCTGTACCTTTATTTTGCATGTATGTAGGTGTTGACTGATAGTAAGGAAAACAGTGGGTAAACAGTTCAGTCAAAAAAGCTTATTTATAAGATTTTAACATGCATCTAAGAAGGAACCTCTGGCATGGAGTGGAATAATGAAGTTTACACAGGCACAGTTTCAATTACAATTTTGGACGAATGCGTATTGATGGTAGAAAGAGCTGCTTCTGCTGAAGTGCTAGTGCTGCTGAAGGACATGAGATGTGCTGCTGTTTCCACAATGCAAAATAATCTGCTTCCTTGCTAGAAATCTGTTTTCGCATTATCTTTTTTTCTTTCCTGGAGCTTTGTGCATGAGGAAACGGGGGGAATTATCCTCAGCTGATAGTGTCTCTAGCTTACCTCTGCGTTGCCCCGTAAATCCTGCTATACTGTTGTCACCTGTATAGTTATGAAGATGTATGAGACCCCAGCCTCCATGTAATACAGCTCTGGGCAGTGGTGGATTTTCGCTTGAGTTGCTTTGCACACCAATGCCAACATGTCAGATGCAGTTTACACTGTTTGAATGAACATCAGCCCTCTAGCAGGAACTTTTAAAAACATTACTCAATAAAATTCAATGCAGAGTTGAGATAGTGAAGATAATCCTCCATTTGCTTGTAGAACAGGTGTATGTTATATAAAACAGGGTAGCACTGGGGATGGTTTTTGAGGCTTATGGTTGGGAGGGAAAGAAATTTGCATCGTAGAGCGTGTGCTGGATTTCATTGTCTTGGGCTAGAATCGAGCTGAAATTCCTGTGCGCTTTGTGGGGAGGGATCTGCTCTGGTCCCTGAGACCGTGCTGCCAGTTTTACAGCTCAAATACTGATTCCTGGTCCTCACGCACCTTTTGACTTCTGTAAGCTTTAAAGAAACACAGTTTGTAGAAGTGTAATTTCTCTTCAGTCCTCCTCGAGCTGACCCAGCCCCCTGGTTAATTTGCTGTGTGCTGTACCATTAAGCCTTGTAAAACTCAGTATGCTGAGCTCTAAACCTGCATTTGCTATCAGCCCTAAAAGTCAAATCAATAATTTGAAGATCTGTAGCTCATTATCCAGAAGGAAATGCCGTGCTGGTGCGACATGCCTCGCGGGCTGGAGAGAGGAGCGCAGCTGGGCAGCCCCGTCTTGTCCTGGTATTTTATTCGGCTCATGTCACACCTCAGGAGAGGGTGGCTCTGCCGTAGCCTTTCCCTGCGGGGAAGAGGGTGGCAGGAGGAAGACTGCTCTCCGAAAGAGAGCTCTGTCTTGCTCAATAATAGGGAGGTAACAAAACATGAATCTCAATGATGCATCCTTCTCGTGCAGAGTCTACTCTCCTCTTACATCCATTGGCCTTGCTGGGCACTGTTTCCTTGCCCAATGTCATGACCTGATCTGCTCTAAGGTGGTTTTCCCCATAATTGCAGGGAACGATGTTGTGTTTTGGCAAGCGTTTGGCTGAAATCTTGGCCAACCCTTTTGATATGGATTGTTTGGCTTTGGCTGGGAGCATCTGGGTGGGGAGAGGAGGAAGGTTAAGGCTGTGTTTGGGGGCAGCTTGGAGCTGTGCAAGGCTCACGCAGGAAGTTAATTAGAGATTTAATTACACAGAGATATTAGGAAATGAAAAACTTGCCAGTGCCAGGGAGGGAGAGCTGCCTCCTGCACAGGGCTCCAGTGGCTGCAGTTTTCAGACACAACCAAACTCTTTCTTTTTTGGTATAAGAGCAGAGCCACAGAGAGGTGGTTTCTTGCGTCAGTCCGTATATGCAGAGATGTGCATAGCAGAGCCCGCCTGTGAAGGGTGGCACGCA
The DNA here is from genome assembly GCF_965638725.1 of Aptenodytes patagonicus. Lineage (NCBI taxonomy): Eukaryota > Metazoa > Chordata > Aves > Sphenisciformes > Spheniscidae > Aptenodytes > Aptenodytes patagonicus. The sequence continues at coordinate 69,520,358 of NC_134953.1, read as the reverse complement.
GAGGGGTCTGAGGTTAATGGATGGTATGGATTTATGGATAATTTTGGTTACACTGGCCGGTTTCTGAGTTCAAACCTCTTGCCATTAAACAGAGACTCTTCCATTTAGCTTGAAACACGTGTGCTGTTGTGGCCAAACATTAGGACGGCAGGTGACAATGTATCATCAGCTCATAGACCATCAGTCAAAAAAGATAGTGCTTACATCATTAGATGTGAGATCATCGCAGAACAAAATTGATAGAGGAAATTAATTATGCAGCTTTTATATTAATCCAAATATCTCTGCCTGTGATGAGGCTACTAGCACACTTTCAAAATTTTTAACATATGATCTTCTACCTCACTGGAGAAAAAAGTCTTTTGGAGTGTTTTTAAATTCTGTTGCCTTGACTGCTGCGGTCTGATAGCATGCTGGGCTGTTCATGAAGCTGCATTTTGGGAGGTTCGTGTTTTTGTCACTGTTAGTAAGTCATTCATTAGTGTTGTTATGAGCCTGAACCTTACTGGGTGGTTGCGTGGTTTCCAAAGCCTCCAGGCTTTTGATTTAAACTTAATGCAGAAAAGTGAAGAAATATTGAAGTATTTACCAGAAAAATGATTCATATTTTTGATGTAAAGTTACTCCCATTTGAACTTTCCACAAACTCAGAATGATGGTAAGAAGGACTGGAGCACATAGACAATCTTTATGTGGTGACTGGGAGAGTCTGAGCTTCAGCATCTTCAGGTTGTGCAGCTTCAGCATCTTCAGGCTGGCTGACAAAGGAGGTAATGTAGCGAGATGGAAGGCTGCAACAGAGTCTGTGTTTTGGTATCCTTAAGTTTAGTTTCCATATGCCTAACCATTTTACTTTTTTTCATGTAATAGAGCACTGTAGAGGTGCACCTGTGGAGCACCCATCAGGTGCCCTGTGGTGGAAACTATTTAAGAGTCTTCTGTAATATGAAAGAGACTTGAGCACGGTTTAGAATTTTTCACAGCAAAGTAGATCACAGGAGCTGTTAAGTGCGTGAAGGAATGACACCTTTAGCAAGTGCCTGTAATGTGTACACAGTGCATGTAGGCAGAGGAGGGAAAAATTCCCCAATTTTATGATCAGTTTGTTTCTGCTATGTTTTAAGAGGATATAGACATAGCATTGTGTGAAAAATAACATACCTGTTTATTCATTTTGGAATTTAAGGTCTACTCTGAGACAGGCACATCTAATCTAAATGTGTTTGCAAAAGTCAGAAATGCAAAAGCACATTTTCTTTAGGTGTGGAACATCACAGATTTATTTCATTGTTTACTCTTGTGTTGATAGATGCTGCAAAAGCTTTAGACGTGGAGGTGAAGTAGTACTTCTTGTTCAGAGTCTCTGGGGTGTCCAGAATCAGACCTAATTTGATTAGAGGCACCGTTCTTTTTAAAGCGGTGACATCTGAAATCTGTAATTTACATACGCACACAGTTTTCATGCTGTTCAGAGACCCCAGGCAAGGCTGTCCACCGTTTCCCAGTGGTTTAAAGCCTCTGGCAATAGCCATTAGGAAAAATGCGTCACTAAAAGGCATAACTGTGGGGAATGGATTATACAAAACGCCTTACTGTGCCGGTACTCTGGAGAACTATTGATGGATACAGAAAACATGGATGTTTAGCTAGTGTTAGCAGATGTGTCTAAACGCTGTGCCAATAGAATGAACTATTTAAAGAGAAAAGTTGCTGCTGTTTGTTATTTCAGGTGAATGCAAAAGGAAAGTGCCTTAGGATAGCTGTGACAGAGTGATGGTTTTGAGTATGCTGACATTGATGATGATGCTCTGTTTTGAGAGAGAATGTCCCCAGTGTCGAGCTGGGGGAGGCAGCTGAGCCGTGCATGGGGCTGCAGAGTCACCAATATTTGTTACTTCTGGCAGTTGTTAGTTACTGAAGAAAAAAAAGAATAAAACCTGAGCGGTGTGGAGGGTCACAGTGTGTGCCCAGTGCTGCGTGCGGGCATCCCAGTGGGACCCTGGGTAGCGGCAGGTGAGCCGCCTCCCTGGCTGCGGGAGCAGGCAGCATCCTTCCAGCTTTGCTTTGCTACTTGGAAATGCTTAACAGCAGCAGCACTGCGGCTGTAGCCCTGTCCTGGCACGTGCTGAGGAACACTAGGCAGGCTGGGGAGACCGCCTTGTTCCCTCCAGATATGGTGACCAGAAGAGTGAGGACTTTTCTCCTGAAAAATTGCAATTTTCCAGTCTTCAGCCAGCAAAGAAAGAAAAGCTCTTAAATCATTTTATCTGCAAGGAGATAAAAACAAGGAAATACACTTTCTTCCCTCCATGATCTTGGACTGGGACAAGAGGAGACCCCCCTGCATCAGATACTAACATGCCTATTCAAAAAGTATATGTAAAACGTAGTTTAAAAAGAAACTCAAAACTTGAGTTCAGCCCTAGTGTCTCCTGCAAAGGGTTCCTGGCTTTTTATTTAGTTTCTGGAACAGCTTCACCTACACTCAGAAGAAATGCTTTCTTTTTTTTTTTTTTTTTTAATTGCATGGAGCATGCTGTGCTATGAGCTTTGAGAGGACCTACCCTTCTTGGCCACCACTGGATCTGTCTCATTCAATTAAAAGGAAAACAAAAAAAAGTGTGGGAGACATCCTGCAAGGACGTGTCGGGAGCAGCGCAAGGCGAAAGAGCTTGTGCTTGGATGCCCGCCAGTGCCGGCTGAGCCGGTGCACTCTGGGTCCTGGGCAGCGCCCGCCCCTGCGATGGGAGTTGTGAGAAAGGGATGCGTTGGGCCACTATCGCCTGTGTCAGAGTCCGCCCTTCGCTCCAGCAGTATGAGGTGGTTATAATGAATGCGAGGGAAAGGCACACAGAGTGAAAGTGACCTTGTGAACCTTAATTGCCGGCTCACTTGCATTGGCTCCGATGCTCCCTGAAGGCTCTGTGCCTGGGTGGCTGTTAGTAGAGGCATCCTATAGGAGGGTCTTAACCTTTGTTTCCTTAATTTGGGTATCAGGCTCTTATATAACAAAATATTCCCGGTCATCTTGCAGTTCCGATCTTTTTCCTTCCTTTTCCTTTTGGATTGTGGTCGCTGCTCTGACACACACTTCAATAGCAAATGTTACTCTGGGCACACTCATTAGGAAAATGTTGATGGTGGAGTTAATAGGAAAAATATTCTAATGTTCTAGACTAAGTCAAGTAAATTGAGGCTTCATTCTTTGTACCAACCCACAGCATACTGTTACATCTCTGAACTTCTTCATTTACATGCTTTATATGTATTTTTTTCTCATTATGTTCATTTTTATGAAAAGAAATACTGTGTTACTGAAAGACAAAGTAAATTAAGTAAGCTCGGTACTAAAATGGTCATCACAAAACATATCAGTTATACGCACTAATGAGTATCTAGACCTTGGATGGTGCAGAAATAAATTGCTCTTTTTACTCATTTTTTTGCTTTTATTGGAAAAGTAAAATTTGGAGACTGCCTGCCTTCCTTCTTTGCACCCTGCTTTCCTTAAATAAAACTCAAAGCAAGATGTGATTTCTTTTCCTGTTCTGGTGGAGGCTTGGGTAGCCTTTTTTAGACAGGTTTGCCAGGATCTATTTTCGGGGCGGATGTCCACTGGACCCTTAGCAGAAGTTGAGACCTTGACAGATAGCGGAGCTGCTTCGAAGAGGTGGTGCTTGCAGGCAGCCACTGTTCCACTGCCAGCGTTCACAGCTGATCAGTTCATTACTCTGCTGAGTGCTTAAAGAGAATACCCTTGTGGCTGTTCAATGTGGCTCCAAAACAAAAACATATTTTGCTCAATTAATAATTGAAAATACGTTATTATGTAAGGTTTCATTGGTACTTTATGGTGCTAGAAGAGCTGTTGTTATTGGGCTTTAACCCCATATTTAACTCCCTGCTTTTCTGCAGTCTGATTGAAGATGTTGCTTAAAATCCAAGCAATTTTAATGACTCTGACCAACTTCTTTATTTCTTTTTTTTTTAAGAATCAATTATGAATCTTGGTCTAAATATGTTTTGTGCTCCCTCTGCTGGCTCAGCAGCAAGGATTAACACTTTGCCTGTGCTCCTCGTGGGGAGCGGTGATGGACGTGTGCCCACAAAGTACGAACAGAGGAGCAGGAGCTTCATTAAAATTGCTGCAGGAGAGACCTCGGTGTGTTGGAAAGGAAGAGGTGGTCTGGGCCAGGAAACCCATTTTGTATTCAGTGGTCCCATAAGGTTTTACTAACAGAGATAGAGCTATAATTTGAAAATAGCATGTCAGTAAAAAAGGTGGCATCTTTTAAAGGTAGTTAGCTTTTTCAGAAAATAAAATAGGAAGTGGGTGATATTGACAGGAAAATAACATTTTAGTAGTAAGCTTGGGGAAGCTGAAGTTTGTACCAGGGTAGAATCAAGCTCCTTACATACAATTAAAAGAGCAGAGAGAATTAAATGCATTTTAGGTATAACTTGATGCCTACAGTTTCTTTTTCCTTAGAAACCAATGAATACGTGTTAAATTTATCTTGGCGTATGAAAAAGATGTAATGACTTGTGCTAACAAGATAAAAGAGAAGGCAGCACTTAATTTCCTAGGTAGTACACAAAATAAAAATGATTTGCATGCCTTCAAATGATTATGCAGAACCTCGTTAAATGCCGTGCAATACAAATGAAGAACAAATGAGTTATCCAGGTAGGACACATTTTTGTGGCTGCAGAATGCACAGGACTCGTTCGCCACTGGCGCTCAGGTTTTTGATAATCATGGCTGGCAAGGCAATGCGTTGAAAAACACAACAATGTCAAGAACATAAAATGGTGATGAAATGTCTGTGTGATATTTCATGGTTACACGGTGGTGCTTTGGTTAAGGATGTGCTTGTTCTCTGAATTTAAATTGTCTGAGTTGCTCTCCTCTATACGTTTACTCCCCGATTGCTGTGTAAGGTACAACCCATTGGTGATGCTTACAGCCCTGCTGTTGTTTTCTTCTAGGGTCTCTCCTAGTAACTTGACATTTTCTGCTGGTGTTTTACAGGCAAATTGTGCTCTTTGAGATTCCAGAGGGCATTTGGTTTCTCTGTAGACTACTGTAATGAGTAATGGCCCTACTAGCAATAGGGGGTAGTGCTGCGTATATTGACTGGTGCAGCACTGTAATGGGACGTGGAGAGGAGCTTTGTGCCCAGCTCACTCCATTCGAGTTGTCAGTCACTGCTACATCATGGTTGAAACGGTTTATTGGGTATCACTGCCAAATTTTACACAGGTGCCAGATTAATTTTGATATATTGTACTTGTAGCAGTGACTCTGGACAGTTTGTGATGTCTCTGCTGGAAGACTGTCAATGGAAGTATATAAGCAGTTGGCTAACATATCGATGGTGCTGTAAAGAATTTCTTCTAGTATTTTCGAAACATCTCAAACAGGAAATATTACACAGAAACAGGGAAAGGTTCCTACTGTAAGCTAGACTTCTCTCCGGTTTCAGATTGCCTTTTAGATGAGTAAGGGCTGTTTGAAGTGTTGCTTTGCTGCTGTTCCTCAGCCCCTGGTGTGACAAGTCCACTCTGCTCTGGGTGAGACAGGTATTCGGATCTCCTGCTTCTTCCCTTCTGGGGTCTTTGTCTCCCAAAACCATCTTTACAGTCAAGCACTGCAATGCAGATGCTTTTTCTTTGGGAGGTTTTGAATTTGCCATCTTCAGCTTTCTTACATATTCCTGTGATGCACAAATGCCTCCCTCAAAGGTCCCACCTGGCAAATGTCCTTTCCTCCTCTTCCAACCCACCCTGTTTACGTTGCTTACAGGAGACTGATGTGCAATAATGACAGCTTTGTCGGTGCAAAGCCTGGGATGCTGCACATACTAGGCGGTGGTGCGGACCTTCCCTAAGCTTGTGCTGGTTTGAGAAGCGTGACTGTGGGGTGGTGGTGTGGCTGCTGTACTGCAGTCAGGTCACCACCGTATGTCAGGTACTGGAAAGAGTGCTGAATCTGGATTAAAGTGGAGTCATGCTATCAAGGCAAACATGGGGGAGTTAGTTTGAGGTAGAATAGTTTGGGCTGAAATACGAAAGGGTTAGCTTTGGTGTTGCCAGTTACCTGTAATTCCTGGAAAAGTGTGCTCAGAGCAGCATGGGGACCCAGAGTCCTGGCACCTGTTTCTAGTACTGGACTATTAACTTTATTGCTTAAGAAGCAATGTAGCAGGTAATTCCAATCCCTAATGTTGTTTCCTTTTTTTAAAACGCTCAGACTTTTATTCTGTCATCTCTTGAAGTGAAGAAAAGCCTTTGAGCCCACTGTCTCCAGACTTCCCAAGTAAGAGATCCTGGTTTCTCCTGAGAGCCATATCTTGCTTTCTGCAACTGGTGCGTCACGATCAAACTTAATGACTAGTTCAGGCCTCTGGATATCGAGACATTCACATGGTTTCTTCTACTGTTGCTGTTGTCTCTCCTGACATCCATGCACAGTTGTGTTCCTTAATTATTCAGCTTTTGGTATGCTTCTAGAATACGGATGTTTTTTCTCTGCCTGAGAAATTTGGGGGGGAAAAAAGCCAACCCTAATTTTCCAGTGACTATTAGCCATGTTCAAAGCTGTTCTTTAAAAGCAGATTCGAAAAATGGCTTCTACTAACACAGTGTGATGTTTAAAGCAATCTCTACTGACCATACAAATCATGTTAGTTAGTTGACTAGCTTGCTTCTTGCCTACTTTTCCATGATTTTATAGCGAGGCATATTGATGAATCTTGCTTTTTCAATAACAGCCTTCCAAGAATTAAACTATTAGTGGAAACTCATCCAGCTTTGCTTTCTTATTTTGTGATCATATTCCAGTCCACAGTGGCAGTTTGTTTTATCTCATATCTTCCTGCTCTCCCTGGTGAGGTAGCCTTATGATAAATTCAGTAATTTCCTCGTCATATTTCACTGAAATTACTGACCGGTTTGGTTTTTCTTCCCTCTTTTGTTAAAACTTGCAAAATTTCTAATAAGTTGAGGAAGCATTTTACAGAAACTGTGCTCATTTTATTTGTAGTCTAACTTTTGTACAGGGCTTTGTAACTTGGCAGTAAGTAGTTGTATTGGACAGGCTGTTAGGAAATACATGGTGGGAGCAATCTGGGGACAGGGTAACCTTACGGGTTTCTTCTGCCTCTAACTTCTGGGATTTTTTTAATCTTCTAGCACCGCCAAGAAAATTCAAGTAAAGTCACAAAAAAAAACCCCAAACATTTTCTGGAAGTAGTAATTTTTCATTTTTTATTACTATAGCTTTATGGTTTGTTCTTAGGCAAAAATAAGTGAAAGAATAGAGTGCTGATTGTGTAATTCTCATGCAGCCCGTCTTTGGGAGAGTGCAACTATAAATCTCAGTATTATTTGTAGGCTTTTTACAATTGAAATGTATGGATTGGGTAATATTCCTGTCTGTTTGAAGTATCTTTTTTTTACTGTGGGCCCTGATCTCAGCTGGAGGTTTTGGTGATGTTTGTGCACTAATAATCTCAACACTCTGGACCAACTGTTCAGCCTTCCTCTGGGAAAGTGTTTTGGGTGAAACCAAAGGTGATACTTGGGGTTAATCAACACAAGATATGTGCATAATATTTGTAGGGCCATCTGACCTCTCCAGGTGTAGTAGATGGAAACTGAAATTTTTTGTAACTTGCTGGGGTTCTGGATATATCCAATAGTGATCATTTTCAGTTGAATGACTACAATTATTCTGTCGCATCAATAGCAGTTACTATATGCAGCTAAAAGATTACGAAGCTTGTAAGAACAAAAAACTCAGCCTCTGTTACCCTTACGGGGGCTGCCTTCATGTCAAGACAAGTTTTATGCAGGGATTATGCACGAAATGTCGTAAATGACTGTTTTGTGGAGCAGCTCGGTGGAGAGTCCCTGAGAAGAGAATCATGTCTTGGTGCAGTCGGTTTGAGGTGGAAGTAGAGTAAAGCCTCTGTGACAGCGGCTGTCTTGTACTCGATTTTAGAGTAATAAACCCCCCATCACTGTCATATTCAACTTCATAGTTTTCATGTCATTCTCATTACAGAAGATGAGAATTCCTTCTCTGTTCTTTTTTCCTTTGTAAAAGAAACAGCTGAAAGTTTAAAGTGGCCGCAGGATGCATGGTGACTGCTTAAAGACTATTGGTGGCATAAGTCTGCTTTTCACCACTAAAAAAGGGGTTTTTTTGGGAGGGGAAAAGCTAATACTGTCAAACCAAAGAAGATTACTAGAAGTAAAAAGACACTTCTCAGAAAGAGGAAGCCGTCATAAAACAACAAAACTAGAAGAGGGCATGAATTCTGGAAAGTTGAATGTAAGAACGAAATAGGAAAGTCTGCTTCCGAGATCGAAGATCAGCTTATTAACTACTGTAAATAAAAGCCACTAATAAAACCTTTTCCAAATAGATTGGCTTCCAGGTGTAAAAGGAGCATTTGAGAAAGATAGGAATGCAAATGTAGAAACAAAACTATTTCTTTGTGTGTGAGAAGATTGCAGGGTGAGTTGTGCACATTGGAGCCTTTTTCTTCCAGAAGACTTTTCTGAGGAACTGTCTCAAATTGAATTGTCAGTGGAATAGGATTTATAATTAATTGGTGAAAGGAACTGTAACAAATCATCAGGACCAGATGGTATTAAATCAAGATTTCTAAAAGCATTTGAATGTGAACTTGATGAGCCGCTGACTCTGGTGTGTAACCTATTACTTAAGTTGGCCTTGATGCCAAAGAATAGAAGATTACAAATATGATGCCAGGATTTTTTCCTCCCCCCTCCCCCCCCCCCCCCTTTTTTTTTTCTTCTTCTTTTTTCCTTCAGAGCTTGGTGAGTGTTGCAAGGAGCTGCAGACAGTAAAAGTACAGGGCATATTGATAGAAACTGTAATAAAGAACAGACTTAATGAAAACATGGGGAAGAGTCAATATTAGCTCTCGGAGAGGAAAGTTGTTTGAAGGAGGCCACAAGTATGTGGGTGTAGGCGAGCTGGCTGGCACGGCAGGCATAGCTTTCCAGGAAGGTTACAAGAAGGTCCCTCACTGGAAGCTCTTAACGTTTCGAAACTCCCAGGTAGGGCCTCTGCTTGACCAGTCACAGCTGAGCAATAGGCTCTGTGCAGTTGAGAGGAATATGGAAAAGGGGATAAGAAAAAACATTATTTATGATTACTTGTAATGTCTTGACTCCTGTACTGCCACTGGGGTTCTCAGACAGGGGGTTTGAATCTGCTGGCAGGAATACTTTAAAACTCATCACAGAGTAGTCAAATGTTCAGAGTGAACTAAAGGAGGATGGTTAGTGCCTATTAAATCCCAAGTTTTACATATCGCCTGCAACTTGGAAAATCACTAATTGACAGTTGTTAAAAGATGATACAGAGGGATTTTTTTGGATACTACTACTATTTTTACAGTTCACTTGCTGTAGGCCACTACCAGAGCAGGGGGCTTAGCTGGGCTTTTGGATCTGGTGTGGCCACCAGATACTTTTGGCTGGTTTATGCTGGCAATAACTCAGTTACTACAGCAGCATTACAGAAAGGCATGGTAGGCTGTACTTTTGTGGCATGCAGATATATAAATACCTATTTTCTTCTTAAGGGTGGAAAAGAGAACATACGCGTTCCCCTCTGGGTATTGTAGTCTTAACTTCAGGTTCTACAGCGTTTGAGGTTATTTGAATAAAAATATTTAAAGGAAAGAATAGAAGCCTTTCAGAACATGTGAGGCTTGTGCATTATGACAAGATAATGAACATTCAGCTTGTTCAAATTATTCTTTGTTTCTGCCACCTTCATCATGTTGAAACTAAAAATGTTCAGAGGCTGCAGAGAGGAGAAGAAACAAAGATACTATGCTTGAGATCAAGAATCCAGAATCCCAAGGTTACCTATTTTCTTGATGAGAGGAAGGGAAAATGGGTTTGAGCCGCTTGTCCAAAACCTGTTCTGATGTTCTGGTGATAGCTGTCTATTTAGTGCTGTATTTTAGACATCTGATGTCCTGACTTCTCTCCCTTGCTTCCCATTATGGTTGAAATTTTAGTTTTGATAATCAGTGTATTGGCCACATAGTTCCTTCGGATGTGTGTGCTGTTCATGTTGGGGATGTTACGCATACTGTTACTCCTATACTGGTGTGTGGAAGAGGGACTGCAAACGCTGGAGAGTTTATTACCATTCAGCAGCACTTTCATTTGAGGTTTGTGATGGAATTTGCCAGCTCCTTCAGGACCATTCTTACTTAGTATTTCTGGCACCGTATATTTGCTTTTGTTACAAGAAAAACTCCAGGAAAGCAGTAGCGTGTTCACAAAATGAAAAGTGTTTCATCATGGTGTCTGCAGCTTATAGAAGGCTTTGGGGACTGAATGCGTGCAAGTCTGTGTATGAAGCAACCTTACCTTGAATGATCTGTATCAACCCAGGTTGTGCTTTTTTTTCCTCCAATTTCTGCCTCCTGACTTTCCTGTTCTTTATAGGGCTGGCTCAGCCTGGGATGGTTGCTGGATTAAAAAAGATGTTTGGGAGAATATGTTGTTCAATAAATAGCAATTAATGTAGATTATTCTTCTTTTTTGTTTATATGCAGTGTAAGGACTTTACTAACTTTGTACTGGAAATGCATCGGTTTTGGGCAGAGGATAATTATATGCATCTTTTGCTCATCTCAGATTGAGATACAAAAGACTTAATAGCTCAATTTAAAGGGCTTGCTTTTCCTTTTCATCAGTGGAACTTCAAGTAGGGTTATTTCTGAAAGGGAGGAGAACTTTCATTACTTACAATTAGGAAAAGAGAAGTGGAAATAATTTCTATATATACATCTATGTATAGTGTGTGTGCCTACTGACATACTTTAGAATTAATAGTGATGTTTACATAGTAATAGTTTTTGGAATTTGCTGCAAGAAAGATTCAGTTTTTCTCCTGCCTCAAAAAGCCCCAACCCAATAACAATAGAACGATATGATTACCAACAGTAAGAGATATGCAGCACAGGATAATTTTAACCAGCTCTCATTTCTTTAGAATATAGGATTGTTTGTTTGAGGGGTCAGGAGCCTGTTCTTCCCACTGTACCTGAGTCTAATATTTTGCTGCTTGCTTACCTGCCTTTTCCTCAATTTTTAAGTGTGGGGCACGCTAGTGGCTTGCCAGGTGTGGCTTTGGCCACTGCAGCAGGGTTTGTACACATGCAGGAGGCCATCTTCTCTCCTCTGCTTAAGTGCGACTGTACAAACTAGATTTTAGTCCTTTATAAATCTTCTAAATCCATTTTAATTCCTGTTAGGAGTTGCGGAGGCTTGTAGGGGCTAAATAACTTGTTTTACTAGAGGGATGCTGTTAACGTTTGTTATCTTATTCTCGCATGCAAAAAAATCAAAAGCAATGAATTGTCAGAAATCCACATGTGCTAAATACACCATCCGGGCTGCCCTGGTGGTTCTCAGCTGTTGGTGTGTGAGTTTTCTTGTGCAAGGGAAGTATTTGGTTGCATTATCTAGAAGTTGTTAAAGCGGTCTGAGTAAGGCAATGTGACTGTGATGGTTAGTTCTTAAATCAGTTATCTTTTGGAGCACTTGCCTCTGGCGTTAGGTTGATCTAAGAGAAGTCTCTCCATTGGACTTAAAAATTTGTTTCTAAATGAATTCCTTGTGCCCTCATCTTCATGTTATTGAAGTGCTTGTAGCGAAGCTCAGATTGAAAAACCTTGGTGAGATCTATTTCGGGAGCTAGATTTTAACTGAAGAAAAACATTTTGAGAGAGAGTTCATTAGTGAATTAAGAAATACTTCTGACCTTTCAGGTTTTCAGAAGGCATTGGGTGACACCAAAGGTCCAATTTTTTCCTGTAAAGCAAAACAAATCCCCTCTTGCTGTTCGTATAACCCTGCTCTGTCTCTTCTTTTTATGAACCTTCTTTTAAAATGAAACCAGTGTCTGAACAGCTGTTTTGGTGATACTTTATGAAGAGAAGAGAATACAGAGAACCGTGTACTCGCTTGCCTGCTCTCTGGTTCCCTCACTAGTTGTCCTTCCTGGTTTACCAGTATCAATTTTCCTTCACTCAGGTATGTGCTGAAGAATTTGCTTTTAAAGAGAAAAGCAATGCCAATGCCACTTCAAATTTTTCCCTGTGTTTTTTCCCCTGGTATGAATACACGTCACATCTAGTCCAATGCTGTTGCGGACAATTGCATCAGAGTCCTCCTTGTAATCTGATCAAGTACCACTTCAAAAATTTTTTTTTTTTTTGGTGGCTGTTGCTTGCTGAATGGGCAAACCATTCATATTAAAAATATTTCCAGTTTCTAGCCTAAATGTGTTTAGGGATCGTTAGTCTGCAGGGTCTTGTTTTGAAGGAATTTTTTGTGAATATGAGTGACCAGGGCTGCCCATGAGGCTGTACTGAGCCTCGCATAATGCAAGCAGCAAAAATGCTTCTCTGAGACTTTTCTCAGAGCTATGTCACTTATCTGTCCTCCATTTAATTCACCAAATTTTTTCTTTCTTAATAATCTTCTACCTGATTGTACCAGGTACAATCTTCTTGTTTTCTCCTTGAGTGTACAGTTTTGTATGTGGTACTACATATTTGGGTCTATATTTGTTACCTGTCCTTAAAATGACCCTGTCCTTAGTGTATGACAGATGTCATCCTCTGTACTGACATGCAGCAAACTTGATTAGTGTTCTTTTTTCTTCAAGTCACTTTCATTTATATATATACATATGTATAATTAAAATACATATATCTCAGGATAAACCCTTGGGAAAAAATCTATTAATAACCACTACAGCCTCATTTTTCTTGTTCGTATTTGACCTTTTGACTTTAGCCCCTTTCCCTATTTGTCTTAGGATTCTTACATTGTTTTTTATTTTCTCCCACTAAATTGGTTATTTCCTACATAACATCGCGTTGTTTTCTGATAGCCGGATAAATGAGACCTACCGCATTATGTTTAGAGAAATCTTGTGTTTTATTTGCAAAACATACTGGGAAAATGCAGCATGAATTATTGCTGGTTACCCCAAGTTGTGTCTTATCCTGTTTTTTTTCTCTTTCCTTCAGGTCTCTAATTATCTGTCTTTTGAAATGTTTTAAAACATTTCATTTACTCCTGAGATCAAATCAGCCAACATTTAGATAACAAAATTAGTTGTGTCTGTCCGTACACCCCCCCCCCCCTTTTTTTTTTTTTTAAAACAGTCATTTGCATTTGCTATTCTGTAATCCTCTGGTACCAGTCTAGCTTGATACATTTGCTGTCAGACCTGCAGTAATCACACCCCATATGAATGTTTTGAAAGGCCTTTTCTGGGTTCCTGAGCTGCAGTGCATTGAGTATCTTAGAGCTGGGCTTTCTCTTTGGTTGCAGTAGTTCCCATGTCCATCCTACCGCCTTTAGCATCCTGCCTTCATCTCGCCTTTCTCGCTGCTATTGCCCTCACTGAAGACTGAGGCAAACTGTCCAGGTAGTTTTGGATAATTTATCCATGTGTTCAACAACCCCATTTTCCTCCAGTTTGCTCACAGGGCTTGAGAACCATTTTTACTGAATTCCCTTAATGCAAAAGAAACGGAAACTTTGGCGATTGTAATTTTGTTCTTAGGCTGCTTATTCTTTACCCATCAGTCCTTTTTTCTGCTTCTTTTGAGCTCGTTGCCTGTTTCCCCCAATCTTTGTGGAACAGCTCTATTTGCAGCGAGGTGTGGATCCCTTCTTTCAGCAAGTTTTTCTCTGGTGATTAGGATCTGCATTCCAGCTAGCTTTTACAGCTTTGTGCTAGAGAAATGCCAAGTTTTCCCTTAACAGAGAAGTCCGAGTAAATTTGCCTTTCATGCATGTACATGTGCATACATGAGTACGTGTACAAAATCATGAGTGCTGCAGAAGACTAAAATAAAAACACTTTAGTCCAAATGTGCTACAAGTAAATAAAGATGACTTTGGAACAGAGGACATTTATAGCCAACCTAGTGTTGATTAGTGTAGCTTGGCTGCTTAAAGTTATCTTTCTCATGGTTGTGCAAATGCTAAACTGGCAGAAGGACATTGACTTCTTAAGAATATGAACTGTAGGTTTAATTAGTTGGAAGCAATGAGCTTACATGACAGAGGAGCAGTTCTCAGGATGTTTCTTGGTAAGTTAATATACTGCAGATTGAACCTTTGAAGCATGGCTCTACGGAAAGCCTCCAGTGAAAATGCGTTCCTAATTGCCAGCAGCACTGGTTAACAGGTTGTCTAAGCAATTTAATGGCCCAACTTAAGAATAGCTTTAATATATTCTTGTCACCCCATGTGAATAAATTGATATACCGATTAAGATAAAGCTGCCTCATTATTCAAATATTGATAGTAGCATTTTTTGTATGTTCTCTTTCTTTCTATTTTTATATCCTTTTGTACTGCTGTGCATATTCATGGCCACTCAGTGGGAATGAGAAGGTCTGCTTTTTCCTCAACCAGGGAAGTAAATATTTGGTAACTTCAGATGAGTGAGAGACAACAGGTTATTTTATTTTCATAAAGAATGAAGACTCCGTAATTTAGGATTATTTTGAAGCAACACATACCTTGCCAGCAGGCTTTCGAGACAGTGGTGTAATCAGTAGTATTTGGCTGGGTTCCATATTACATATATTTTGCTCAGAAACTCGGGTTTTGTATATTACAAATGATGTTTTTTGGAGGATGAGCGTTCAGTAATAAAAAAATGCCAGAACAGAGATTGTAATCAGTGCATAGTCTTTACAGCCGCAGGTCTTGATGGTTACTTATTAAATTGTGGGGTTTTTTTGTCTCTCCACCGGTGATGTTACAGTGTCAAGGTTTGCTGTCACTGGTGGTGGTTTTCATTTGGTGGCGACCTTACTCGTCCTGGAGACAGAGGTTCTATGCTGCAGCATCAGCCTTGGACAAGCTTTCAGCTTGGATTTATGGGTTTTGGTTCCCTCTGTTCCCCGTCATGACATACGGCAAATGCCATTACTAGCCCTTAAACAGAATTTGTTTTAAATGGGAAAGACAAATCAGTCACAGTGAAGTGTGGCTTTCAGGAAGATGAATGTGGTCATGGAAAACAACTTGAACTCGTGGTTTGGTTGGTTGGTTTGTTTATTTATTGGGATCCAGCTACATGCTTTGTGTGTTACAAGTTATATTGCTGAATGTCTTACTGCACTGAATATGTGAAATTGAGTATTTATTACTTAAGTGTTATTGAGGTTGTATCCAAAATGGAAGACCTCTTGTCCCAGTGTTCTCCTAATACGGAAGATTTCTAACAATGCTTACAGAATGGTTGGTGGTGATGAGAAACAAGTAAGTATCGCAAATTTAAATCTGCAAATTAAATTTGCAGGTTTTAATCTGCAAAGGAAGAGTAAGATGAGTGGGCAAGGGTGTTCATAGAAACCTGTGGTTCCTTAGATTGCTTTGGCAGAGGCAAATGGTCTTCAGTTAAGGCAACTAGAAACCTTGGTGAATGTAGTTTTTGTTGAAAATGCAGTGAAAATGAGTGGTTAAAATTCCCCCTTCCTAGGCTAGATGGACCATACCTGCCTTTAACTAAGGACCTTTGTGTGTTGGCCATATGGGAATAGCTGAACAAACCAAGAGGACTTCAAGGGGTTATATGAGTTCTTGCTGCTTGATCACTTGCAACAATTCCTTTTCAGTTGTTCTAGAAAATGGCAAGAATGTAGATGGCATATTACTCCTCTGCCACAAATCGATAATGTTTAAGAGTATAGATTATATTACACAGTACTAGTTAAGGTTCAGGTTTGAAAGCACTGTAGCTACTCCTCAGAACTAAAGTATTTACTCCTTAAAAGGGCTCCTGTGGTAACTACTACTATTTATCTTTATTTGCTCCCTGCCTAGAGGGGTTTTCTCAGTAGTTAGAGAACTAACTAACTGTACCTTTAAGTTGATGACTTCTCACTCTTCTCTTCCCTTGATTGCTCATTGTATTTCTTTGTTGCATCTTGTCTATATTAGATCATTACTTCTTCAAGACAGGAACTGTATGGAGAATCCAGGATCATTGGGTATGATCTTGGTTTAGTACCTTCAGGCAATATTAAAATACAAACAACTATGCTTGAAAGATTTTTAACATATGATCTAAACTGTTACAGGGCAGCAGTTTACATTCTATTCGAGTTTAGCAGTATACAGTCAAGTTTAAACAAGTTGGAAGCTGACTGTCCTGAGTTTTAGTGCTTGCTCTGTGATTTATCTGCTTCTCAAGTCTTAACCAAGCTCTGTTATCAGAAAATGAAGCACAAACAGGTATGCAAATACAACATTTTTTGTGTATTTTGTGTATTTTAGGATTTTAGTTTCAGGAAAGCCAGATAATTCCAATATTTCCAGTGGCAGTTTTTGCACTGTAGTGCAGCTCTTCACAGTGTGATTTTTTTTTTTATATTGAGAATATGCAGTAGTGCACATTCAGATGCTGTAAAAGCAGTAGGTCTTTATTTAAAAAAAATTATTTCTTCATAAGGGTAAGCACTTAAAAATTGGACCACAACATTCCTTTTTATGCACATGTTAAAGCGTAGTATTCGGCGGCACTATTGCATTCTGTTTCTCGGATGATCAGATAATGTAATTTTTAATAACTTGTCAACTGCCAGTAATATGCAGCTGTGTGCAATTTGTATAGGATCCATGAAAGTCTTCAAAGTGGAAAAATGTACAATAAACTATCTGTGCAACATATGATGCATTATTTAACATCATAAATTGTTGTAATGCTGAAAATTTACAGCTGTCTATAAGCCACGTTAACAGGATGGTAAGTTACCTTTGCAATGAATATGCCTTATGTGGGAGCCTCTCCGTGCAGCTGCAGCCACCTGTGCCTCCTCACTGTGAGTGGTGGGGATGCCAGGCTGAGCCTGCTGGTGAGCACCTGTGGAATTGAGGCACATCAGGGTTTTTTGCACTTTAATTCATTTCTGTGTCCACTGATGTTGTGGTGATTACAAGTACAATGGAAAAAATTCTAAACAGAATTGAACAACCTCTGCTGGTGCAGCTGGTTGCCCTTAGTCAAAAGTCCATTTTCTGATGGTTGAAAGGTTGTCTTATCAGGAATTAAATTTTTCAGCTGAGGAAGCCATCTGACTGGAGATGGAACAGAAATAGAGGGTTAGGGTTAACTGAACTGTTGGTGGAAAAAAAAAAATGCATAAAAGCATTCTATTGGCTTCCCTATGGGAGGAGGTGGGTCATCACTTGATTTGCACGGGAAGCATTTGGTGTGCTGAACGTTATTGAAGAAATTACTGTGTTTGACAGATTTTTATGTTGGGTAGGGTTGTGCGAAGTCATAAACAGGAGACCAATTAAGGGACATCTAATGCTGAGGTTTTATGTGAAATTTAATTTAAAGTTCTGTAAAATGGACAGTGCTACTAAAATGCAATTTGTTCTCGCAACACTGAGTGTGTTCTTTATGGTGAGCCTAATTGGTTTGGAGATATGTTGCTGAGTTTTAATACTGGGGGAGAAGGTAGGGTTGTTATCAAGTAAACCTGATGGAGTGGCAGTGAGTCCTGCTGGTGGTTCCTGGCTGTGGTGGAGCTTCATTCATACTTGATGGCAGGGATGGGGTGTTTTGGGGTGAGGGTTTGGGGCAGAGGTCTCCTTTGCCTGCTGGCCATTTATCAGAGGATAAAATTGAACTGTGGGGTTTTATGGTTGTTCTTTATTTTTTGTTTTCTAACATGATTAGAAACTTTGAGAACTGAGGGGCTTTTGGGGGTGGGGGTTGATTGTTTTGAAGATCAGCTTTCTACCTAGGGTTCATTTGGGGAGCCTGTGGTCCTCTCTGGCCTTGATATGCACCACCTGTGGTGTTAGGTACACCTGGGAATGATTCATTTGGTTAATACTTTGCATTTTATGTCCACTGCACTGGTATTTTTCAATACTTTTTTTTTAATACCTCTTCCTTCTCCTGACAGTCTGGGAATGGATGAAAGCAAGTTGAATGATAACGGGCAGTCGTGAAACAAGGTAGTAAAGGTGTAATGTCTGAGTGGGGCTTGTATGTTAGGAGAGATTGCCCCAAAGTGAAGTGTGGGGGAGGAGGGATAGTTGGGGATGGGTTGCTGATTTTGGGAGAAGTCGCCCTGGTCCTGGTGCCCTGGCAGGAGCCCGTCCTGTCCCAGCAGCACTCCTGGTGCCAGCCAGGAGACCGCAAGCCAAACTACTGAGGTTTGGGGGTGCGGGGAGTTACCCCCCAACTTGGAAACTCCTCTGATGATCAGGGTTTTTCTCTGACACTTTTTAGACATCTGTCCCAGGATTAAATTTCCAAATGACTGTATAAACTATCTTCAGGTCTTTTTAAGGATGGGATTACATAGTAAAAGGTAACTTGACAGAATGTCATACCATGTTTATATAGAATATATGTAATTTTCTAAATGTGATTCACCCAGAGTATGAATACAGCTGTAAAATTAACCAGGTAGATAGCTGAATAGTTTAGCATGAATTTCTGTATTGTTACAATTAAAAGGAAGCAAATTTTGGGAAGCTGTGGCTCATTAAGGCTTGATTTTGTTTTGAATGCCAGAGCAATCCTGAATATTATTGGAAAAGCAAGAAGTAATAGGGCCCTGGGAGATCTTAAATGTGAATATCAGTGGCATGTTTCTGGGTGAAATCCTCCCAAAATGTGAGCTGTGTCTCGGTGCTACTCTGTAATTGCCCCTTTGTTGGCTATCAAAAAAAATTACCGGCAGTGTTCATGAGTAGTTCAAAGTGATCTGACGAAATCTACTGGGAGAGATCATGGGGCTGAGAGTATTACTTTGGCCTCGCACAGTGCCTAGTTTGGGCTCTTTCATTGATATGTTTGCTTTTTAATAAGTAATTTACTCTGGGAAATTATTTCTCCAGATTTCTGCAATTGGTGAGTGGAAGTCTGAAAATTAGGTGAAACTCATATAAAGATGTGAAATTGATGCTGAAACCTAATATCCAGAAAGTCTCTCTGTTAGCATAGAAGAAATAGAATTAAAGCAAATATGACTTTAAAGTTGTCTAAGGGGGGGGGGGGGGGGATGTGAGTTTCAGCAGCACCACTTGGATAGACTGTCTTTGAGAAGGGTACCGCGTGTCCTTTGGTCGTCTTCAGACTTTGAAGACGAGTAATTTCTAAATAGTCTAGTCTCTGCTGAAGTAGACTACTTCCAAATTATTTCCTAAAAGTACAGGGCAATTTGTACGATGTGAAATTGTTTATTTGCTACTCTTGTTGTTAAACTTTGCTTGTATTCAATAACTAGATCCATGTATATGAACAAAATAGCCTCCCTAAAATACTGCCTTGCAATTTGTTTTGAACTTGCATTTGCCTTTTAGATAAAATAGTGAGTTTGGTGAAAAACTTCTCATCAGTGTAAGCTTATTAAAAAAAAAAAAAAAAATCCTTGTTGGATACCACTGTGCTGTAGATCATGCTTTTTTTGGTAATTATTAATATTATGAAATAATATTCTGAAGCAGTAGCACATTTTTTGAGTGTTGTCTGCCTTTGTCTGCCTTGAATTTCTACACTATTAGAGTCGTGGACTGAAAGACCACAGAAATCCTGTTTTCTTCCTTACATGTGCAGTTCCTGCATGTTTATGCAGGATTTTTGGAAAACCTGTTCTAACAGCATCTAAAGTGCTGCTGGAGTCTGTTGTCCTAATGCAGTGTAAGGAGTTTACCTCAAAAGCAGCCTTTTGTTACAGAAGAAATTGGTTGCAATGAAAAGGCATAAATATTGAGAAGATATTTTTCTGGCTAGATACTGGGAGGAAGCCTTTTAAGACTTTCTATTTACCTTCTGTGTTTTGAACTGCACTGTTCTGATTGTGGGAGTAAATAGCAGTGGGTGAATGGGAAGGCAGAACCTGGAATTACCTGCTTTCAGGTGAACGCAGGCTGGCCCTCACACTAATAAGTTGGTGTGGCCACAGATTTGAGTGTACCTTTACAAAAAGTAAGAAAACGGGAAGCTGGTGAATGCAGCGTGGAATGAAGACTCATACACAGATGTGTTGGCAGGAGCTGTTAGAGAGAAGTGATGCTTTGGCAACCCAGTAGAGCGAGGACCAGTTGGCCCATGGGAGAGGCTACCCAGTGCGTCGTCTTGCTTGGTGTCCATGGGGGTTTTGGTGGGGGACGGGTCTCCTGCCAAAACATGTCAACATCCATCTTCCATGGAATAAAAGACAATGCGTTTAATTGATAAAAGAGAATTAAGGGTGGGACTATACAGCTAGAGCTTCAGTCTGTCCTGGGGTGTGTCCGTCCCCCATTGCATCTGGGGTGTGGGAACGTGCCCTCGTACGGGCACAGGATGGAAGGTGCTACCCCATGCATTCAACATTCGCTCTGATCAGCGCTTCTTTGTGCAAACACAATACAAATATTAAATTACTTTTTTTTTTTTTGTTAAATGTTTCCCTTCACAATGCAGACAAATTGCTGTCGGCGCAGCTATTGTCTTTGGCGGGGTTACTCTGGGGATGTATCCGACAGATCTCTATTGCAACACATGGAGGAAAATTCTGAGTGGTCTCTTTCAAACAATGCAAAAGCTTTTAATTTGGTTTTGTTGTATTTAATTAAAATAAATACACCCAGAGGCTTGAGCAATTGCTGGATGTTTAAAAAATAGAAATAGGAAGATTAAACAATTGAGAAAATACTGTAATGCACAAATTTATTATACAAAATGTATAAACTTATGTTAATAGGATGATAAAAATTCAGGGGAAAAACTAGCTTAAATATTTAAAACTGTATCTTTAGATCCATTGCCCTTTAGATCCTGTGCCCTCTTTCAGCATTACTTAATCTTCATATTTGTATTTTAAAATACTTAGCTAATTATATTCTAATATTGCCTCGCTGAAAATTGAGTTCTATTACACAGTTCCTAATTTTTTTCTGTATATGTGTCTGTTTAACTTGTGTTAGAGTTCTGCATGCCTATTTGATGGAATATTACTGGTTTTGTTTAACAGCTTTATTAGATTAGAGGGTGATGGTTATTTTGTTACTTTTAAAAAAACTATTCATAAAAGACATGGTTGCTGTTCTGCATGGCTTTTATTTAATACTACAGGTTACACAAATTATCTGACAAAGATGAGAAGAAAGGAAAAAGCCAAATCCGTAAACTTGTTTCTGGATGATTTGATTTGTTAATCAGTTTGCAAGCGAAAGCATCCTACCCCCTGCTGCGGGGAGGTCATGGTCTTCATGCGCCTTGGCCAGCACTGCAGGTGATGCTGGCCTCCTACCCTACTAGTGATGCAGGCTGCAGTGGTCCTTCCTGTTGAAGGATTTTATTTATTCTTTTGCTGTAGAAAACAAAGTGAATTCATTTTCCATGGTCCTCAGTTGTCTTCTGGAAGTAGATAGGTGAGTGCTGCTAAGATGGAAGCAAGCAATGCTGGCGAGATGGTCCACAGGCTGTTGCCTGTTCACCAGGCTTGCAGAGGGCTCTCAACCAACCCTCTTACTTCTGGAGAGAGGATGATGGGCGTTTTGGGAACTTTGAATGAAATATTGGAGGTTTTCTCAGTATAAATATTGTCAGTAGAGATCAGAACATTTCACCCTTTGGTGTCAGGCGGTGGCACGCATTGAGATCTAAGCGGCATATCTACATATTTCAAGAAAATATGTTGCCTCTTCCGCCTTCGCATTAACTTTTTAGTTTCATTGGCAGACAGATTGCATTTTATGTCCTTTCTCTGCACATTATGCCAGAAGGTTCCTTTGCAGAAAATAAATTTATAGTTGCTAGCTGATAAAGGTCTTTCCGCAGCGGTCTTGCAGAAACATTTTCAGAGCCATCCTTCCCGTCGCAGTGGCATCGCTCAGCCATCTCTCCCGGCACCGGAGATGACAGCCTACCTGCAGTATTTTCTGCTGTATCTTTCCGTGGTAATTTTCCAGACCACGTCAAGGAGAAACTGAGATTTGTAAATGCAGAATTCTTGGATAACTTGGTCCAAACTATTCTGCTGACTTCAACTATGCGGTCTCATAAAAATGCTTTTTTCAGGTAGGAGCTGTCAGGTTCATTTGATTATGGGCAGCCTTTGTATGTGTACTCAAATGCATACATGTGCGTGTACGTATTTACTCTTCAAAACTGACATTCAAGCAAAGGACAAATCACTTGTGTTCATGACGTGCTTGGTGCGGTTTGATGCCAGTGAGCACTTGAGCTGTTCCATGGTTAGCAGTGCCATTGTATACCGAAGTGATCCCATGTTTTGATAACATTACTTTTAGGTTTTGCAGAACTGTAATCGATTTTATGTATGTAAGCTATTAAAGTTATTTAACAGTCTCTCAAATCTGCCATTTTACATGCTCCCTTTTTTTTATGAATAGAGGTAGGCAAATGAAAAATAGCCTAGCAATCAGAAATTGTTCTTCACAAAAGGTTAGTAGGGAAAGTGGAGATGTGAAAGTACTTCGAAATAGCAGAGGTAGTCTTTGGCATGATAAAAAAAAAAAGGGAACACTTTTTTGTCTCACATTCGGTTAAATTGAAAAAAGAATCTTTGGAAATAATGAAAATTAAAACTGCTTTTGTCTCCCCCGTTGCAGCATTCTGAACAGAATTAAAAAATAAAAAGACCGGCTGATTTGCTGTAGTTTGCTGAATTCCACCTCTTGTTATTTTGCAAGAATAGAACATTGTCTAATACCAAAGCAAGAATTTTGTCTATGCTTTTATCGTGTTAATGTGGTTAGAAAAAAATGCTTTAAGATTTTGTTGAAGCTTATCCAGTAACAAGATGTATTGAGATGACTTGCATATCTTAATAGCAAATTTTTCATCTTGTTAATAGGGAGGAAACATAAAGAATATTATCAAAATAGTCTGTCTGACATGCAGAAAATGTTAAACTTTATCACATTGCAACAAAAATAAACTCATTTATGGCCGCACAAAAAATGATTGTGCCTTGTGTTTGCCTGCTACAAATTTGATTTATTCCTGTAGTAATTACAGTCACTGATTTGGTAAAAGTTGAAAACATTTTTCTTTCCCCAAGTGTAACAAGACTTCTGTGTTCCTATTGCTACTGCATTGCAACACTTTGAACTTGCTTAGCAGACATGACAAAAGGTTTTAATTAAAATACTAGTGAGATTAAAAAAAATCATTTGTTGTACGTTTCTCATAATTCTTGTAATAAAGGAAAAATACTATGAATGCGATCTAAGAGGTTGTCCTCCCTCCTTACTCCCCCTCATCAGTAAAAAATTGTGTCGGAGCTCTGGGATGTCTTGCTTAATCCCACTGCGGGCTCCGAAGTACCATTGAGATGTTGTTACGTGTTGGTGCACGGATGAGTGGGAGGTATTTAGGAGGCTTCATTCACCAGCAGGAACATGATCCTAGCATAGTTAGGGGTACGCTGAAATCTATCCAAGTATCCCAGCCTTTCCAGCTCCCAAGTAATTGTAAAATAACTCATTCTTGAGTTTTACCCCATCTGAATATTCTGAAATTAAAGACTGTCAGCTACAAAACTGATAGGGTAGCTCAGGGACCTTCAGGAATTTTTCTGCCAAATCCACGGTGAATTTGGGATGAGGCTAAAAATAGAGATCGTTGTCAGAGTTCATTAAATCTTTCCATTCTTTTTTGCTACTTTGTAATAAATACCTCATTCTCTGAAACAGGATTTAAATAATGATGTAAATCAAGCAGAAACTTTGATGTAAATCAGTCACTTTGATCTTACTTTGTTACATTTCTCAAAGGAGAGGTTAATTATTAGTAGTTTGGTAATTATTAGATTGCCTTGATTTGCTGCTAAGTACAGCTTTTACAGTAAGGTAACACCTTTTGTCAACATTATAAGCATATGTTATAATTGTCTAACTATGCCAAAAGCATTCAGGTACTTTATGCTCATATTTTGGTAGTAAAATATTTGTTTAACATATATTGAGTGCTGAATATATAGTTGTATTGATGTCAAAATTTGAATTTAGTTAAAATGCATGAAACGATATTAAATTGTTAACTACTTTTTTCTTAAATTTACTGGATACATAAATCAAAAGCAAACTTACTGCATTTTGCTTTTTGAATTGGTAAGGGAGTGCTTTCAGGGTTTAAAATAGTTATGGTATTAACTCTGGATAGTGACTGGAAAATGGTTTTGGCCCTTGAGGATTTTGTAAATGGTAAATCTCATCCTCTTGCACGTAATGTTTATTTCTAGATTGGAAAATGAAAATAAATCTTCATGCTATGTTATTTCTTAATTGATTTCTTATTTTGAGCAAATCAAGTCATTGAATTGAATTAACTGAATAAACTGAAATTAGGAAAAAAGCTATTTCTACATCAGCCAAAAGGTCAATCGCTATTTAGAGATGGTTTAG
This sequence comes from Aptenodytes patagonicus, assembly GCF_965638725.1. Classification (NCBI taxonomy): domain Eukaryota; kingdom Metazoa; phylum Chordata; class Aves; order Sphenisciformes; family Spheniscidae; genus Aptenodytes; species Aptenodytes patagonicus. Next base: position 69,495,878 of record NC_134953.1, on the reverse strand, counting down.
TGCATTACTTCCAGTTTTTTAGCCTGGTGATTTGCCTCTCTTGAAGGCATGGGAAGCAAATGTAGGGTTTTTGAACTTATATTAAATTTGAATGCTTTTGATGTATAAATTCATTTTAGTGTTATGCATATTTATGAATATATAAGATATGTTGTAATGCTTTAGAAACATAAACCTAATTTTTATTAAGTACTTTAAGACATTATTTAAATATATGTTAAACATTTATTTTGCTTCTCGAGGAAAAACCCTTAACAATGTGAAAAGACAAATTCATGTATCTGAGAGTTTCTATTATTCAGTGTCACTTGTATAAGCATGTTACAGGATTACAAGAAACTACCATTTATTGTATTTGTGATTACAAGAAATAAGAACTCTTGACTATCTAAAGTTGGTCATCATGGTTACTGTACTATTTGGTACTGTTAATACACTTCTAAATATGTAATGCTGATATAGTCTTTATAATTAACGTGGAAATCTGTGTTGTAGTGTGTTGGTTACATTTGGTGTCACATTCAATTTTCTGTGAGTTTCAGAAGACAAATATTTCGGTGCATGATGGTATAAAGTGGAATTGTAGAGCAAAATGGATATGCAATGCATTTATTTTACTATTATGAATATATTCCATTTTTTGGTGCTTTATTCACATATATAAAATTGAAATACAGGCAGCTCTGAGACAGGATTTTGGCTTATTTTACTAAGCAAAAAATAGTGTATTGTAAACAACTTTTTAAAGTGCTCTTTATTTTAATACTTTCTGTTACAGCAGATCACTCACTGGGGATTATAAATCATGATAATTCTGGTATGGGAGTGGGGAAAGCTGTTTCTTTGTTTAAAAAATATGCTTGTCTAGATTTTGTGAGTATATCCATCCACGTTTAACATGCATCCATAATAGATGCTCTGTAGTAGTGGATGTGTGATATAGTAAGTGTGTTCATCTATTTTCACTTCAAACACGTGTATTTTACTTTTAAGCTGCAGCTCACCTTTAGTCAGTTGGCAGGGATTGGATATTCCAGTCTGAACAATTAGTGCAATTCCAGCTCTTGTCTGGGATGGTAACGTTGCTGCTGCTGAAAGGAGAACCTTTTAGGTTCATGCAGATTGATGCTATTTTATTATCCCCTCTTAAAGGAGGGGGGAAAGAAAAAAGTAGTACGTTTTGCAGAGGTGTTAAGAAAGCTTGATTATATTTAAGATGAGGGTTTGCTGGTGGTAGTTGTTTACCAGTTTGGATATTGCTGCTAATTCTCTGAGGTTAATGCATTCTTATGGGTCTTTGGGCTTTGTGTCAAAAACCTTGTGGAGAGACAGATAAACATCAGCTCTTCAGTGCAACGGAGGACACATTTCCGGCAACACTAATGTGAATTTGATCTAATAGTTCCTCTGAAATTTTCCTTCATGCTGTTTATTGCTTTTCTTGGATTTATGCTGTAGCAAGGTGTTAACACTAGCTACTTGAAGATTATCCTGTTGTGATAGACTCTGATGCAACGAATTGCAATGGATTAAAAAGAAGCAAACCTTTCCATTGTATATTTTCGCATTGTTTTTGTAACATTTGTTTCTCATAATGTAAGTCTTTTTTCCATTACAGTCAGAATTTACTGTCCTGTGCAGTAAGCCGTTGGGCAACCAAAGAAGGCTGAGAGCCACTGATCCTCAAAGAACAACCCTAGTCCTGACTTCATGCTGTCTGTCATACTGGTGGCACTCTTGCAAGTTTGTGAAGTAGTGTAGTTGTTTGGACGTTTTATTATCTCAGATTCACTTCTGTATCCCTATGCTAGAGGTGTTCTGCTCTTCTGGTGTTGGCAAGATACTGGTATGGTCTGTTCTTATTCTAAAAAACATCAAAGTCCTCTAGACTCCCTTAAAGTCAGTTCTGTACAGGAGTCTGCTTGATGTGGAGTTAAAATCTTGCAAAAGAGGAGGTGGGGAACCACTGACCGGTGCTCAGAGAGTGCTCCTTTCTAGCTCATCCTGGAGAAAGCAGCAGTAACAGTGTTCTCCTTCTCTCTTTTCCAAGCTACTTGAGTGTCAGCACAGGTTTTTCTCGGGCAACAGTGTTACCATGGCTTGTACAATACGGAGAGCTGGGATTTTGAGATCTTGTGTATAGAATGAAATATTCCTTCTGGTTTACCCTTGGCAGACTCCAAGGTTGGGGTGGCTATTGAGGGAATGGATGCTTTGGATTAAATGAGAGCTGTCGCTCAAGCATCCTGTTCAGTGCCAGATATTCTACATGCAAGAAAAGACATAGTAGGCTTATGTATAGTAGTTAGTTTCTTCTAAAAAGAATAACTTTAATCCTAATTCCTAATAATTAGCTACTCTTAATTCCTAAAACGTGTCTTTATCCCTTTGATTACTCAGTAGCTAATGGTAATTTGTATGCCTGTCATCCTTGTCTCCTCATTCCTTAAACCTCTGTCAAGTTCTTGGAGACTCCATTCACATTACGCATTTGTTTAAAAGCTCAGTACTCTTTGAGGGGGGAGAGGAGGTGCTACATGGCAACCCGTACCAGAAAGATGGTTCCCACTTTTCCTCCTGATTATTTTAGCACTGTGATGAAGAGGGCAAGTGGATGAGGCTTTGGGGGAGCGGGAGAAAGTGGGAAAGGAGATTTCTAGTGAAAATAAGTCTGTTCCAGGGAAACTGTTCATCTTGTTCCAAGCTGGAGCCTTCTTTTGCTTTGCATCCTCTCTTTTGAGAGAACAGCCAAGGAGAAGTATAGAGTCATATAATGACTTAATAAAAGCTTCTAGGCAACTAGAAGGTGAATGTGGCCTATGTGTGTTTCACTGCTGAAAGTCCAGTCTGGTCTCTTTGGCCAAGCTTGACAGAGAATATTCCTGTTTAGTCACTGAGAGCATAGCTGTAGTGCTGTGTATACAGGAATAACAGGAGCAGTGAGAAAATACATTGATATTGCATCCACTGCATGAAGAGCTTCAGCCACATCTTGTTTTATCAAGCTCGTGCCTGTATTGGCCTACCGGTCTGGCTGTGTCAGTACCACTGAAATAGAGAAAAACCTTTAATCTGGTACATCTGCCAGATGCTGCCCTTCGGTACTCAGCAAGAACTGTGGGCTGCGTATTGACATGCACTTCTACCCCTGCAATGCAGATTTGCAATTGTTCCTGCTTCTTTGACAGTATTGGGAATGGGGGTGAGATATTCAGCTGTGCTTGGATAAAATGGTAGCATGTTAGTTAGATATATCTGAAAAAAATTTAGTACCCCTCCCTCCAGCAGCGTAGACAAGGTAACAGTTTTTGACTTCAGCACTGTTTCTGCTGATCAATATAGAAAGCACTGTAGGAGTTACCTTGTTATAGTAAAAATGTAGCAAGTAAAACACAGGCAGGGACCTTATGGGTATCAGAAATAAAATTAGCGGTCAAACCTTGAGTTCCCCAAGGCGAAGTGTTATGCCTACTGAATATCCCAGTTGGGTGCAAGGACACAGTTAAACAGGCATCTTCAGTTTGCAGCTCTGGCTGCTGATGAACTCACATGAGAAGTTTTGATACACTTGACCTTATAGGCATTTGGGACATGATTTTTCTCCCTTTGCTACAGGATCTTCAAAGAAGATAAAGCATATAAACAGTGTTCTAGATTTCATACAGGTGGGACTAGTGGAGGTGTCATTTCTCCTTGGAAGTCCTTGTAACTTGTTCATCAAAATTAGTCATGCTTGGCACTGTAGGTAAGAGAGTTTGCTCAGAATTGGAGTGTCTTAAGAAATGTTTTGGCTTATGGTGAGAGGTTTGCTTTGTGCCCAGAACTCACGTTTCTGTGTTCGACCTGCTCCCGAGAACCTACTGCCAAAATAACATGTAATCTTTTACAAAACACTACCAAGAAATGTTTGTCAGCTCCTTTCCTTTTTTTCCCCAGAAGAAAGCTGTGGAAGATTAGGCAAAGACGTGTTTATTTTAGTAGTCCTGCTACTAAAAGACTTTTGGCTAAAAAAAAGTCTTGAGTGTTGGTGGTCTTTCAGATGGTGCCAAGTGCTCATCTGCCTTCCACCTCAAAGGGATCTGCAACTGGAAAGATCACCAGCACATCAGGATGCAGATTCTTAGTACCTCTCTCTGGTTATACTGGGTCTTAATCGCTTAAGCCAAGCACGAAATGCCAACTCCTCCAACTCTAGAAATACTCACGTGACTTGGTATGGTAAAGGGCCTTGCAAATATTTGCCCAGTGGTGCCAAAAGAAAGAACATGTTGTTTCTGCTGCAGTGTTGTATGCTTTCTAACTTCCTTAGTACGTAGGGATGCTGTGTTAGATGGCTTGGAAACTCCAAGCCTGTTAGTTGGCATTCTTGCTGCAGTAGGCAGGAGCAGGGTTTCTTCTCGGCCACATGCCTAGAATTTTTCGAGTGCAGCCCTTCTGAGCACTTCTGAAGCATGTGGGATTCCTCTATACAATCATGTCTTGGTTCTCCACAGTCTAACTAGCCCTTCATTTGAATCATGCATTTTGTTGTCTTTTGTAGACATTGAAGTCTGACATGATTGCTGAGCTGAGAGCTCCCTTGTAACCCAGAATGCATTTTCCATAGAGATAAACTGGCACTTGAAATCATAAAAGATGGATTTTTTTTTTAATTGTTCTGTCCTTCTGCCCAGCTCCATTTTATGCTTTGGAGAAGCCATGATATTCTTTAGATATCCAGAGTTCTTGAATAAGTTCATGTACGATTCGTAAAACAAACTCACTTTGTACTTCAGTATCAAAGCAAAAGAGGTCTCAATAGTAACTCTGTGTGCATAGCTAAGACTAGTGTAGCTCAGACATGTGCAAATCAAATGTTTTTTCATCTTCTTAAATGAGTTTTCTCACTGATTTGCAGAATATCAGCTTGGTTCTTTACTATACAATATACAATTTCTTCAAGCCAGATATTCACCAAAGGTAACATTAGACACTGAGCAAATAATTGTTTCCTGTCACACTGCATTAGTAACTGGGAAGAAAGTGTTTCCTAATTTGTATTTGTGCAGAACTAAATATAGCTCTAGTGAAGCTTAACTTCAGCTTTAGCCATTCAAGTCCCTAAGAAATTCAGCACCATGTTTGTCAGTTACTGGGAAAATGACTGTAGACATTCTTGTGTGCTTCTTGCCCTCCCACTTGTGAGTTTTACAATCTTAGGAACTTGAGCGTGAGGTTAACCAAACTCTCAGAAAATCCTGATAGTCCTGGGTAATTGCTGTCTGCAGGGACTATTGCAGAGTGGTTTTTTTCCTAGTAGGAGTTTTACGATAGCAAGCCCTGGCCGCAACTCCCTGTTCCATATTTAGTAAGGACAAGGTTAAATTGTTACATTTTCCAGCAAAAACTGCTCTGGTTTTTCACCTTAAATCTGTTAATTACTTGTACTACTCTGTAGCTGTTCTGTAGAGCTGATGGCATGATGCATAAGATCTTAAAAAACCTGTTAAGTAGCATGCAGATTGGACTGTACCAGTGAAATCATGCTGTGTACCTGGTAAGAAAAATCTGACCTAAACTTCCTACACCTGATGTTGTAGGAAGGTGTATTGAATAGATTGTGTCTCCTCCCTGGGAAGCGTACAAGCTGATGTCTGTGCCTTGGTATCAAGTCTGTCAGCTGTGGGATAACAACCTTCGTGCTGCATCTGCACTGAAAAGGCAGCACTGTTTCCTAAGACGATGGAAATGCCAAATGCTGGGTTTTGGAGCTTGAGTCTTTTGGCTGGCATCTGTGAGGAGGATGCTTCAGGTTCATCTCTTCCAATGGGGCTAGGTGTGAGCCTGGGATCAAGGAGTTAGTCCCATTCCTTTTTTTGTTTATATTTGAATTCACCCGGATAAGCTCATCCTCCGTAGTCATCTCTGCTTGCCAGCGAGCAGGATGAGAGTGTTTCAGAGGTCTTGAGGGATCTTACATCCAGGGTTCGTAGAGAGACCAAGACAGTACTTACACATTTGTCTGTGTCACTTCTTCAACCTTAAGTGTGCTACCAACTTGTGCATTTTATCAGTGCTCTGCCCAGTTTCATCAGTGTTCTGCATAACTTTCTCATGTTATGGGTGATGCATATAATTAGGAGGAGGAGGAAAAACGTTTGCCGTTGCTAGTGGGGAGGAGGAATCCTGTGTACCTGGCGTTGGCTGTCTGCCTACACCTGTACCTCTTACCTTCAGAGAGATCCTTTGAGGAAGCGATCTAAAGAAATCCAAAGAAAATTTCTTAGGTTTGTAACAACTTTCCTCCTGGTAGACTGAGATTTATTTATACCATAGGATGTGACAGGCAATTCCTGGTGCCTCAGCTCTGTCTAAAGCGTGAGCGATCGCTGGAAATGCGAGTGATTGCATTGGAAGCTTTCTTCCCTCCAGTGGAGAGTGTTTGAGCTTGAACTCTCCCCTCATTGAGATCTTTGAAGTTTGGATCTTTAAAACTGTTCTCCACTCCAAAGACCTACCAGTGCCGTCGTCATCCTTCCTGTCTGAGGCAGGCTGGACCAGGCTCCCTTCAGAGGCCATTAAAGCTGCTCATTTCATCCTCCAGAGAGGTCGGCAGAGAAAGACATAAGTAAGTAATTATTCCCTGCCTCTCCTCCCAGTAGCTGAGCAAGCTGTGGAAGTTGAAACGTCATTAAATCACTGAGCAGCACGGAGGGGCTGCAAGCCTCTGTAGCCACGGAGCCTTGTGGCACGCAGCGGAGGGGAGGGCTGAGTAACAGGTGGTATTTAGAAACTAATTAATATTTGTGAATAACAGTGTGCTATTGGTAAGAAAACAAATCAGTCTGTGTGTGAATATTTATGATGATGACTTTCAACACTGCTTGGGTTGCACAGTCCTTTTCCAGCTGCTACATCTCCTCTTGTGTCACAACATTTCACACAGGGGTGAAAACCTTCTCCGCTGTGCAGAGCCGTGCTGCAGGGCAGCAGCCAGCTGAGCAGTGCAGCAGCATATACTTTTTAGAAGAATACTCTCACCAGTTCAGTACTAGTGGGCCACTAAGTCCCAAACGTTTAAAGTATTCTTTGCTGGTGGAGTAAACCATGCAATTTAGCTTGAGATTTCATCCCATTAAGACCCAAGCCATGTACAGAGATAATGCTATGTTTGAAGGGAAAGCAGGTGTTAAAGGTTGTTCTCCCTCTTAATGTTGTGTGCGAGTGTTTTACAGTAGATCAAACTTGCCTAATGTAATCTTCATAATGCTTTCATTTAAAATGCTCCCTGTGGTTTATATTTGTGGAACTGAAAGAACAGAATCTACTCTGTAGCTTCGTGGGGCGGGGTGTTCGATTGAACATATGTTCACACTGTCATTTGGGAAAGATAATAGGTTTTTAACCTCTGTCAGTGTTAGACTGAGGTATTTATGGAGCTCTATTAAAGCTGTGCCTAGGCAGCTAACCTTGCGATACAGGTTTTTCACAATTTGCCATTTTCTTGTGATAAGTTGCGGCTTTTCTTGGCCTCTCACAGTGCCTCTTGCTTTGTCAGCCAGCATGGGAGCTTACCAAGAAACGAGGAATGCCTTGCTGTTGTCAATGCTGCATGAAATGCTCGTGGCTACTGGTATTGTCTGTTCAGTAAATACTGTCATGTAGATTGAAAAAGCAGCCTTGAAGAGTTTCAGAAAATATTCTTCTGGGCTTGACACACGGAAACTGGGAAAAACTGTGGTGGTAGCACTCGTGCTTTTGGTTGCAGATGTGTCCAGGTGCAGCTGTAGGTGCTGAGCTCTTGTTCCAGGGTGCTGCAGGGGGATGTGCAGCATTGCCCTTGTTGTGAAGCCTCTGCTGCTCTTGCTGGCCTTGAGTTTAACTTGGGGGTGGGGGGAAGCTGGGTGTATTTTGGGAGTTGTTTGTTTTAAAGGGGGAAGGTGTAATTTAATGTGCTAAATTCCTGTTGGTGTGGTCTCTCTTTAGTCATTTTAGGCTTCTAACAGCCTAAACTAGCGTGATGGAGACTGCAGCGTGCTTCACGGAGGAGGTTATCTCCAGTGAACTGCCATTACCACTTTCGTCACTGCTGATTAAATTTTTCTGTTAATGTTTAATCCTCAGCAGCAAATGCCTAATGTTTATATGCCTTCTCTCTGTATAAGCAGAACATCTGTTTTATAAAGTTGGCTATGACATCCAAAACTGAATCAGTGTACAATTTTAAATATATGTGTCAGACAAACAGATGCAAAGAAATTCAGAGCGTAAGCGATCACTTCACTGTGCACAGGTCCTGTTGTGGCAGGGGTTTCCAGGGGTCTTAAATGGCATATTAAACAGTGCTTGGTATGACTGAGTATTTTCTAACCTCTTCTTAAAATTCCTTGCTCTCTGTCTTAGTATTTCCGGTGTAGAAAAGATTTTTTTTTTTTTTTTTTTTTTTTTTTGTGGCGTGTTTCCTCTTCCTTTTCTAGCAGTAGTGCCACTGTGGTGTAGCTGAGAATAGTTGACTTTGAACTGCCCCTACTATGCAAATGCAAAATCTGCTTAGGTTGTTGGGAGAAAGGAGTTTTTAGTGAAACACATGCATGTGTAGCATGGATGACCGCAACTATGCGTGTTAGAACTATAGGAAATTCCATAGGGTTTCCAAAGAATAAATTAAAAAGAAATGCCTAAAAAGCGCTATAACAATTGGCAGCAGAGACTGGTGTGTTTAAGGGAGGATATTAATTTAAATTGTTGGCTTACAGAAATTTCAAGCATTTTTATGCATTTAATAAAGGGTTGCCATTTAAGTAGCTTAAGTATCCTTCTCTGTATACAGCGTGTCCTGGGATTTAACAAACCACTTACTGCTGGATAGATTCCACTCAGATATCATTGCCATTCTTGCAACAAAGACTAGCTGATGCAGAGAGTGAAAAGAGCCTGTACTGAAATGGTCATCGTGTTAGTCGTGGGGGAAGGGAGAAAACAGATTCGTGTAATCTATTCATTTAGTATGTTAGTCTTGGTCACAGGCATCAATGCGGATGTGTCCGTGCCTAAAAGAGGGCTTTCCTCAAATCCCAGGGAGCCTGGGACCCAGGGTGCTTCTGTAAAATTCTGGCCTGAGGGATGGAGACTGACAGTGTGTGACAGCTGAAGGTGGGTATTGGTGACCTGACACTGAGTGAGAGATGCTGGGGTAGAAAATTGGGATCCTGTATGAGAGGGGAAAAAACTTATGACATGTTCTAGACAAGGGAGCTTGCAGGGACAGAAAAAAGAGTGGCAACATGGTCAAAGTTATGAAAAGCATATTGAGGAGCATTGTGCATAGATACTGGTAGGGTAAGACCCCTGGGTTTAAAACAGGAACACGCTCTGAATGACTGCAGTGAATGCTGCCAGTGTGTGCCAGAAGTAAATATAGTAGAGTAAGCACTGCTACAGAGTCACTGAAGTCAACGCTGCATAACATAAAATTGCATAATATATTTGTTTGTCAAGGTTATTAGAGCACAATTTTAAATGGATCTGAGTCCTTGGAAAGGTGACTGTATTCTGGTTCTCTGGGCTGAGGTTTCCAATACGTCCCAGTCTGATCTGGCGGCAGACTGCCAGCAGAAGGGATGAGCTTGCCGTTCCCCTCCTACCACCTCTGGTGCTTGTCCGACCGGCTCGTGAGCTGGTTCCACTCACTGTGCCAGGAGGAAGGGAGCTGCCTTCTCTCCCCAGAAATGAAAAAAAAAAAAAAAAAAAAAAAAAAGTGAAGGGATTTTTGTTGGCCCGGTCAGCTCAGGTTGTGAGGGGATGAGGGAGGGTCTCTAAGGGGTGTGTGTGTGAGTGGGTAGGTGGAGGTATCCATAAGTGCGTGGGGCAGCGGGCGGGCAGGCTGTCTCAGCCCCATGCCCCACCTCAGAGCTGGAGCAAACCGGCGGCGTTCCTCCCCTCTCTCGCCAAGGGTGCGGTCGGTGCATGACGCAGCAACCGTCAGAGACCTGGATTTCAGGGCACTGTCACACTCTTGGAAAGAGTGCTGAAACTGTTTATGAAATGAGTATTTTGTAAATGATAAAGACTAAATAACACATTCTATACATTTACATAATTTTGAATCACTTATCCTGCTGAGGGCTGTAGTAATTTGGCTCATGTTAAAGAACACTTAATGGTGTAATTGAGCTCAAGCCGCTGGTTGCTGAGCCAAGTGGACACCGTAGATAGGAGGTGTGTTTTTGGGGAGACCATGCGTGTTCCCTGTAATGTCCCTGGCACCATGGAGCGGTGCCCTGAGGGCTCAAAGTGCTGCGGGTAGGACAGGTAGGAGGCACGGTCAGGGCTGTGAAGGGTCGGGATATCTTTCAGAAAGAGCTTGAGACCCAGAGCAGTGAAAGTGGGATGTGTCTCCATGGTGATAGCATGCAGGGTCATGACCTTAGGGAGGCATTAGGAGAAAGAAACTTTTGCTCTGAGCTGGATAGGACGGAGGGGGTTACCAGCTGGAAATGCTGGAGAAACACATCTTCACTTTGCACAGTCACAAGGTGACAGTGAGCCACAAGGATGGCACTGGGCAGAAGACGGTGAAGTGGGGTAACAGAGGAGGTAGGTAATCTTAAGGATGGGGAGTCATCTGAGAGCAAACTCCAAGAACTTGCTTGGTTTGGGCAGTAAAATGAGCCCTGACAGGGAGGTGGTGTAATTAATTTTTATTGTCAGGGAAATAAACTTTGGGGATAGGGAAAAGCTGTTTAAGCTGCTGGATCAATGTTGGCATGAAAACAAACGGATAAAAGCTGTTCAGGAATAAATGTTAGGCTGAAAATTAGAAGTTTTTTAACTATTGGAGGAACTCAGTTCTGCAGTAGGTATCGGATACGGAGACTGAGGAGGAGAATTGTCAGTATGTTGGGGTACATCGCTGTGATTGGGGTTCTTGGACGTGATGCTTGTAATGGAGGGCCTGAGCTAGTGATCTGTAAAGGAAACACCTTTCCCATCCGCCTCTGTATGTGGTGGTGGGTTATCACGACTGCGTCGTGTCCAAGTAGGAAAGGGGAGACTGTCCCTTGCTGTCACAGTTTTAAAAGCATCTGGATGGGAATATGTGCTGAACCAAACCGCTTCTTCCCCAGGATGGAGAATTTGTGTAGTCAAGTGAAGTTTTAACCTTTGCTTTACATTTAATCTGTGAATGTCTCTGCTGTTATGGTCACTTATGACACTTATTTTTATGTTTGTTTTTCTTCCTAGGTATTTTTATGGCCTCTGTCACAGTGGTATCTCAGTGTCTCCCAGGCATTTATGGATTTATTCTGAGAACGTTCCTGTAAGGTAGGGAAACATTATCACCTTTATTTTACAGACTGGGAACTGAGGCACAGGGAGATAAAGGTTGCAGGAGGAGTCTGTAGCATAGCCAGCAGTCAAACGCTGATTGCCAGCAACTTCTTTATTGTCCTAATCCCAAACCCAGCTACCTGTCTTTGGCTTTTTTCTTTGTCTTTACTTTTTTTTTCTTTTTTTTTTTCTTTCTTTTTCCCTTTTCTGGTCTGAGTTTTAGTAGAAACAATCTGCAAGGGGCTGGGAGGACCTGTGGAAAATATGATTAGGGTTACTGGTGTCCTTTTTTTAACATTGTTACTTACGAGTTGAAATGCCTTTCTAAAAATATCAGCAGATCTGTTTATGTTAAATGATTAACATGTTTAGACTTTCAACAGATAAGCTGTCACGCTTTTTTGAGTCAGTAACTCCTTTATCCTACCTGTCTAGGCTTGTGACTGTTGAATTCTTTCCCTGCCTAAGCTAATGCCATCCCAATCACCTAAAGCAATGCCAAGAATTTCATCATCCATGCAAAGATCTGATTCATGTCAAGACAGGTGTAAAGTTTCTCAAGCACACTTATGTATAATTACTGTTTAACTTTATTTTTCAAAGGTCTTTTCCAAGCCAGCTAAAATGTTCAGCTTTGAGCTCCCAGATTCTCCCAGAAATTGGATTTCAGTGCCTGATTAGTGATGCTGATCCCTTTCAAAAGTTTTGCAAAGTTCCTGATGCATGTGTGCACACTGAATTACAATTTACATCATAAAATCAAATATCATAACAGCTTTTTTTCCCCCTTTAACTAAGGAATTTTTAAGATAGGTCTCCCTTGAGCCCTTCTTTCCCTTCAAGTTGGTAAAGTGTGACTTTTACTACTTAAGGAGTTTTCTTAGAGCTACGGCAACATTATAAATTATGAAGACACCAGCAAGCTCTGACAATTAAATATTTTTATTGTATATTAAAATAAGCAACATTATTAAAATGATAACATTGCAAAGAAATATTTAATGCCATCTTTGCAATTTCACAATCTGTAAAATACACACATTGGATTACATCTATACTCTTTATTAATGTATATTACGTGTCTTTGTGTCCCCGAGAATGAAGCCCTAATGACTCATGAACTCTCTCAGTGTACTAAATAAGATTAAAGAGCTGGCCAGTGACCTTAACAGTCAATTAGGCTATGCATTACTCAGCCCAGTATTTGTGGAGTGTAGAAGGGAAGCAAAAACTCATTAGCTAAGATGCTGATGCTTGAAACAAACAAGATTTCTTTAAAACCAGGAACTGGTCTTGTCTCTTAAGTGGAGATCGAAGCACTTACGGTAGGTATGTCTTTGTGTATGTGTGTTTGAAAGTACTGCTGGTGTGGTCCTGGGGAGTGGAGAAAAGCCTGCTAGTGAGCTTTTGGGCTCAAAGCCTTTTGGAATAGATCCTGCCAGGCATAGATGGTGTTGGGTCGGGCAGTGGCAGGTGCAGTAGGAGATGGTGCTTAGGTTTTGGGATGTGCCATCCGAGAGGTTATGCAAAGACAGCACAAATGGGAGGGCTGGTTTCAGAAACGTCATGTTTCACAGAAACAGCAGGGCAGGGAGGAATGTCTTGGCGTGGCGTATTGCATGCTTGGTTTTCCTCAAATGTGGGCCCAGGGTTGGCAAGATTGCCTTTGGATGCATGCAGGAGTGTGAACAGAAAGGCTGTGGGCTGCTGTGCCCACTAAAGAGCAGAGTTTGAAGACTGCATCCCCGTCTTCCACAGCTCAGGAGAGGGGAGATGAAGGGGTGCTGAGTACTCAGAGGTACAGCCTTGTCAGATCCCCTGTTCCCCACCAGCTCCCCCACCCCTTGCAGGCTCACCTGGCCCATGGAGTCGTCAACGTGAAACCAGGCTGGCAATGGGCAGCAGGGCTGAGTGCATCCCAGTGATGGGTTAACTCGGTGAGATGCAAACCCGGACAGTACCTGAATTACAGGAGAGTCTCTTGTCACCTTTAGGATGACATTTCTTAACTAATCATCTGCATGTAGTTTTATATTGCCGGAAGCATCTCGGAGCAGTCCTAGGTTGGAGACAGCTGCCCCCCTGGGAGGGCGCTACATGGTGACAAAACTGAACCAAGAGCAGTGACAACATTACACGAGCGCTGAGCTGGCAGCTTGGTCACGCTGCTCCTCAGCAAAACAGTGGTCCTTGAGGGCTTCTCAGTTTTATAGCGCTTCTGTGCAGTTATGTATGCTTTCAGCTGACCCGAGAAGTTCTTCTATCATTCTTAATGTAAATTCAGGTTTTAGGAAATAAAAGATGACAGACTCAGTCCATACAAAATATGGCTGAAAGTACAGTTTGAGTGGCATGCAATAGTATCTTTTAAAGTAAATCAATTTTTTTTGAACATAAATTGGGCAGAATCTCCCTGATCTAGGTCATAGTTTATCTGTAGGGTTTTCTTTTAAAATAATTTCCTTAATAAAGTCCATCTGATTAGGGGGGGAGGGCAGGGGAACCTGGGAAAAAGGTGTACTTTTGCTGTTCAGATGAATGGGAGAAGAAAGAAAAGGAGGCCTTTTCAATCATGTCAGGCTGAATCTAAAGCATCAAGGAATGATGTTACAGGAGAACCCCTGAAGATAAACTGTAACCTAGATTAGCAGAATACAGATTAAGTTTTCTGGAGTTTGGAAACTGCAGTGCATCCTGAAGCAGTCTTTTGACATTCATTTAAACTAAAGTTGTTGTATGGTGGCTCTTTCAGGGATATACAAAAATACCTAGTTTCCATTTGAATGTTACAGTCCTGAAGTTAATAACTTTAATAAAGTGAAGACTGCTTGAAAAGGTTAAAAAACCCAAACTCAGGATTTTCCATTTGGACTGGTTATTGCTAAAGAAATATTATATATCTATGTGATTATGGTTTGGGGGATTTTTATACATGCAGCATTACCACTGAAAGCTGGACACTGGAGTCGCAGTTAAAACTGAGACTTCTGCATGATTAGTTTTCTTCATTCTGACTTTAAAGTATAAAGCAGTTGTCATCAGGTGACACTGCCCTCTTATAATTCTTTAAATATTTTTATTTTTAAATTTATTTGCATTTTGGAAAATGTGTTGTGATACCATGTTCTAATTTAAGGGGTGTTTTCTGTAATATAGGTTATGTACTTCTACAAAATGTTGGCACAAAGCTTATGTGATTCAAAGTGATTTGATTGTGTGTTAATGCCACGTTGGCTGGAACATACTAATACTTAATGCAAAACAGCGAGTTACCCATTACTTTTCACTGTAATATAGTGAACAGTATTTTCTGGCTGTATTTAAATGACAGCCTCGAAAGGGCATTGGCTGAATTCGTTGGCGTAGCTCAGCATTCTTTATGTACGGCTATATTTTTTTTATTTTTTGGACTTAAGAGTCTTTACAGGCTCTTTTATCTTACAAATGAGTGGAGTGCTTTAATATATTGGAGCCCAAAGGGCATGACTGCTGGCCATTTACCTGGCTTCACGTGGTGTGTGTTGGAGAATGCATGTGGAGAGGGAAGGGTGGGGTTTAAAGCTCCAAATTCGGACTAGTAAAATTCCCTTCTGCTTTGAAGGTGTATGCTTTAGCTGTCTACAGGGATATATGTTTTCAAAAGTGTATTTATGAAAAAGAGCGTCAGCAGAAGCTGGAGATGTTACAAGATTTAACCATATTTGCAAAATTGAATATGAGCTTTAGCCCTCTGGTCTTTTTCATTTCCTTTGCTATTATATAATCAGTATATTGGTAGGTGGCTTTTGTTTTGTCACTTTACCTATTTAACTAATTTAGCTATCTGAGGGTTATGCAATAAAGGTAGAATCACCATAACTGGCATCGTAACTTTGTCATCCCACGGAGTCAGCACTTGCTCGTGCTCTGGCGCAATGGCTTTGAATAGCTGCCACCCCGTGTGTGTGTTTTCTAAACCTGAGACAAGTGCTAAACTCATTAAAAATACATGCTACATAAGTTAATGTGCATAAGGAGTTTTGGTACTAAGATCTCCTTTGAGGATACGTTTAACTCTAATTAACTCGGTTTCGTTCTATCTACTATCAGCATAGGCTTGGCTGAAACCAGCCAGTATTGGTTAGACTTCTGGTTTGAAGTAGAGTCCGACGGGATGGCGGATTAAAAGTCGCGCAGTTGTGACTGTGCGGGGTTCCTGGTGCCTGTGCCAGCTCCCGGGGCTGTGCCAAGCATGAGCACCGGCTGTGCCGTTCCTGGGGGCAGTGCCACACCGAGCGGATACGCATCCTGTCGTACTCTCAGGCAAATTCTGGATTTCTAAAGAGGCCCGAAATAATGAGGTTTGCCGAGCTGTGATTGAACAATTGCGTGACACCAAACTCCTCTGACTAAAACAGAATCTGAATTTTTCCACTAATAGAATAAGGAACAGCAGCAGACGCTATCGGTATTTCACTGGTGTGGCTTTTCTCTCTGCTCATACCTTCTTTCTATTCATCATTAACTCAAGGATGATTTCCAAGGATTCTGCTAATTATGATCTGTTTTTCAGGGGAGGCAGGCAGCAAGACAGGGATTGCTGATGGTTGCATTTGTAGTAAGAACAAGTACAAGCATACATGGATTGGAAATATTGGGTGGGTTTTTTTTGGCCTGACAGTGTTGGAAATCAAGCTTTGTTGTTATGTCCAGTAAAGCAGGTTTCACCGAAAGCTGGTTGTAGTATTTTGTGAGAGAAGGTTTTCACTGTATCACTCTGGAAGAAAATACTCACGGATCCATATTCAAGAGTAGACTGCTGTATTTTGCGTAACTGGAAGAATGTATGGATTTGTTGCATTTTCATCATAGCTAGCAAAAGAAAACTATTTTTTTCCCTTCTTTTTGACTAGTACTAGGGTTTTAGTCTTGCAAAAGGATTTTCTGGGTAGAAACATCAGGTAAAATGGATTCTGGATTTAAATATGGGGGGCAGGGGGGAGAACCACCACCCAGCAGTTTTTGAGTGTTCATCATTTCCTTAAAATTGGACCTTTTAAAGTATTTCAGGTTGGGTACACTAGAAATTGAGGCATTCGAATCACTAACTGCTTTTGAGAATGACAGCCAGAATCTCTCCATTAACGTTGCATCTTCTGCCTAGGGGATCACAGAGCAGAGACTGATGCGTCTTTGAGGATGGAAATGGAGCAGTTTAAGAAGTTACTGTGCTTCAGCTGAGATGTGGTAACAGCACACAACCATGTCTAGTTCATTTTGCTGAAACACAAAATAGAAATCACAGAGGATGATCTAAGGCTGTCTGTTTTGCTTTGCATAGGAGCAGACTAGCTATGCTCCTGTATAATAAGTTGCCATGTCTCAGCTATGAGGATGGTAATTTCCAGTTGATGAAAGGTAAATTATAGCTAGAACAGGTGGGTGCATTAGAATTGTAATGTGCTTCAAGATACCTGTCTCTGTTCACAGAGGAGTGGGACTTGCTGTGCTGGTTTGGACCAGTGGTCATTCTAATTTGGTACCCTACCCCTGGCAATGATCAGTGCTAGATAACTGAGGCAATGTACATGAAATCATGCATTTGTTTATCAAATGTTTTATCTGCTGGGGAAGTGTTGGCTTTTTTTTAATGTATCAAACCAAAACAGGCCGGTTTAGTCACTGAAAGAGTCCCTTCTAAAATGCAGTTAAATTTCTCTTTAAATCTTTCTTTGCAGACAAGGAGTTTATTGACATTTCTTAATATTTTCCCTTCAGACATCTCAGCTGAGGGTTGGTCTAAGCCATGTACAGTCTTTAATCTGGCTTGGTTTTGTTTTGTTCTTTTTTTTTAAATGTTCTTCTGCATCTCCAAAAAGCCAGAGTCATGGTAGATGAATAGTCTGGGGGTTTTTTTGCTAACATTATAGCTGAAAGATAAAATAGTAAATGGGTTTCATGTAGTTATTGTATTGCTTGAGTGTGTCTTCACATTAATTAAAATTAATTTAAACAAGGTGATAGGAGTAAAGTGCAGAGTAGGAAAAGAATAGATCAGAAAAAGCAGATAAGATAGGTGTATTCAAATAGTTAGAGCCTGATGAAATTTGCCCTAGGGTACATCAGCAACTAGCCAAGCAACCTTTGAACCATTTACAATTATCTTTTAGAAATCATGAAGAGCAAGAGAGGTCCTGGAGGACTGAAAAGGGCAAATGCAGTACCTGCCTTTGAAAAAGGGAGATCCAGGGAATTACAAACTAGTTAGTCTAACTGCAACGCGTAGAGAATTGGAACAAAATTTTTAATCAGTTTCTAGGAATTTGGAGGATAAGATGATGATAAGGACTGGGGGGAGCAGTACCTGTGATGTTACCTTGACTTCAGTAACTTTTAACATAACCTTTTGTGGCATTTCTGTGGAATAGGGAAATATATGTATTTAATTATACGGTAAACAAATAACTGTTTAAAGACTGTGTTTGAAGAGTAGTTACCTATAACTTGCTGTGAAAATCAGGGGAAGAAGGGGGGTGGCACGAGGAATCGTGTGAATACAGCCCTGTTTGTCTTGGGCTGAGCTTTATTTGCTGTTCTCTTTACTGTTGTGGACAAGGG
The DNA here is from genome assembly GCF_965638725.1 of Aptenodytes patagonicus. Classification (NCBI taxonomy): domain Eukaryota; kingdom Metazoa; phylum Chordata; class Aves; order Sphenisciformes; family Spheniscidae; genus Aptenodytes; species Aptenodytes patagonicus. Next base: position 69,477,971 of record NC_134953.1, on the reverse strand, counting down.
AATACTTACTAAATCTGCAAGTAAGCCCAAACTGAGAGGGGCTCAAGCATTTGAAGCATAGTTCAGAATTAAATGGCTATGGTAGATTGAAAAAACATTTGGAAATCTGCAGCATATAACTTACTGAGCTGAAATGAGGAAATACAAAATGGTGAGGACGTGGCTAGGCTGCACAGCCGTGGAAGAGCGCTTTGAGACATGTGCTGGATCACCATCTATGCACAAGCTAACAGTTGCAGAGAGGACGACCTCTGTCTGGAGTGTATTAAGAGGACTGTAATTAAAGGTAATGGTTCTGCCATGGTCAGTGCTGCTTAGGCCCTAGACATGGAGCTGTGTCCAGCTGCAAGGATGGTACATCAGGGAGCATGGGTTGGCTGAGGGCATGCCCAGATTTGGCTGGGGCCTGGAGGACAGATGAGATGTGGAGGTTATTGGAACTGGGTCCGATCAGCCTGTGGATGAGGAGACCGAGCGATCGGTTGCTGTCTCGACCAAGGGATGGACAAGAGGTCCTCCCAGTTTATGGCAAAGCTGTAACTTGGATCCCACTGGTGACCACAAGTATGAGAGAGGCATCGACAAGTCAAGAAAGATGCCAAAAACTGGAGCAAATCAGACAGAGGACTGGGTGGCTGGCTGGGGACTGGAGCAGGAGATGTACAAGCGAGGGCCAAGGGATCAGTGCTTCCCGAGCCCAGGGGAGGGAGGGGTCTGACCATGGTCACCCACCCCGAGCAGGTTGGTGGGGTGACAGTGTCCGGCTCTTCTGGGGGAAGCACAGGGAAGGGAAAAGAGGCCAGCAAGGGAAGTTCCAAAAGTTCAACTTGAGAGTGGAAGAGCACTGGAACAAGGGTCCAAAGAGCTTGTGGCACTTCCATCTTTGGAGGTACTCGAAAACCAACTGGGCAAGACTTTGGACAACATGGTCTGATTTCAGAGTTAGCCCTGCTTTGAGCAAGGGTTTGGACTAGAGACCTGCAGAGGTCCCTTCCCACCTGCTTTATTCTGAAGTTCAATGGACTATTTCCATCCTCCTTTTCTTTAGAGGATGAAATTTTTGAATGATAGGTCTCTCAGGTCAGTGGCAGTGCTCCCCCAGGTAATGTTAATCAATGGTTCAGAAGGGCCAGGTATTACTGAGATTGCTTCCCTTTGAGTAGTGTCTCTTAATAACATAAAAACGTTTGTTTTCTCAATCAGGCTTCAAGAGGAAACACTGTAATCAAATGTTTAAATTTCTTCAGTGCTTCAGCATTTTCTTTTGTTAGAAGCACCAGCGTGTTTTCCAGGATACAGGTGTTTAAATTCATAGCCTTTAAGAAACCTTTGCATCAAGCACATGGATTGGATTGGGTGCTTGAAGGAGACTGTTGCCTTGTAATATAATAAACACGTACCTAATCAGAGAACATGATTATTTCCCATCACAATAAATAGAAAACATGTGATCAGTGACTTCAGCATCTATTTCTTCTTAATGTTTTGCAAAAGTAATAGCTATGAGCCTGTAATAGTGATACGCAATCTCTAACATGCAGTGGTTAAATATTAATATACATTGGCTGTGTTTAAAGATCAAGAACGGCTCTTATGTAATGAAATGTTAACTCTCTCTTAAGCTCCAAGTTTTGTAAGGTGACTTCTAGAAGGGGAGTGTGTTGCCATTCTGAGTGGCGGTCTGTTGCATGAACCTTAGCAACAATTCAACGCAATTGTTTTTCTGGGTTAGAATATTGAGAAATCGACACTAAGGTTTCTGTCGAGGTCTGATTTAATCACTTAAAAACATAGCCAGGCTGCTTGACAGGTGACCACATAAAGCGTTCCCAAAGACTAATGGTCTGTCTTGCTCATCTGTCCCCATTTCCTTAATCATGCTGATAGGGTTTTTTGTTTTGGTTTTGGTTTTGAACCAGTGCCATTAAGCTGTCAAGGCCACATTGTTCAGAGGTGCGGCAGTCGAGGGGTTATTTCCCATGATAGCTGTGACAGTCTGTAGGGTCATGTAGTTATGGAGCTGCTCCATCCTCCCTGTTGGGACAGTCTCTCCTGACACTTACGCAGTGGCACGGAGACTTTAGGCCATATGTGTAATCTCGGTTAATTGTGTTAGATATTTGTTCTCCTCGTGTAACGTTTGTTGAAGTCTTGTAAATGAAGTTGCTACAGTGTGAAGTTTTGTGGTGTCCAAGTTTGAAATGATCCCCGTTATCTTGTTGACTTTCTTCCAAGCTGTTTCTTGTGGTGGTTCTGCTTTGCCAGACAGCATGCAGGAGTGGCGAGCGGGGCTTTCTCCTGAGTTTTACTTGATAGTCATTAACTCCAGATGGCAAATACCATTTTATGCTGCTGTTAAAGGTATTTTGTTCAAATGAAGTTCTGTTTCACATGCAGTGGGGTTGAGTTTTTCTGGGAGTTTCAATTTATCTGTTTATCTCAGGAGCACGAATTATTGGCATTGCTGGAGTTGGAGACCCTAACACAATGAAGAAGGCTGATACAACGTATGCTACAGATGTTATGACAAGAACGTCATATCTTTTGCTGGATAGCAGAGTGACTGATTGGCTGTAGACATTCCTGACACTGCCTGACAGAAAGGGTTATTTTATCTGAAAACAGTGCAGTTACAGATGAGAGAGCTCCTGAAAAACATCACTCACTTTTACTAGCGACATCCATCACTTCCTAATTATGGGTGCTTTCAGGTGGAGAAACAAGTTCTTTCCATTGCTCCTCTGGAGCTTTTCTTGTCACTGCGGCAGCAGCGTAGGGTTAAAGTCAGTCCTTTATCCAGGGGCAGAGGGACCTGTGGATTAAATTAACGCACATTGGTGTCTGTATGTGTTAGATGGGTATCACGCTGTTACAGGAACGGCAATGGCCAGTGACTGTGGAGAATGAATAGTTCTTTGTAGCTTAACCACCTACTTCGAAGCACAGAAGATCTGTTAAACTTTTTTGTTTGGAAGTCGGCAGTTTTCATTGTCCTTTGAAAAGCTGAATCAGGTCAGAGCAAGTCATGAGAGTCCAGTGAAGAGAAAAACCCGTGATACCTGTTCAGAAACAGGAAAGAATCTCTGAATCTCAGTTTTCCAACACATGTGCTTATTTTTGGCAGCAGGAGCGTGGCTCCCTTGGGTGGTCCAGGAGCTCTCGCCCCTCTGGATGTCCCTGGAGAGCTGCCATGGCCATGGCACCTTCTTCCCCAGCCCCTGCCGGCTGCTAACTCCTGCTGCCTCCAAGTATGGGAGAAGGCAGGGTCTTCCCGCACCTTCTGGCCTGGCAGAGGGGCTCCTGGCAGAGCTGCCTGCTCGCCACGGGGGCTGGGCTAGGGCCACCGCCAGGACAGAAACTCAAGTGGGATTTTTCCAAAATGCTGAATTGGCCTAACTTTTTCCCGCTGAATTTGTTGGTCCTGGTGCCATACACTTTTTCAGAAAGCCATATAGATTTTTTGGAAAGCCATATACGTTTTCAATGCATCCCTAGCACTGCCTAGAGATCCGGTGCTGATTCCAAACCCTCTGCTGCTTCCTGGCATCAGAGCGGACGTTGCAGCTGTGTCCATTATACAACGGCCTAACTGATTGAAAATTGTCATATCTGTGGGAGCCCTTTGCACAGCTGGGTATCTTACACTCTGGTTTGCTTCAGCCCACCTTCTGTGTGGGGCTTGGATTTTCAGCAGGGCTCTTAAGAAATTTATTTTCCTTTGCGATGCTAAATAATTCTCTTCTCATAGTCTTACAGCAAGAGCAGGGCAGGAGATTTACTTTCTCTGTGTGCTACTGTTTACATATGGATAAAAATAACAGTTGGTTGAAGTATTGTTTGTTTTTATGTATAGATGTGCTGTGTGCTCCACCCATGAGCGTGCCTCTCTGCCTAGGTCGCTTTGTATTCATTTTGTGTGGCCCGTTGATCAGACCACAGGTATGGAGGCACTGAGGATACTATGGCAATACGGTCAGCGTAGGTGCCTGTGTGCATGGTGTGGTCAGGGAGGAATAAATGAGCATTTTCAAAATTGTTGTTTAATTCCAATGACTTTGCAGATGGCGAAGTATTTACAGTTGCTGAAATGATCTGTGCTGCCCTGTGCTGCCTCTTCTCTTTGAAGAGTAGGTGCCTTGCAGCCCTTCCCAGGCTGCTGGTAACAGCAGTAATTAAACACGCCTGGTAATGACAACAGACCTGGTGCACCTTCTGCTGCCGAGGACACTGATGTCCTGAGGTCGGGAGCGCCCATTGCTGTTTCATGAGAGCCCTCAATTTAAATGCAGGCTCAAGGTTAAAACCACAGTCCTTAGATAAGGTGGGAGTGGATGTTCCCCCAGTACATCCCTGGCTTCCTCCTGGGAAGTGGAAGTAGGACGGCCATTGTCCTGTTGAACTGAGTTGGTATTTTATTGTTTCACTTTTGTCCTTAATTTTGTACTGCTGTAGCAGGGCCTCTTTGCAAGAAGATCCAAAGGTATCATCTGTTACTTCAGATACAAAGAGGGAGTGCAAATGAGGTGAAAGTAGTTTAAAACAAAAAGTGTGGGCTTGGTGATGCTGTGGTCCCCAGACTTGCCAAAGCTTCAGTGGCCATACACTCCAAGCGATGGTTGTGGATGAGCATCACCCATGGGTTGGGCTTCAGAGTGCTGGAAACGGCTCTGGACATCTAACATATTGAGTAAAAACCCCAAATGTTATCGAAGCCCTAGAGAAGGAAGTCAGTTGTGCTGATGGCTAAGTTTATCTTTTCCTGAAAGTGTGAGTCAAAGCTTAATTTACTGGGGGGATGGGGGGTGGGGAACGGGGACACGACACCCAAAAAACCCCCTCCCCAAAACCTGAAATACCCCATGCCCACTTTTCTGAGGTCTGGAAGAGTGAAATGGACCATTATCCATCAACTCCCCAAAGACTAATTTGTGGGGAAGGTGGTGCCAGAGCAGAGGCTTTTGCAGGGGAAGTGTGGGAGAGCCCATCTGTCAATATTGTTCTTGCTGCTTTTCCAATGCTTTTACAAATTGATGGTCTGGGAGTTGTCTCTGCTGCAGGTAAAGCCGGTTTCAGGCCCTTGTGTACTGATATTTTATTGAAGTGAAGACATGAACGCTCCAGGGGAAAATGGCATTGTGAGATAAAGGGCTCTGATACATGCATATAGCTTAAATGTCATCTTACAAAAGAAGAGATAAAGCAGATGTTAATTGTAAAATGGTACTTCATGTACATTTTTTTCTTATTAAAGTTATTTCATTTAATTCAGCATATCTGAACACATACAACTGCTGTGTTTATCCATCCTAAAAATGTTTCTTTGAAACAGTTTTGTGATTATGCAAATACATAGTTTTAATAGAAGAGAGACTAGATTTAGTAGTCTCTGATTAGAGAGAATATTTTCTTCCAAGATTAAGAGTCTGAAGGAACAGTTGATTTTATCATTTTTTTTTGAAGGAGAGAATTGCAGGTACACATTTTCTTCAAGCATTAGATAAGCGGTCTGACTGGAATAGCAGTTTTAATCTGTTTTAATGATGTTTTTCCAATATGAAAGGGGCCAAGAGATGCATAAGTCTAAAGGTCTACTGGTAATTGTGGAAGTGATGGGAGTTGTTTACAGAACATACAGTGACTGGATGGTTGCTTCGCACTAAGAGCATATACACGACCTTTGTTCTTGGTTTAAAGTATAATTAAGGAATACGTGCCTCTGTGTATTTAAAAACAATAAAACCATCTCATTTGCAGACTGTGAGGTATTTAAGGATGGCAGATACGGATGAAGCATTTCGGCAAGTGCTGGTGTTAACTGTTTTGTTATTTACTGATGTTGTGATGCCTTTCTCCAATGCAGCTATAATGAGGTCAATTCAAATCTTTTATTAAGCATTACTCACGAGTGAGGTAATAGCTTGTTATGTATATAGGTAAAACCCTCATATTTTTCAGGTGATCCCAAAGAAAAAACTAAGAAATCCTGGCCTGGTCTGCCTTGTGCCTACAGCGCATGCGAAGACTTTTGCAGACTTGTTACGGAGATATTAAATAGGCTTCGCTTTTTGTCTTCCTCTGCTAGTAAGGCTATGTGCTTTCAACATGTATCCAGCTGTAGAAACCTCAGAGAGGAAAAACTGTAGGCAATTCACTTCTGAAATCCTTGAAGACTAACTCTTAATTCTTTGTATTGTTCCTTAATGCCTGATATTTCTGAGGCTGTCAGGGTTAATGCTGGTCACTTTGTGACAGACCTTTCTTGATCTGTTGGTTCAAAATGTTACAGCGGAAGGTTTTTGCTGCTCTGGCTGCTCTTGCAGCCCCCTTCTTACGGGTGGGAAATGGAGAAAAATGTGTGACACGTGGCAGTGGCAGGTTTAAAGGAGCAGCTGGAAGCTGCTTGGAGGTTTTGAAAGTGAAAATCTCGTGTGCTAGATGCCTTTCACAAAGCTGTGCTGTTAGTCTGGGATCCGGAGGAGAGATGTGCTTTCATTACGCCCAGGGCAGACGTGAAAACCGCTGGCAGGGTGCCGGGGTCAACAGGTCCCTCGTGCTCCCCGTCCTGCCAGCCTCATCGCTCTGCGTGCCCAGCTTGCTGCTGACTGCTGCCTGGAGGGGTGATTTGCCCTCACTTGGACATCAGCGCTGTCTCCCTTCATCCCTCTTTACTCCCTAGCAGTAGTGTTAAGAGCTGGGTGGATGGGTTTGATGGAGAAGGGTATTCACCACTGCTCGATCACTGGGGTGGTCCACGTGTGCCGGTGCTCAGGCAGGGTGGGCACGCAGGAGAATTGCTGGTGAAAACATCCCCATCCTCAGCCCTGGGCTCTCCAGCACTGTGCCGGCTCTGCAACAGCTCATTCGTGGCGACCCACGGTCTAGTTGGGACAGGATTTCTTTGTCACAATTGAATTAACGTAAATATTTCTAATAATGTGTGTATGTGCATAAATACGTATTTATTTAGCAGCTGCAGTGTTTGAAACACAAACTGCGAAGGGAGTAATGTAACACCTTTTAAACAGAGGAGGCAAGCAAGGGAAATTTCTGAATTTAACCTCTTCTGGCTGGATTGTGAAGCCTGATAAACAGCTGCCTTGGATTATGGGAGGAAAAGGACATCACTAAATAGGGGGAAAAGTCCTGAAAACAAATACCCTTCCTCAGTCATCTTCGTCCAGAATATCAACTGGAAAGAAACCTAAGCTCTTTGTAAGAGGTTAAGCAGTAAAATTATGAGGAGTGGGCATTTTTTTTCACCATCCATACAGCCATGGTTAGCTGATGACGTGAGAAAAGGCCTCTGGTATGTAAATGTTTGTTTTTTTCCTTGTGAGGAAGGAACTCAAGACCTGCTGTCAGCACTGTGCATTAACTGTGGTGCAAACTTCCCTTTCTAAGGGTTGGTAATGAATATAAAATTGACAACTTCAAGAGAATTGATTAAAGAGCAAATATTTTTTTGTTAATTATATTTTTTTGACCCACTTGGAGAGATGGAAATCTAGCCAGGGATCTTTCTCATCTCTCTTGTTAGTGCCTAAGATTAATGCCCAGACCCTTTTAAAGGCCATTTGTACGAGGAACAGAAGTTAAAAGAAAACAAAGTCTCATTTTCAGTCGCTTTCCCAGTTATTCATTTTGGATTCAGCGCATGAACGACTTGTAGTTCGCCGTGGGGCTGAGTCGCAGGATCAAGGCTACAATGGAGGCATTGTGGTCACCTTTCTCTCCCCACCACCCTGCGCAGTCGAGTTGAAATCCTGCTTTTTGGCATCCCAGCTGTTGCTTTGGTGACCAATTATGACTCCAGAAGTATACATTGTAGTCTCGCTGAATAGCTGAAAGAGTGTAAGGAAAAAGATAAATGTGTTCAAACACAGCTCTGTTTTGCAAGTCTTCAAGGTGATTCAGAATAGAGTTGTTGGTGTATTGGATTTAATGTGGTATATCAGTGTAGTGTTAGGAATTCAAATGTCAGTGTTACAAATCCAGAAAACCTAATTAAAGGTGATTTAACACTCAGAATGCTGTGCCCTTTATATATACATTATAATTATCTCTAATTTTTGGTAGTATGGAGTTCTCAGTTTCACTAAGCAGCGCTGTTTCTCTGCAATTATTTAATTCTAGGAATAGTTATGTATTAATCACTCAAACCTTTGTTTTCTAGAAACCTAAGATGCAATCTGTAATTCTGGGTTTAGTAGGCGCATCTTGTGCTCCTTGGTCTTATTGATGGTCCTGAAAGTCTTCATGTGAACCCAGCAAGGTTATATAAAGTATTTTTAGAACGAAAAGGGAGCTTTACGCCAGTGACATGGCAGGGGTGAAAGAATGAGAAAAATGGTAAATTCCGTAAACACTTGGACATAGCAGCTCCTTCACAGGTAAAGGAAGAAAATTTGCCAAATCAGTGTGCAAACAGCAGAAAAATGTGTAGTTTCAGGGAAAAGAGTCACGTGATGGTTGGGCAGAATTTTCTCTTTCTTTGAATGCTTTCAGCAGTGGTGTTTGCAGGATTCTTCCTTTGCTTCCCGTGGCACTTAATCTCCTCGGCTCTGCTTTGTGTGGTCGGTGAGGTCCTTGGGTCGGTGATGTCTTTGTGTTCAGACACGCCTGTCCATGCCACTCATGCTCACAAGTGACAACTGTAATGATGTAATGACTGTCTCTCCCGTAACATGCTGATACCACAAGTTACTAATGCTCCTCGTGGGCTAATGAGTGTGTCCATTCTCCACGCTGGGTAGATTGCTTTGTTTGTTCTCCCCAAAGATTAGTGTTTATACTCCCTTGATAAAAGAAGAAGCACTCCAAACATGCGTTCAAAGTGAAAACTCTCGCAGATCTGGCAGGCGGTACAATATCACTAATAGCAGCAAATACTTAAGTAGCGTATTTTCATAATCCCACAGGTAGTTGTTAAGAGCATTTTCTCCTACTGGGAGAATATCTAACCCTCTGTTGAACTTCTTGTCAGCTATCACTATATTTATGGCCTTAATGGAGTTTCCAGCAATCATACGAAGATATAGTAGGCCTTGTGTATATCCATATTTCAATATTTTTATGTTACACCTAGTAGCACCTCATGTTGGTGTAGATGAGATATTTGGGTCACATCTGTACTGGTAACACAGACTTTTCCTGTGCCCTCATAAATGTTCCTTCCTTGGTGGTTGATCTGTACTAAATTTAGACTAGCTTTGTAGTTGCATTTTGCTCCTTTAAATGAGACTGTTCTCTTGGGCTAGATGGCATCTGCTACTGAAGTAGTACTTAGGGCAGAATTAGTAAATCAGCCATTTCAATGCCTTTTCCCAAAATCTGGTGCGTGGAAGAGAATAGATTGACAAACCGGTAACTTCTCACTGGGGTTTATGGAAATTACTAAGTCAATTATATAGTGCAGGAAAGCTGTACAGTGCAGCTTGTTTTCTTTTCCTTGTATAGTTTTTAAATACATTGCGACAGTTTTGATCTGGGAATAGCGTTTTAAGAGGAGACACTTTGGTGCCGCTGTGAGCACAAATCACATGGCGCTAAAGAACCAGATTGTATAAAGAGGATTTCAGAAGCTGATAATAAAGACGGTACTCGTTGGTGATATAGGAATAACAAGTATGTTGCAAGTCAGATTACGATCTCATTATTTCAAAACAAAAGTTACCTGGGATACGTATTCTTATTTTGATCAATAAGCCAATCTAGCGAAATGTCAAAGTTTTGGGCCAGGAAGGACTAAGCCTTCAGAATTAAACATCTGTTGCTGAAATCTGAGCCTCCGATCCTTCTGTTTAATCACTTGGTAAAGGAAGAGAGAAAGAAGATACTCTCCATGTTACTTATTTTACCAAATATGCTTTTTCCACAGTTGCATCATTATTTTTTGCATGTCGACCAGTAATTTGTAGGCTCTAAGAGGTGGGACGGGGGCCCTAATTATGGTGACTTTGTAATATTCTATTAAAGCTATATAAAAATAAGTATTTTGGTAGGGTACAGCCTTATTGCCTTGAACACCTGTTGTCCAGGAAGCATCATCTAAGGACTGGATGCAAAGCATGTGCCACGTCATATTGTTCTCGTCAGAGTTTGCTGATAAACACTTCGCTTTGAACCTTTTCCCAGAATAAATGGGAAAATGTTTAAAGAAGTTCCAAGAATATAATCCACTCTCCATGGGCTGTTCTCCATTGTTTTCCCCAATTGTTAGGGAATTACAGGTCCTATCTTGCCTCTGCGCTGTCATCAGCTGTGATTCCCAGGTCAAACAGGGCAGAGACACAGTCTTTGGTCTGGCTGAGAAAGGAGACAAATCCTCAAAGGCATCTTTTCAAAGAGGGGCTATCCTCACTAATAGATCTTTATTAGATGTAGCTGTGCTGCTTGAAGGAACTTAGTCCAGGTGAGTTGTAAATCCTGAAATCTTCTGTCTCCTTATTCAGTAAATCTCTCACAAAAGTTGAGGAAGCATGTGGCAGTGACTCTGATCTAAAAGAGGAGTAGGAAGTCCCGAGTGCTGTGTTGAAACAACACTTAGCAGAAGATTCTCCTTCTGAAGAGCTGGCAAAGGCTTTAACCTCCTGGAAATTTTGATGATGAGAGGGGAGCACTGTTCTGGCTGTGGAAGAGTGCTGGTACTTTCCTTAGAAGTTTTCTTCTGCAGAGGACATAGGTTTTAAGAATTTTTTCTGATGTTACTGAAATATAACCATAGACCCTGGGTGGGAGATGACTTTGCAAAAGAAAATCAATCAAAATACTGCCTTGAAATCTTTTTTTTAGGGGTTAGTAAGTACTTTACAGTATGAAATAATTGGGCTGCCATGTGTAGTTAGAACGTTTCTTCCAGAGACAGCCTGGGCTTCCTCTGCCCATCTCCTCCTGCTTGCTCCAAACCTGCTTTGTCACTACCAGCGGAGCAATAAATCAGGAGTCTGCTTCAGGTTAAAGAGAACTGTATTCTTTTTTCCCCCCTCTTGTTTACTTTTAACTCAGATTGGTTCCCTGATCCAATCCACTGCACAAAACTGTATTGATGCAGCCGGGGAGGTGACTGGACTTGGGCACCATGACTGCTTAAGCCATCACTGTTGCTGAAAGATGTGCTTAGCAAATTACAGCCTCGGTTCCAAGAGATGAATATATTATGTTATGCTAGAGACTACTGTGAAAACTCGGACTATGTACCCTGGGTAGCAGTTATCCCTGTTGATGTGCAAGAGTCTTCTACTTCTTTTAAAAGAACCTGCTGTGGTTTTGAAAGGATTGAAGTAAAAATTAAAAGTTTTCTACTGTCTTAAAGCACATGATTACACTCTCAAAGGTGTGAATACTAGTACTGACCTATTTTAATTAAGTTTTGGGACTATAAAGTCAGGTCTTAAAAAAAAAAAAATTCTTGGGTTTTTTTGTGCTTTGTAGGTATTGGGCGGTTGGCTTTCAGTTGTGTTGTCAGTGACTTGCCAGTGATGTTATCACTTAAAGCTTTATGGATGAACTCTAGATTTTTCTTCGAAATATTTAGTTTAAATGGGGAAAACCTCAAAATAGATGGATATGCTGGCTCTGCAGTGAAGACTTGTGATTGATTAAATTTTCAACTTGAAGAGGTCTTACAGTTATTTTTTCCAAAAAATGCATTCACCAGTGGCTGGTTTAGATCTTATTGTCAGTGTTATCCAAGGAGACAACTGGTCATTCCAGGAGCAGTGCTTTAGTGTTCTGAGATGGACTGTGAAGAGTCTGTTGTTGTCCATTAAATCTCTTGGAGGACGTTAACTTAATTTCTTCTAGAGGACTGGAAGATAATGGGAGGTAGTTAGATTTTTAAAGCCTTTAGTTTGAGGAATACTTTTCATTTCATTATCGAAATTGGAGTGATGAATAATGCTGAAATCATGTTTGTCCATATTAAATAGAAGTTGGCTGATTGTGCCCTACTCTTGAAGAGGAAGTATGGGGCATGCTTTTTTAACTTCAAGAGCAGACCTATGCCGAATCTCAAATGACTAGACTCATACATATGAAAAGCACCTGGATATAGAAATAACAGTCATTTTATTCTGAAGATTTCCTAGCAAAAATAAGCTTAGTCTCATAGCTACGTTTTTATTAAAAATTTCAAGAAAGAAAAAACACCTTATCTTTACCAACTCCCCGCTCCCTCAGCACAGTCATGCTGTGCTTGATGCTCTCGATGGTGAGATTTATCATTAAAAGGTGATTTTTAAGTTGTTTATATGAGAGAGATCCTGCTGTACTCTGGAATACTGCTTTGCTTTTTACTTACCATCTCCCATCCAAAGATCTGAACTTGCATTGCAAAGTACCAGTCCTGGCTCTTGTTTACAGAGAGCAGAGCTCAGGAATGCAGAAGAGGAGCAGCATGTTCAGTATTAAAGCACGTCAAAAAAAAAAAAAAAAAAAAAAAATTAAAAATCCCGTCTTGTTTGGGGTTGGAGGGTTGAGACGGTGCCTGGCACAAAGGCGTGAAGTCTGCCTCGCTTAGGAGGAAGGAGCCTGTGGAGCCAAGGGTATCGCCACCATTACCCATCCGTTATCTTCTTCATAGTATCGCTCCATCCCCCTGAAAAGGAGGTTGGGCAATAGTGTTTGCAAGTCATTAGTGAAATTGTCATTGGTTTTCCTACTTGTTAAATGCAGGGGAAGACTTAGATATTTTAGGCCTACACTATTACAAGCCTATGTAGTATCAACACAGCTGCATCAGCTAAGAGCTAATAGGGGCATCAGCTGCAAATTCTGTATGCAGTGCAGGAATGCCGGCGTGCTTTGCAGGAGAGCACAAGGGGGCTGCAGCCATCGCTCCCTGCCCTCAGACCTGGGGCTCTGCCATGCTCTTGGTGCTAGCACAGAGTGTGGAGGTGGGCTGTGCAGCCCCTTGCATTCAAGAAGGACAGCAGGATGCAGTTTCTTTGGTTCAGTTAGACACTGAACTCTAATATCCAGGCAGTGCTGGTGGTGTTGAAACAGCAGATTTTGTAGTAAGATAAAGGTACGCTTTTTTTTGTTGTACAAAAGAGGCTTTAGCAATTCCATGTGAGACATGTGGGAGGATGGGGGAGAATCAACATTTGTCAAACAGAAAGGGATAAAATCTGTTGGAATAACAGAAACTTTCTGTCAAGCTTCGAGAAAGGCAATAAATAAAAGATGAAAACCCCCAAACCTAAGAAATTGGCAGGGAAAGAGGCGAGGAGAGGAGAAGGGATGCCATGGCATCCTTTTATATCTAAAGTCAGTTCACCCAGATCAAAAGTGTGCTCCTAGAGGCCACATGAGTGTCTCTGAATAATGTGTCTCTAAATATTCTGATTATTAGATTGCTCATGTGTGCGTGTGTGTGTGCGCGCATATAACAGGAATTTTCCAAAAGCACTTGGTCACTGAGGCATGCAGGCTGTGCAGCGGCTTGGCAGTAAGTGCTTTGGTAAGTCAGTGGGTGAGCACTATACTGGCATTCGAAAGTTTTTCTTCTCTCTAAGCCCTGGATAAAAAAATTAACTTGATTGTGGGGCCCAGGCAGTGTAAAGGTGTCTACAAAGCATTATGTAAACTGTCTTTGCTTATAGCTTAGTTGGTTCATTTTTTGGTGCGTGTCAGAATGTGTTTATTCTTGTAAGGCTACGTGACATCATCCACTTAGCAGGGAGGTGTAAGACAGCAAAATAACGTACAAGCCGGTTCCAGCTGTCTGAAGGGTAAGCATTTTGCTGAGCAAAAGTGGAACAAACCCAGCTTTAAGGGTGGCTGGTTTTTTGTGTTTCACTGGAGGAGCTGTTAAAAGTCTAAATTACAGTTTTCCTGATGGCTATTTGAGCAAGGGTGTAGCTGAGAAACGTGTGTGTGTGTCAGCAGAGTACTTGTAAGAGAGCGGCTACAGGGCACTCAGAGGGCTATTTAATTCTTCTCTTCCATTAGCCGATGAAGCAAAACGAGTGGGAGGTCGGTGAAGCCAGATCCGTGTTGATAAGGGAAAGCACAGTTCCCAGTGCAAGGATTAAAAACCACTCTTTAATATAGCAGCGAAAAGCAGAGCAAGAAGGTGTGACTGGGTGCTGGAGCCAGCAGTACTTGAGCTGGAAGCAAAGCATGCCTCTCTCAAGGTCTTGTGAGGGGGCAGAGAGGGAGAAGTAGTGCCTCCCTCTGTGTCCTGATGTCTGTCCTGGGCATCAGTCTGGATTCCTCCCATACTGAATCCAGTTGTGCTTTAGTCAAACAGAGTTTGGGCTCAGGGTCACAGTAACTGGATGAAATGTAGTGTTCCTGGGGTTGCAAGAGAGGCCGGGCTAAGAATCCAACTTGTCTTCTGACCTGGGATACTGTAAATCTGAATTTGAGGGCTTGGCAACAAGTGCAGTTGCATTTGCCTGCGTGGATCACGGCATCGCAGCCCCAGGCTTCCCCATTATAAACCAGGCAACTTGACAACCCGAGGTTTTCATCTGTGTGTATCTGAGATAGAGTGATTGGGATGCGGATGTCTCTGGTGGTGGTATTGTTAGAAGAATAGTCTGATTTTTCTGAAGAGATAGGCATATAGTGCAGGGAAGATCTGGCCGGTGTGTGGCTTAGCGTGCAGTTTGTTTCCCTCTCCGAGGTATCTTTGTTTCTGCTTAGTATTCTGTGCACTGTGCTGAGACCTGCGTCTTGTTTAATCAGTTTGGTTCTGATTGCTTCCTTGTATCCATGGGTCGCATCTTGAATTCAGTGTTTTGCATTACAAATCTGCTCTCCAGAGATGGGCAGGGTATATAGCTCCATCTGCCACATCCAGTTTTAGGCCTTACTCACGGAGCCCTGTTAACAGGTGACATGCACAGCCCAACGCGATTCCAGCTAATTGTTGGTGTGTAATTAGGAAGACGAGTGCTGACCAGATCCTCTTCTGCAAAATGGAGGAACCACTGCAGGCTGCAGAGAGATGGGGAGTATTGGCCGGACCTCCTGGTGCAGCTCCTATGCTCGCTCCGTCCCGGAGCCTGCCTTGGCTTTGAAGGGTGATATGAGTCACGGGAGCTGGATTATTCTCCTTGGCGTGCCAGCTTCTAAATGCCAGAGGAGACATGGGGAAGTAGATCTCTCACAGGAGTATCATTTGTTCTCTTTTGTTTTGTGACATTTGGATGACAGAGTTTTTGAAATGGTCATTTCTGCTATTACTACTGTGAGAAAGAGGTTAGTCTAAAATCGGTATGTGAAAGTGCTAATAAATAAGGTGTTTATGCACCATCAGCAGATAGGTGACCGTTTTGATTTCTTATCTCATTGTTCTTCTGCTAGAGCCGAACCTCTGTTGTTATAGGGTTATAAGAGATAACCTGCATATTTTTAAGCTTTTCTTAAGGTGGAAAAACTAGAATTCAGATGGTTTGCAGCTTTTCTCCAAAGTGGTGGTATAAATTGTCGTACTGAAACTAAAGGTTTAGTGGAATTTTAAGAAATGGAAGAATAAAATTAGTCCAGAAAATGTTTGCAGGATAACTTTTTGTGTGTTTTTATAGAAGCCTGGTAACTGGAGTAAGCTTCTGATGTTTTCAAGATAGCGGTATTTACTCTTCAGAGTTTCATAGGTGGTTTTGGTTTTTGTTGGGGGTTTTTTGTTTGTTTGTTTGTTTGGTGTGGGGGGTTTTTTTTGTTTGTTTGTTTTAAAATCTATTCTCACAAAATAGTGTCAGGGAGGCAGAGTGCTATCACTGCTTTTATAGTTGGGGAGCGTAAGGTGCAGGAGTGAAGGCACTTGGCAAGGCCACAGGAGTCCTTGCGCTTGGAGGCAGAGTTGGAGCTCCGGACCTGCCCGGCTGCTGGGAACACAGCCCCTCTGCTCTGCTGCCTCCAATGTGAAAACAAAGCACAACAGTGGTGTTGTAGCTGTTCAAAATATATGCGTGGTACCATTTTAATAGAAATATATGTATACAAATGTAAAATATGCACAAATAATGTATGAATATGTGCGCGCATCATGTTTAAAAGTCCTTTGGAAAGAAACTCTTAGCAGGTCTATATTGGAGTCAAATAAAAGAAGTGAGATGTGCTTGCTAAGTAAAATCTGGAGAGGCACAGCAGCTGAGACTGTGGCTGCAAATCGCAGTGAGGAGGATGTCTAACAAGATCTCTTGCATTGGCCAGTCCCTGCTTTTAGGGAACCTTTTCTGGGGTTTTTCAGCCCTGTGATGCCGTCTCATAGGACGCACAAAATCTGATCATCCAGTCTGGGAAAGCCCCAGGGAAGGAGATTGTGGATTGTATTTTGAATGCAGTGAGTAGGATTGTATCATCCACTTTTAAGTATGCATTTTCTTTTGTGTACTTGATGACTTGGACAGTTGAAACTAAAAGCTTCCCTTGAAACAATATATTGAGAGATTAAAGTTTTGAACAAGGGCTCTGGCAGGTAGTTCTGAAACACAAGTGTAGTTTAAAGCTGTTCTGAAACAGCTGTAATGACAGTAACATCATATATTGCTGTCAGAGAAAACCACAATTTCTTTCTCTGTGGGGAGAGGGAAATAGCTGGTTAACAGCTAGAGACTTACCTCTCGAGATTTACCTTTTTAGATGAAGTGCTAAGGAAAAATGCATGGCTTTCTTACCAAGTATATGTTGTAAGCTGTATTTATGTTAGTTGCTTTGCTGCCAGGGTTAATGAGGTGACTGGAGGCCAAGTAAATTTAACGTATTCATAGGTAATGGTATTAAAAATGAAGCCTGAAATGGCTGGCTGGCAGCCAGTCTGGGGTCCCCTGTTTCTCACCGTTCAGCTGGGAGATAAGCTGTGAAGAGGAGCATCTGTGAAAGATGGGAGGCATGGCAGAAATGTTTAAAGTTGTAGCTTAGTATTTACTTTCCAAACAACACCAGGAGTGCTGGTGCCTGTTTGGTAGTTTATTAGGGAATGTGCTGCCTGTAAAGTTGTTGCAGCACAGGCAGCTGTGGTCTGTCAGGGTTGCACTTACCGCTTGCTTCCACCAGCTCGTGGAAGCTGGTTTCTGACTTGACCCTGTATTTCTGCTGATCTTGAGTTGTGCATAACACTTTTCAGCAAAAATATAAATTTATCATAAAATTGGATATGCATTCTTACATAGAAACGTGATGCAAAACATAGGTGGGGTGAATTTTGTTAGTATTCATATTCATAAAAGTTCATTTTAGAGGCTGTAAAGGATGAGAAGCACACTGTAGCGGGTTTATGGTATTTGATGAAAAAGGTGCCTGCCTCTATTTCTAGAAAGCATAGTGTTAAAGTGTGCGGCTTTTAAATTATTACTAAGGCTGTATTGCCAGCCCCCTTGTTTCTGAGGTGATACTTTGTGTTTTTAATGTATGTTTTTATTTTGATTCATTCTAGTTTCACAGCTATGGCCTTAAGTAATCATTCTGAATAAAGCAAATCTGTTTTGGTTACATCAACAGGGCATTTAATGTCCACACAACTGCTAATCATTCTTCAATTTGTGCAATTAGAATAAAGCTCGGGTCATAAGTGGTAGAAATATGAGAGAGTCTGAAGCTGCTGTGCTGTCATCTGCTCTTGGCTTATGTGCTACAGAGGTGATTTTAGTCTGCTCCTGAGCCGGGGTGTATTTACTTCAGCTTAATTATGTACCAGCCCTCTCAGTGCTTCTCCTCCTAGTGCAGTCAGTGATCTTGATTCATTGGTTGGTCTGGAAGAAGATACAGCCATGGCATAAAGGATGGGGTGTTTTTTCTTGCCGGTACATACTCATCACTGCTAAGTGCTTCCATTGATTACAGCAGTGCGAACACAGCTGAAAACAACACGGTTGGTGGTTTCTAGGAATGCTTGCGGTACCGTTTACCGAGCCCTCGCCTTGTTGCTTGAGGACTTTATTTTGAAACAAAAGTGGAAATGTCAGGCAAACATGTGCAAATGTTTGTTGCGATTGCTGTTTGGAGGGGCTACCCGCTGGCTCCCCACGGTGATTTTGCAGCTGCATGTACCGAGCATCCCTAGCAGGCAGGCTCTGGTTTGCTGTTGGGGTGTACTGGAACCAGTCTGCAGAAGCAGAGCAGGTACTGGCACAACTGAGGTGTCTGCGGTGGGTGGGTGGGTGAATGTGGGTGTAGACTGTGCTGCACTAGTTGTATGCATGTCATGTCATGTTATCCCTAACTTTTAAATGGCAGGTGAAAAGCTTCAGCTAATGCTCCTTTAATAATTAATTGATGTGAACAGGCACATCTTGGAGCCATTTTCATTTTATATGGTATGATAGACTTCTGATTAATTACCCTAGCTTGTAGAGTTGTAATAGATTAGTGCCTTACTTAAGGGAAGGAAAGGCTGTACTTCTCTTGTCATTGACCAAATACTAATGGATCAGTTAGGGGATGTATCCAGCTGTAGTGCATGCATCCTCACGGACACACAGCTCTTCTACCGTGTGGCATGCAAAATGTGAGCCTGTCTTGAATGCATCTCTTTCTCTTGTTATGTGTTTGGACTGGACGCACCACTGTAGGCACTGCTGGCATAGAAATGAATTCTTCTTTCAAAGGTGCAATAAACTAACTTGGAAGAGTTAGGCTCCTTCTTTCTTAACCATCTTGGCTACCTCATGTTGTGCTAAATTGATATTACAAATGACATCCTTTCAACTGTCTTGAAACCCAGTTGGACACTGGGAAATATGTGAGGAAAGATAGCAAAGGGAGAGGAAATGCAGATGTAGGCAGTGATGTATGGGACCTTTGCCAGTCAAATTGCCCATGTCGACTTTCTGAATATGCTTGTTGCCTAAATTAGGGCAGGGCATGCTCTGAACAAGGTCTTAAATGCTGCAGCAAGACCCCTTGGTGCTGCAGCTGTTTAATCTAAACAAGAAGTGTGTATTTTTATTGAATTTAGTTTGAAAAGGAAAGATACAGTGGTCTCTAGGGTACTCTTTTGATATAATTTTGTATGTAAAAATGACTTCTCTCTCCACCTTTTTTTTGGTGAATGGGCAGAGTATAGACAGCCCTTTTCAAAATAATGTTGAGCTGGGAGTGTTTGCAGTTTGGTCTTGTGACTCCATCCATCTCCTCTAGATACTATTTGTCTGCAATAACTTGGCACTTCTTGGCATCCTTTCATCTACAGCACACGTACAGCCATCCCCGAAATGCACCCATTCCTCTGAAAACATGGCAGAGTCAGAAGAAAGCTTTAAAGTGTGTTTTAAATGGGTTCTTTGATTGTTTTGTAAATGGTGTCCTCCACAGGTAGGATAAGAGAGCCTGGCCTGTACATGGCTGTTAAAGGCTTGTGGGGCACAAGTGGTACAGATGCTTTCAGCAGGGGTTGTATCAAGCACCTGAGAAGATCTTCTGGTAGCACCATGCTGGAGCTGGTCTGGTTCTGGCCACTGTCGTTTCTCACCATTCTTCAGCTGTGTGAGTTGAGATGAAAGGGTTCGTTATCCGATGCTTTCTCCAGAAGGTAATAAACTTAAAGGACGTTTTTGATTCTCTCTGCCCCCCAGTATCAATTGCTGAGTGTGGAACAGTTCAGAAGACTTTGTGTAGTTCAGGATTCAAAGCCACTTGAATAAACTCGGGTTTTAATAAACAAAAGACGGATGAGATGGTTCGCTGTTTTTCCCTGCACGTTTGCCTAAGGCGTTCAGCTGTCCAGAAAAATGACAAACTACATAAAAAATGAACCAGTTATTGGTGGCAGGGTTGGTTTTTTTTTAATACTTCATTTCAAGAAAGTTGCTACTAAGGGTTTTTTCCTAGCTTCTGATACACTCTATTGGCAAAAAAAAAAGGCAAAAAATCCTGTTTGAAAAAGCGCTTAAAAAGTCTGTGATGATAAGCATGAATTTACAAAATCCCTCAAGATAGAAATTTTTCTATATTAATACTAATTGGAAATGTTTTAAAGGTAACATTTAATAATATTTTAGCACTGTCTACTGTAGTAGGATTTTGACCTTTTCATTGCCCCTGTGAGCCTGGGATGTTAATCGGGGAAATTGCACATGAGACACGAGGAATGTCTGAGATAATTTACCAAATTCTGCAGGTCCTTTCTTGTGGACAAAAATATCTAAAACTTGGACTTCTTTAACTTGTAGAGGAGCTCAAATTACAATAGTAGTACATGGTGTACGCCTTAACTCTCAGCTTGCTAACAGTTCAGAGATTGCTGGCTGCTCTGAAAGCTTAGGAGGATATGGGTATGTGTGTTTACAAACTCGGAGGGGTTAAGAAGGCTTGTAGTTAATCCAAAACACAAAAATGCTGCAGCAGCAGAATTGCTTCAAGCTCTTTTAAAAGTCCTTTCAAGTTAAGATGACATTGCTTTTGGTTTAATATAATGAATTCAGTAAAGCAAGAAGGCACTAGCTGTTCTGCTTGTTCCCACTCTCTGGTGAGGAAAGTGGGGCTTAAAGGATTCTCGTTCAGCTAAGTAAAGTTTGACTTGCATGTAGTGTGATAAATTCAAGTAGAATGCTTTCAAAGATAGAGCCAAGCGTCTGCAGCTTTTGTGCCTCCAGTAACTTGCAAGAAACTCTTGAACAGTTGATGGAAAAGGGTTTGGGGATGGTGGGCTTTCCCAGGGTAGTTGGTCTGTTTCAAAAGAAATAATCAACTTTGCCTGGTTCATACAACTGGCTGTCAGTAGTTATTTGGTCTTGGTCTTAACAACGGTTGCTGCCTATGGGTCTGCTGTGCCAATAGTTTTGGATGGCCTTTCTGGTGCATCCTCACTTCAGGTAGCGGTTTGATCAGCTTTTCCTTTCCTATCTGCACAGTGAAGAAAGAAAATCCTGCTGGCTCCTCTCGCAGTGCTGATGCTGCTCGGCAGCAAAGGCTCTTGAGGAGGTCACAGGACGGGCGCTTGCAGGTTGGGTAACGGTGTTTGCTAGGCTCTTGAAAGGTTACCTTCCTCCCAGCCGCGTTACAGAATCGGGATTGATCTTGCAGCTGATCATCCACCATAATGCCAAAACAGAACTCGGAGTACAGCGCTGCTGCGTGCAGCCCTCCTGGGGAAGGCTGCCAGGATAAGCATGCGGCAAGCATTGGTCAAACTTCTGGTGGTCAGTGTTGAACTAATAAGTAAAAGAAATTGTAGTGTATCCAGAAGCTTTGCCGTGTAATCAAGGGACATGGTTTTCCATGTTTGCTGGCAGAGAAATGTGCAGAGGGATGTTTGTATCTTGTGAAGTTCTGACTGTCCATTTCAGCCCTCGCGGAGCTCTCCTGTTGCCTTTGCTCAGGAAGGGTTTCCGTTTTCCAGAGATGATCAATTTGCTTCAGCTAGGAATATGAGTCTTAACTGTTTTTTGATGAAAACTGCCAAGGAGGATACATACTTTTTATTTTACTTTGCTTTTGTAAAAATTCCATCAGACAGTGCTGACTTCATAGAATCATAGAATAGTTCGGGTTGGAAGGGGCCTTTAAAGGTCATCTAGTCCAACCCCCCTGCCGTGGGCAGGGACATCTTCAACTAGATCAGGTTGCTCAGAGCCCCGTCCAACCTGACCTTGAATGTTTCCAGGGATGGGGCATCCACCACCTCTTGGGGCAACCTCTGCCAGTGCTTCACCACCCTCAGCGTAAAAAATTTCTTCCTTATACCTAGTCTGAATCTACCCTCTTTTAGTTTAAAACCACTCCTCCTTGTCCTGTCGCAACAGGCCCTGCTAAACAGTCTGCCGCCATCTTTTTTATAAGCCCCCTTTAAGTACTGATAGGCTGCAATGAGGTCTCCCCGAAGCCTTCTCTTCTCCAGGCTGAACAACCCCAACTCTCTCAGCCTTTCTTCATAGGAGAGGTGGTCCATCCCCCTGATCATTTTCGTGGCCCTCTTCTGGACCCGCTCCAACAGGTCTGTGTCTTTCTTATGCTGAGGGCTCCAGAGCTGGACGCAGTACTCCCGGTGGGGTCTCACCAGAGCAGAGTAGAGGGGCAGAATCCCCTCCCTCGACCTGCTGGCCACGCTTCTTTTGATGCAGCCCAGGATACGATTGGCCTTCTGGGCTGCGAGCACACATTGCTGGCTCATGTCCAGCTTTTCACCCACCAGTACCCCCAAGTCCTTCTTGGCAGGGCTGCTCTCAATCCCTTCATCCCCCAGCCTGCATTGATACTGGGGGTTGCCCTGACCCAGGTGCAGGACCTTGCCCTTGGCCTTGTTAAACCTCATGAGGTTCACATGGGCCCCCTTCTCCAGCTTGTCCAGGTCCCTCTGGATGGCATCCCATCCCTCAGGGACTTCTTTAGGAGATGCCAGGTTGCAGGCACAGGACACTCCAGTTTGCACGAAGGCAGGTTGACTGGACTGCAAAGTTTTCTGAAGCCTGTAAGTCTCGGCAAAGGAGCAAGCCCAGAATACACAGGGTTGCACAGAGATCTACGCCACCATGGTCCGTCTGGTGCGAAGCTTTAGTGCTTCTGCGAGTGGGACGGAAGTGTGACAAAGCGGTAGGGAATCTGCAGTGCCTTAAGCAGCCCTTTACTGCTGGTGCCCTCGGTTAATTTGTCAGGAATTATCTCTGCGAGCTTGGAGGACAGAATAAGCTTTATTATGAACAGCAGTGCTTCATGAGGAATAGCTATTCAAATTCCTTCATGTATTCTTTTTAAAAAGGCTGTAAACAAATTGTTTCTCATAAGCCACCTGCATGCATAAAACGCATTTTCTATTGCCAGTGTCTCCCACAGTTGGATTGCTGATTTAGGCCTGACAGTGCCCTGGGTACTTTGTTCTTCTGCTTAAAAAGCCGATCATTGATACTTTTCCAAATGTTTCCATGTCTTTAATGTTAGTTCAAAATATCTAATGCATTGCTCCTGCAGGCAGAGAGGATACCAGCTGCATCAGGCAAGTTCCCATTCTGTTGCCTCCTCTCCTACAGTCAGGAATGGCCAGTGTTCTTCCTGGGAGAGGTTTGAGGTTCATTTTCACTAGAAGACAGGGAAAAAGTGGTAAAGGAAAAACAGAAGACAGATACATGAGTCTGTCGTGAAGTCCTTTTCAGAAACCTTCTCTTCCCTCTGAGAAGAGAAAATTACCTTGTACATTGCATATGATTTAGGCTGAATTTTTTTTTCCTCACATTTCAACTCTCAAAGAACTTTTTTTTTAAAAGGATAAAATATGAAGATAAAATTTAAGCCCAACCTGTCAGCAAAGGATAATGCATTCTGAAGCAAAGCCTTTGGACTTTGAACCTTTGCCAGTTGACCCCTAAAATGCTGCTGGTGGGGTACTTCTCTGCTATAGCTACTTTTGAAACACTCAGTGGATGCTTACCAGGTAGAAGGACTTAACTTACTAGCCATGGAGTGAGGAAGCAAGACTCTTCCAAGAAATTTCTGGGATGGCATCTAGCTCAGTGCGAAATGTCCTGGAATTTCTGACCTGAAATCTGTGGCTCTGTCTACAGTATCAGCCTTCCTCCGGCTAGCAAGCATTGGGTGAATCTGAAGTGCTCCCCATGCCAAGATGAACTAATTTTTTCAAGCAATAGGTGAGCTGCCTTTACTGCAGGGAGTGTTACAGCTTCTGTGTGAAGAAGAGAGACTCCTTCGTTGCTCTGTCCTCAACCCATCCCCTTTTGGGGTCTTTGCTACCTGATGGGTGAGAGCAATTGCTTCTGCTGGAGCAGCTCCTACCTTCCCCACCAGTGACATAATGTTGGCATGTGTCACTTTAAATGAGCTTTTTTATTGGTGATGCGTATGCTATGACAGGAGCAGAGCTGCCCATTACCTGACAAGGATCCAGCAGTACAGCAAGTCCTATACTTGATGGGTGATATTCCCTACAGTTTCTAAAATGTAATGTTCTGATGCAGAAATTAGGGAATGAGTGCATCCCAAAGATAGACTGACCTCCCTTCTGTGGGGTGCACACTAGCAGCTCCTTTTGCAGGACTGTCCTGACCTTGTTTATTTTGGACTTGGGCACCATAAAATAGCTTGTTAATTGCTGCTCATTTAGAATTATAATTAGGTATTACTAGATGAGTTCTATAATACTACAATTAAAATGTTATAAAAAATTTTGTGGTTTTTAATACTTCATAAATTGGTTAAAATTTAATTCAGAGTACACTGATTGCAGGCTCTCTGTGTATGTGCATAATTATTAAAACCCACAAGGATAAAACCAAAGCAGAGAGATCTCAGAAAGAATGTACCAGTAAAAACAACTGTCCCCTTTGCATTGTGTTGCTGGGGAAGGTTTGAGTGATGCAGAATCCATGCACCAGCTGAAGGTCAAGCAACCAGGGACGCGAGCACCAGCATCAGGTCTGTTCAGTAGGGAAGGAAGGAAAGTCAGGGCTCAGGTTACTGTCCTGGGGTACAGAATGAGAGAGGGTGTCTTTGAGAGCAAGGTACAGCTGAAACCATTTGGGGTTTGCTTATTGCCTCTGTGAAATGGAGGGTGCTTTGCATTGAGAAAAGCTCTTAAGCAAGTGGCAGCAGATGCCTTGGGCCTCAGAAAATCCATTATATTCTTGGTCATGTATTAACAGATGAGAACTACCTTAGTTAGTGCGATGCAGAGTGCTGTACTAGTGCAAGCAGTCTGGCGATTCAAGTTGATTCAAAACATTTTGAGAGGATAACTTCGTCCTGCCTTCCCATAGCCAGACTGAAACATAGAACTGGCACAAACACGGTGTTGTGTGCTCTAGCTGATTTGGTAAAACTGCCCCTTTGCTCACGCCTGGCTCAGGTCCACTTTAACTAATGGGCTGGGCACACTTCTAGAAGCGATGGACATAGAACTGTGGTCTCCAAGCAAACGAGCTTTCAGAGGGAACATCATCAAAACCACTTTGATGCATTAGTCTTCAGGTAAGAAAAAGCTTGGACATCTGGTGGTATTGCATATCCAAAAGTAAATGCTTAAAACTTGGAGCATGTTCCTCATACATCGCTAAGGGCCTCGGAGACGTTGTTTATTGGCAGCTGAGGAGTTGCTCTGGACCGCTGTTAATTTGGTATGTTTGGATTTGATGAACAAGGTCCTGCATCTCGTGTTGTTAGCCCCATGCCAGCATCAGCCATGTGGAGGAACAGGAGCTGTTTCCTTTCCTTGGAGCTGTACTTAACTAGGTCCTGCTTAAGCTTTCCTTTGTTTTTCATCAAGCTAGGTAATGTCTTTCTTCTTTAAGATCTGTTCTGCTTTTCTGCTGAAAGCTTTTTGCCTTCAGGATTTTACGTTCTGGCAACTAACAAAATCAAAATAGCTTTCCTCCTAAGTACTGTAAAACGTACATTGAATCTGATTTCGATTCAATGCTCCAAGTATTCATTTCAGCACACTAATGTACAAATGGATTGAAAAAACAGATAGCAGTAATTTTCTTTCCTTAGGTTTTACTGAATGATATCCCAAGAAGCTGCACATTATGTGTATCCCCTTTATGTTTTACTCAAGGTCATGTAAAGGTGGTGGCCTGGAAGGAAAGAGTGGATAATTTCAGTAGTAAAGCTGCAAAGTTGCCGCAGGTGGCATATGGGATGTCTTATTTTTCAAAGGTCTTTCCATCTGCTATTGGCAGAAGTCTCCATTACAAAAGGTCAGTTTTGTGTGAGGTACATACTTTTTTTTTTAGGTTGATCTTTTATTAGGATTCAGGTTTATCTTGAGTCAGACCATTAGCATGGGACCATTCCCTTGGTAAAGAGAACGCATAGAAGTTGTAAGATCTAACTGAGATACAGAGGAAACGCTCTTAAAGTTTGGGGAGGGAGGAATTTTTAAGATCGAATTAGAAAAAACAAAAGCAAGCTACCTTCTTGTGGAAGCAGAATTGTTATGGTGGTGGGTTTTGTTTGTTTTCTTTTGGATACCTTAGTTAAGGTTAAATTGCAAAACTTGAAGCTTCTAGAGCCGTAGGATGTCATGGAGGAGAATTATGCTGAAGGGTGAAGAGTATCCCATATCTGTATGTCTGTGCCATGCTGAATGTAAGAACTGCTCTCTCCTGCTGCCTCTTGAGTGTAGAAATGCCAAAAACATTGGAAGTAGCTATATAGCTGCCGTGCACTCAATACCCTTGGCTAGCAAAGCACGCCTTTTCTAGTAACCAAAAAATTGCTGGATATTGAAATCAAAACCCCACATACATTTAGCATGGATTTTATGGTGGATGGGGGTTCATGGGAGGTACCGGATCACACAAAGTGCAGGGAGCAGTGAGAAGTGTGCAGGGGTGGTGGTATCCCCAACTTACCTGAGAGGTAATGTTGTTTACTTTTGCTGTACGTTTTGGATTTTTTTCTGAGGCTGGGGGAGGCAATCGTTACAGGTTCATTAAAATGTGCAGAATATTTTTAGCCTCCCACCTTTTCTCATCATTCTAATCTGAAGCAGATGAGGTTGCGCATCCTTGATAAGGTGGCAGGCAGCACGGATCCGCAGCCATGTGGAGCCTTCCTATCTGCTGCCTCTAAGTTTTCAGTGCTTGTGCATGGTCTACACGTGTGAGTTTACTTGCAGAATGTGTGCATGAAAACATGAGTGTGGAAGCAGGTTTTGGCCTGTTTGACTCTGTGGAGTCCTGGGATTTGCTTTGTGGCGTGAAAGATGGAAGATGGCTGGTCTGTCCAGAAAGTGTTGGATTTGGCCTTGATGCAGCTGTTATCTCCGTCCCTCTAGCCAGGAAGTAACTAGGAAACCTACTGCTTTGATCTGCCAAACAAAGACGACTTGTAAAATATATTAATTGATTTTCTTCCATCAAACTGTTTTGAACATACAGCCTCAGATCTGAGTGAGACAAAATCTGATGTGTAGATGTTTTGTGTCTCTTACTATACAGAATGTGATGCAAGAAAACTGAATTTAATTTTTAGCCTGAAGTGCTACTGAAGGAGAGAAATTGTATTTTTGGACTGAGTCAGAGTTAAGACTGACTTTGCCAGCATTAATTTGGATTCTTGAATTCAGGATTTCTTAATTTACAGACCTTTGGTTTCTTCATCTTCAGTAAGCATTCTGTTACACCTAGGGCTTGGTTTTTATTTACATCCCTTTAATATGGCTTGGGTACTATGTAGTATATGCTACCTCAGAAGGTGTTATGTTTTGCCAAAGCAAAGCAAGGGGGCCTTAGTAGAAGGGGGGGGGGAATCATAAATTTAGTATCTTATTATAATAAGCTCGATCGCATCTTGGTTTCTTTATAGGTTACAGAAACAGTTTTCGTTTTTCATACAGAAGGCAATTGCATGACACTTGTGCTTTCATAGTTCCTGCTTATTAGTTGCAAAGGGAATTTCTGGGTGCTCTCTTCCATGGTAACAGCCAAATGCCTCCAGAGCCAGAGGACTGCAGGATGCTGGGGGCATTCTGCACAGAGAGAATTCAGTTTAATAAATGTAATAAGCCCATTTACCCTACCGGGCTATGTTAACTACGTGCATATAAACTGAGCATACGTAATGTTTGGGCAAAGTTAGAGAAGCAGTTTGTAGGAAAGGCTAGCTCCAGAGCACACCAAAGCAGCAGCTATTCTTATTTTAGCCCTCAGTAACACACACAATAATGGGGTTCAAGCAGTATCTGTGGTTGAGACAGTAGTAACAACTATAATATAATTAACTTCAAAACCCTTTAGGAGAGATTAATTCCAAAATCTAGTGTTGAAAATGTTCGTAGTTTCACAAGATGAGAGTTACAGAAGGTTTAATTGGATATATAGACCCTCTAGTAGGGCATAAGTTGTCTGCTAAATAACGGCATTAGGAAGAACCCAGCCCTGTGGCAGCCTGCTGCTGTCTTCTCCTACACGGTCTTTGAGCTGGCTGACATGGGCTGGCTGGGGCTGTGATCCGGTCTAATGTAGTGGTGCTGCTCCCATACTGGTGGTGACCATGTCTAGAAAGGATGGCAGCCAAGATGCATTTGTGAACTTGCCGCTTCACGGGCGCTTGGTGGACCTGTGGAGAAGGATTGTCATCTCTGTTAGCAGGATCAAAGCAGTAAGTCCTTTTTACTTGATCACCGCACGTGACAGCGGCTGTGAGACAGTGGGTGGAGGTTTTGTCACCAGCGTGTGCACACTTTCCAAAGCCCGACTTAAAATAGCTCTGGACACAAGTAGTCGCTCAGCATTATTTAATCACCTGTGTATTTGTCAAGCTGCTGCTGAGCCAGCAAGGTTAAAATTGTTTGTAGGAACCTCACGTATGTCTTCATGAGTGGCCGCGACTATGGTGCATGTAGTGCATGAATACGGTCATTGAGCTTGGAGGGGCCAAGAAGCAGATCAGAATGTTGAGAATGATGCTAAACTTCAGAAATGACAACTTAAAAGAAAGTGAACAAGTTACTCGAAGCATCCCTAAAATTAAAATGGGAGAAAGTAAGAGTAGAAAAGAAAAGGGGGGGGGGGGGGGGGGCGGGGGGGCGGCAGGGAAGTGAACCAGTTCCTTGATGTGGTTTGAAACCAATAGTGGAACATAAGAAAGCAAGCTGGGAAAAGCAGTTAAATTAGCAAGGCTGGGAATAATTTGCACTAGCTAGATAGCAGGTTTGAGAAGCTGTTTGAGATGAAAATTTGGAAACCCAACTCCCAGGTATTAGTAGTAGATTGTATAAAGTATAATGAGTATAAAAGGAAAATTGAAAGATCCAAGGTGGGCTTTGAAGAACTAACGACTATACATAGAAGATAAATAATTTAGGCAAATCAGTGCCATTGTCTTGTGTGAAAATTTGGCTTATTGGATGATGGGAGGTTAAAGACGGCAACTAAGGAAGAGAAGGGTACTGCTAAAAAGGGAAATTATTTCTTTGCATCACTTTAACTGCCAAAAATGTTGTGGAAGACTTAGGAGTAGTATTGTGCTCAGTCTTTCTAAATATAAAAGATAAGCAAATTTCAGAAATTGAGTTCTTGGCAAAAGCAGCTTTGGAATAAGCTATTAATCTGAAAAGCATTAAGTGAGCAGACCCCAATAGTATGCTATGTTATATAAAACATAACTGAACTTCCAGCAAAAGTAAGGGATTTTTCATTAAAAAGAGACGCTTTTTTAGAAGGAATCATAGAATCATAGAATCGTTTAGGTTGGAAAAGCGCTTTAAGATCATCAGGTCCAACTGTTAACCTAGCACTGCCAAGTCCACCACTAAGCAATGTCCCTAAGCACCACATCTACATGTCTTTTAAATACCTCCAGGGATGGGGACTCAACCACTTCCCTGGGCAGCCTGTTCCAATGCTTGACAACCCTTTCGGGGAAGAAATTTTTCCTAATATCCAATCTAAACCTCCCCTGGTGCAACTTGAGGCCATTTCCTCTGTCCTATCGCTTGTTACTTGGGAGAAGAGACCGACACCCACCTCGCTACAACCTCCTTTCAGGTAGTTGTAGAGCGTGATAAGGTCTCCCCTGAGCCTCCTTTTCTCCAGACTAAACCACCCCAGTTCCCTCAGCTGCTCCTCATAAGACTTGTGCTCTAGACCCTTTCACCAGCTTCATTACTATTCTCTGGACACGCTCCAGCACCTCAGTGTCTTTCTTGTAGTGAGGGGCCCGAAACTGAACACAGTATTCGAGGTGCGGCCTCACCAGTGCCGAGTACAGGGGCACGATCACTTCCCTACTCCTGCTGGCCGCACTATTTCTGATACAAGCCAGGATGCCATTGGCCTTCTTGGCCACCTGGGCACACTGCCGGCTCATACTCAGCCGGCTGTCAGAAGTTCTTTATATACCTTGTACTTTGGTTGAAGCAAAAATTATTGAGAAAACAACAAAATACCTGAAAGATCATGTTCTCATAGGGTCCAACTTCATGGATTCTGCAAAGGAAAACTGTTCTAGTGGTTGCCTGAAATGCCCAGGAAGCTGCCAGAGAACGGGCTTACATTCAGGAGGTCTCTGAAAAATCTCTACACTGAGGCTGCTAACGAAGCTGAGTAGACACGTAGAGCAAAGGGGTTCTTACAAGTAAGAAACTGATTTAGTTTGAATTAGGATTGATTTAGGATTTAGTTTGATCTCGAGCCAGTAGACACCATGCAAAAACCCTTGAAGGGAAGGAAGGACAGATTATCCCTCATCTGATTGATCATTTGCATTCTTGCTGTTTTAGTTAAAATTAGTTTTAGTGCTCACCGGATCTTATATCTGCTCCGCTTTGCCTGTTCTGTCAGTCTGAGAGATGCAGAACCAGCAGGTTTGGCATTGCTGGAACCAGATGCAGAAATAACAGTACCACAGCTGTACAGTAAATAGCAGTCAGCTGTGGTGTGTTGTAAGCAGCAAGCCCAGATGGACCATGTTTCTCATGGTCTCTTAGTTTAAAACTCTCCTTAGTTTAAAACCTTCTGTTGCACATCCTGGATGTGCGGAACTTGATGCCAAGGAGTTGGGGTTTAGAGGAGAGGACTTGGTACCTTGTGATTTTAATCTTTACACTGTTTTCCATTGTGCTGACCACAAGCCTGTAATGGCATGGTCATTTCTATTAAGAATATATTGTCACGTATGTAGTAATTTGTAGAAAAAGCACAGGAATTCTTGCTTCGTGGAAGTGGGTGACACGAGCACGTTCCTCCACCTTAGAGGAGTTTGCTGATAGCTAAGGAATAACTGAATTTCTTTTTAATTTTTGTAGGGTTTTCTACTGCCCTGGCTCTTTAATCCATGCATCTGGTTGCACTGCTGGGCTTGTTCTGTAAATGTAAAAGACCTCTGTTGTAAGCGCAATATGCAGTAGTTTACTTCTTTTCAGGAGACTTTACAGCAGGCATTAAGAGCCTATACACTTGGGTAGGGTGATCTACAGTGATCTGTATTTAGTGCTCACTGTGAATGATGGCTGTGAATGAGGTTCAAGGCTGATCTATATTTTAAGTGGACGTTTTGACTTATCACCGTAGTTACTTAACAGGGCCCTTCATAATCCTTGTTCCAGTGGAAAAAAATCATCCTTTTTATCTAGGATTGTCTGCAGGCAATGACACCTTCAGAAATTAGTATCTTGAGAAGCAAGTGTAGCCAGTAAGGCTGACAGGAGTATCCAAGCTGTGCTTGCATCCTGCTTAAAAGCTTCTTTTTCCCTCTGCTCCTCTCCTTGGGTCAAGTTGTGATTGTGTGTTCAGGATCACAAAGATCTGTAGCTGGGCCAGCTTGTTGCTGAAGTCTTCACACTTGTTTTTTTTTAATGCTTTGCCAAAATAAGGAGAATCTTTTTGAAGTACTTCTGAATCGTTCTTGCTGTTGTATATATTTCCCCATACCAATCGGCCTCTGTTCAGTTTTTTTTTTTCTAGGTTATGGGATATTTTGGGGTGGGTTTTTTTTTTCCCCCCACTCCGTTTTTAATTTCCATCCAAACAGATGATGAAACATTTCCTGCTGGGGTCTGTTCTCTCTTCTGTGTTGGTTGGTTTTTTTTTTCTTTTTTGGAGAGTTTACTGAGTATATTCAACATAAACTTTTCTTTTGCTCTGTCTCATTCCATTACTCACAGTTATATGCCTGTGGCTAATTATACTCCTCCACTCCTTTCTTGGTGTTTGTATCCTTCATGTACTTACAGATGGTTATCAAATCCCCATCTTATTTAGCCAGTCTGTCTAGTGCTCACGACTTGACAGAGATTTTTATCCTTCCCAGTTCTTGAATTGCTTTGCTCATCCCTTCTCTCCAGATGGTTTGAGAGTCTTCAAACTGATGCTCTAGGCCTGCTCACACCTGGGTCCTGGAGGTGATGTCTTTGCTCATGTAGCAGTTGCTTTAGCTTTTGGCCTTTTTACTGTAAGTAAAAGTTCATATGAAGTTCCTCCCTAAATCTATGCTAGCGTTGCCATCTTCATATATCTCCCCACTGAATCTCTCTAATATGTTCCCTACATGTGGGAGTTTGGAGTGAAATGAGACTCATTTTGTCTTTTTTGGCCATATTGCTGTACTCCCCAAGTCTCTTTATATTATATTTCTCACAGAAAAGCACAAGGAAATCTGTGCTAAAGGAATACTAATGTAGTGAAGTGAAACATTCAAAAGTCATTAACTTGTGTGTAACTGTGCTTCTACAACTTCTAATGTGTGCAGTATGATGATCTTGAATTATAGGGTGCCTCATGGTTTTCCTCTTCCCCTTTCGGAGCACAGATGAGGTGTTACATACAGAACGAAGCAGTTGAGCTGCAGCCAATTATTGTTCTCATTTTTAATAGAAGAAATAGCTGCCTCATTGCTCTGTCGCATGTGTCCCCTCCTTGCTTGGTCAGTTCTTGATTACCATTGTTTGTGTGACACCCCAAAGTATTGTGGTGATTGGGTCCCTCTGGAGCACTAGTTCCCCTTCAGGGTATTTGTGTAAAATACAAAGTTGTGGGTAGGTGTCCAGAAGGAAAACTGGGTTTCATTATGTGTTGCACATGCAGTAAAGTTGGGAGAAGCTGATGCAGTTTTGGCCCCTTCTTCACTATCGTCTGGGTGGTGTCCAGTTGGTATCTTCTGACCTGCATCCTTGGGCTCATGTTGAGAATGTTTAAGAAGTTTCCACCTTGAAAAGCAAACACAATTGTTTCAGGTTCCTTTACGAGAAGATACTATTGTGTCTCCAGGTCAGATAAGGACATTGTTTATGCACTGGGCTTACCTTCCTGCCCTGTAAGTTTCTAGAGAGTCTCTTAACTGTGTTTCACAGCAAATGCAGTGTCAGTAGTCACACACCCAAGTGAACCTGGCAGTTCTGTGGACGTACAGGGGTTCCTGGAGGGAAGGTTTTTGTGCTGTTAAGATATTTGTTAAGATACTTTGGGTTGCAAAGTAGCTTAAACTTAAAAACCAGTTTTAGTGCAGTATTTTTGTCCCTGGTTTGGAACGGGCAGGCTTACTTTGGGGATGCTTTTCTTCACCATGCTGTTCATGGCTAGTGATTCATGTGACACTTGCTTCAGTTCAGTTTAGCTTCCGGAAGAGTTCATAGAGAACATGAGCTATTCAGTAATGGTTTGAAATTCCTCTTGACTCTTTAAAGTTGACTGCTTTTTCTAATCTCTTTGCTGTCTCCTGTGGGACGTACTCATTGCCAGAATTTCCTAGTACCATATGAGCTGTTGGTATTCTTGGCTCTGATTTAAATGAGTCCAGCTTTTTCTTCTTGTCTGAAAGAATCAAACCATGTAGGTTTCAAAAATATTCTCAAGACTGCCTCTTTTCCATCCACCTGCCCCATGGCAAAATCAGCTATATTTAAATGAAGTTTGCTATTTTTTTGTTGTGCTTTTCCGCTTTCTAGTTAGCTGCCAAACTAGCACTCGGTAGTTCTAACATTGAGTTTGAAGCAGAGGCAGGAGTTTAGCTTGCTAAACTCAAAAGATGTTTTTACAAAGCCATCTGGAGTGCTTAGCCTCAACCTCCTTTTGGGTTACGTGGTCTAGAGTTTATAATATTGCCAGGACGAGATGCAGAAGTAGCAATGAGAATGTACGTGTATCTTTGAAAAACCTTATTCTACAGTGTCTGGGCTCCCAAATGCAATATTAGTTGTGAGATGCTAGCCAAAGCAGTGAGATTAGAAGCAGCCTTCAAATGCAGGGACTTGAGGTCATCTGGTGCACAGGAGAGAATTCCAGATGCAAGAGAGAGCAGCCTGAAGAGGCAGGAGGTTGTTGGGGCAAAAGAAACACTAAAGGTCTTAAGAGCATTAGTTGGTTGATTGCTGTTGGACTTGATTTTACCAAAGTGATACTGACTCTGTATCTGTTTAGCTCATTACCAAAATCTACCAACTTTATTTGGTTTATAGCTACTTTCTGTCTTAGGCGGCCTTTCTGCTCCAAGAAGGAAACCTTTAGCATTGGTTCAAGACAGCTGTTCAAAACTGACGGTGTAACAGTGGCCTTCTAAGGGTTAGCTGAGCTTCAGCAACACCCTGTCACCTTGCTTTGAACATTGGGTTGTCTTGCTGGGGGAGAGCACCTTGCTTCTGAAAATGGGAGAGGCTTTTTCATATTTCCAATTTCAAAAGAGAATGACAGCTACTGAGATTTATAAAATTTTAAAACATTCCAATTTAAAGGGCTTTAAATATTGAATACAGACAACTTTTCCATAGGCAGAGTAACCATGGAAAGAGGAAGTGGCTACGTTTGATCCTGTTAAGGGCCAAAGGTGCTCTATTAACTTTGGAGGGACAGACAGCAGTCTTGCATAAGAAAATCTGGCTTTTCTACCAGATGGTAAATTATTATAGAGCACTAAACAGTTGCAAAAAGATCGAGTCTATAAAGCATCTGGTAGGGTAACTGACAATTCATGAGTTTTGCATGATGCACGATTGTATGTATCTCATGGGCTTGAGAGGAAAGTTATAAATCTGTCAAGCTTGAAACTGGAGAGAAGCTTGATCACATTTGCTGAAAGAAGAGAGAAATTGAGAGACAGACCTATTCTTTAGCTGAGGTTTTTTGTGTTCCTGAGAGTTACTCTTGAATGAGGGCTGTGAAGGTGCCGTTCCCATGACTTCGGAGCAATCTGCACTCAAGATACACCATTAGATCAGGTACTTTTGTTGTTAATGGAAGTGAATGAAAGAGGAAAAGCTCTCTGAAAGCTATTCATCCCCAGTCTGGTCTGATACATACCTAAGATGTTTTCAGCACCACCTGTAAAACTTATTCTCTGTCCTAATCTGAGAGAGTTTGACACACATCATTACTTTTGACACAGTAATTTCAACCCTTGGTGGTTCCTTCCTCCCCCTGAAGAGCAGCCTATTAAAGATTCTGGCTGCTGTTGAGCCAGATGTAATGCTGCTTAAAGTGTGATTCAGTGGGTTTGCTTCTCCAGGCTGCACAAATTAGCACCGTACATGCAGAATTTAGAGACATAATCTTCACTCTTAATCCAGGCACTTCTTCACATTCCCGTGTGGGCCATATCTGGAGAGCTGGCTAACACTGGGCAAACTGCTTGGGGACTGAACGGAGTTTCCTGTTGGAATAGAGCTTGTGCAGCTATAAAGATACGACTATCTGTATCTGTCTCTGAGGTGTAAGACATGTTAATGGTGCTTTTAGTGATTCTTTAGTGAGAAATGAATGAGGATATGGAGGTTGGAGAGCAACAAGGAGAGCTGAGTGTGTGGCTGGTACGAAGAGCCTCTTTTGCAGTATTCAGAATCTTGCTGCTGAGCTTACTTGGATTTATGCTTTCTCATTGAGATAATAAAAGCAGGATGAGATGATCAGTATTCTCTCTGCATCTAGGTTGGAACTAGGTTATTTTGTAAAGTATTTTCAGGTGTCTTGGCTGTAGAAGACACTGCATAAATAAAGATTTCTGTGTTGTGTAATATTATAACATGTGAAAAGATTTACCGTGCAAATACAGTAACAGAATGGAGAAGAATCATGATCTGCTGTTTGTTAGTACAGTGTGATGTAAATATTTACCTAGGTAGATTCTCTTGAGATTTCTTGAGATTTCCCTCAGCACTGTCATTGCTGGCATTCTTCGAGCACTATGTTTTTGTCAGAAGTAAATATGTTTGTAGCACATGATACTTACATCAAAAGCTCAGTGGTTCTCAAAAAAAAAAAAAGACACTTCCTCTTCCAAAAATTCAGCAAAATGCAAAAATACTTTTGTTAGAGCAGTCTTGAACATGTTTTTGAAATGTCTGCCAACATGAGTAAGAGTGGCGGGTCGTGCCACGTAGCACTTGCAGATGCTTTGCTTCAAGGATACTCACGGGGTGCACTTGGGCCGGCATCTGCCAACATGAGATTTTTTTTCACCATTAATGCTGTGTTGCCAACTTTTGGTAACTCTTGCAGCTTAGTGAAGGAGAATCTCATCAACTTTTGAATAACTCTTCAGCTTGCGTGGAGATGCCCAGCACTGAAAGAGTAAGCCCCTGTCCCTGCTGAGCGTTGTCACTTTGAGGGAATGGGGCTTGCTAGCTCCTTTAAAATCTGTCTTAACAGGCAGACCTTGGACTTTCAGGTGAAAGTAAAGTGTGTATGTTCTTATGAAAAAATAAAGAAGGCAGATATACAGAAATGGCATTCTTTTTAAGTACCTGCCTTTTTTGACTGTGTTTCAAAGAGTTTTCTGTATTTCTATATCCAAGCAGATGCCCACGTTAAGCCAATTTCCAAGATAATTTGCTTTGTTTTGGATAAGGAATATCCAATCCTCAATCCCTTTAGACAGTCCTCCTCTCCATTTTTGGGAGGTTGACGCTTAGGTGTTTGCTTTGGGTAAAGCTTCTCTTTATAGACACTTTTCTTAATAACCTTCTACTGTGACTCTGGTAGCCCCATGAACTGACAGCTGATTCACTTCAGCTTCTGTTTCTCCTACTTGGACCTGTCGAGACTTGTCTGGTGTACACCAGCACAGCTGGATGGGCCAAGCTATGCTTAACATGTAGTTGACCACAAACCACTCTACATATGCAATCAAGCATGTCTCTCTTGGGCAGATGGATGGAAGAGTTAAATGAGCTTAAGACTATTTCTTGTATTGTAACATGTAACTTCAGAACTATTTGTTGTGAAAAAGAACAACTAAAGGATGTATTAATAGGCCGTAATAGAGATTGGACATGAAGATAAATGTGGAGATGGGTGTGCATTTATGCCTCATGACCCTTGAAAACAGCTTACTGGATTTGGGGACATCAGTGTGGAGCTCTACTGCTCAAGCAGGAAAGATAGTTAAATTTTACTTTAAAAGTATCTGTAACTATGTCTTTACAATGTAGTTTGGTATATTGGCAGTTAATCTGTGTGTCATATTTGATCACTTTCCTTTTCTTCCTCTCTTGGTTTGCAGGAGTAAGTCTCTGTCTGTAACACTGGATGTACTGACCACTTGCCTCAGACTGAAGAGGACTTGCTCTACTTTGGAATATGGTGCCTAACTTCGGTGTTCCAGTACTCACTGTGCCAGCAGCCATCCTCTGCTGCTTGATGCTGCCTTTAGCAGGAGCGGACAGTAAGTAACATTCAGTTTTGGAAAGCTTGAATACCTTGCAAAATTTCTTTCAACAACTATTTAAACCTTCTTGGTTTGAACTGGAAACATAGAGGACTAAGGGATAACCCCCCCAAAATCTCTTACTTTCCAATGCGTGCAATGCAGGTAAACAGTATGTATGTGAAGGAGCACAAGCAGAACTAAAAAGGCTGACAAAATTTATTCAATCGCAGGAAGAGTTTAGTAGCTGCAAGATCAAAACCTGACAATTTAATTTCTAACATGTACAGATGAGTAAAGAAAATTGGGGGCAGAGGAAGAGAGAAGTATTGGGGTCACAGTAATCCCTGTTACTTTATTTTCCTTGTTCTTTTACCAGCTCTCGTAATTTATGTAGTACTGAGACATCTTTCCTGATTCAGCGGGTGGTTGAGAGCTGCTGGGGAAAGGGTGCAAGTTTTTATCTTCTGGTGTAGCTCTCCTACACGTGTATTTCAGCAGAATTGCAGTCGAATGTTTCCTTGTGGTCGTGCTTTAAGCTGTTGTGTCCATGCCTGTTGCCCTGATAGTCTTACAGTGCCGCTGTGACTGGCTTTGATTAGCCCCATCCAGGCTAAGGAGAAGCTGTTGTGGACAGACAAGAGGGGAGAAACTTGGCTGATGGTGGAC
Organism: Aptenodytes patagonicus; assembly: GCF_965638725.1. NCBI lineage: Eukaryota > Metazoa > Chordata > Aves > Sphenisciformes > Spheniscidae > Aptenodytes > Aptenodytes patagonicus. The sequence continues at coordinate 69,440,333 of NC_134953.1, read as the reverse complement.
TACTGAAAATACCTTAAAGTAGGAATTTCCCATCGAATGAGTTATGCAGAGTGCAGGAAACCTTGTGGGTTCTTTGCGTGGTCTTGGTTTTCATAACTTGTGTGTATTTGCTGGGCTATCCCCAAGTATTTGTGCAGCTCCCCTCCCCCTTTTTTTTTTACCAGTAACCAGTTTTTCAGTGTCCAAATGTTTGCACATTTGTTGCGGACTCTGGCAGTTGTGAATACTCCATGCCTTTGAAAGCGCCCAGGGCTCCTGGGATGCTTGAGTCGGAGCAGAGAGGTGACCGTGATGCACCTCCTGAGCTGCCACCAACCATCTGCTTCTCACTCCAGATTTAGTCACCAGGCTTATAATTAAGATGTAATTTTGTGAAAGTTGAAAGAGATCTTGATACATGTTGGTAGGAGCCTGGCTGAATGGAGAAAACAGACTGGGGGTCCTAAATGTCCTTGACTGAATGGGAAGGAGTAAATGTAGAGAAGCTGGAGAGAATAGTGAATGGGGGATGTGAAGAAAGATACAAATTCACTGTTTTTATCGCTAGGGATGACTTGCACAGGCAGCGGGGTTAGCATGTAGTCTGTATGAGTCTGACCTGCCCAATTTAACTGGGGGCAGCAGCTGTCTCCTTCCTCAGCTTTCTTCCCTGGCTGCTGGTGCTGCTGGAAGATGCTTATTCAGATCACTCTATGTCTACACATTGTAGCCCATTTTGGAGTCTGGCACAGAGAAGTGTATGTTTAATGTTCTGAGGTGTATAAAAATTCCCCGAGGTTCATCACTTTATCCTGGCCCCTGCAAAGGAGAGAAGCATCGCTCCATCAGGTATGCAGAAGCTGGTGGAGCTTCAGATGTCCTAGGACAGTTCTTGGCCTGAGGGTAACTTGCAGTAGACATGGTTTGCTGATTTTGTGGAATACTTCCACATGCTTAAATTTAAGAAAATTGGCTCTGTTTTACAGGCCCAGATCCAAATATTGGTGTCTCAGATGTGGAACGCTTCTGTGTTGAGAAGCAAGCGCATCTGTATGTACGCCTTTTTCTCTGGCACAGACTGACTCTGAATTACCTTTTCTAATCTGGAAGGCAGATCTGGAGGATAAACAACCTTTTAACTGCCACAGCCACCACGGATTAACTGAGGGTTTCCTAGGATGGAAAGTGTTACTCTGTGTATTTTAGCAACTTACAGCTTTTTTTATTATCTCTACCCCACTGAATCTTGCCACTGACTCTCAGTGGCAGGGAGCTGTGTGAAAGGGCCTGTTCTGCACCTCCGCAGGGGGAAAAAAATCATTCCCAAACCCTGCATATTTCACGTCCTACCATTAGTGATGCAGACGGGCAAGATACAGTAGTGAATATGGCATTGGGGAGTCCTGGTTCAGGACAGCAGTGAAGGGCAAGGGGAAGGTATGATAATTATATGCACACTGGAGCTTACTGTAAAAGCTAGAGAGGGATGCTGTGAAAGGAGCACCCCATATGCATCCTCTTCATTTTTTTGGTCCCCTAAGCATCCTGTTGGCTCCAGTCAAAGACCGTTTATTTACATAGAATCCTGATGTAATATGGCTGTTCCTGAGATTTCACTGTGATTCTTCCTTTTCCCCATTGCAGGGCTGCTTGGAGGCAGTGGAGGGATGGGTAGGCTCCCTATCTGCAAAGCATGCCTACGTTTCCCCAATTAAAAGCAACGTGATAATGGGAGCAGGGTTATCCCTGGAATTCACGAAGTCAGTCCCCAAAGTCACGTTTTGTAGGAACAGTGAGAATCGAGGGCGGGGGAGGAGGGCTGGGGATGGCCTGTGCTGCATCCCTGGCAGCAGGCTGCCCCGTGGCTCATGGCCGGGTGCTTGGGGAGCGCCCACAACCGGGGCTTCCCTCCCTTCCCCGCCTGCGCTTTGGAGCTGCTGTTGTCGCAACACATTTCAGCGTCGCTGCCGTAGCTTCTTGACAATTAGGCAGCTGGCAGATAGCTAGACGTTAACGCCTGAGATAAAACAGATTGAATATGTATCGCCTAGCGGAATTAGCACCGGGCGTGTGCCGCGATGCCTCTCCTGGAATTGAGTTCACAGGAGCTGTGAATAATGTCAGCGCTGAGGAATTGAAGGTGCATCCAAAGGTTAAACGTGTGGCAGTGTGTCAGAAAAAGAGGGGCTCTCTGGGTGCCTCCCTACCAGCAGGATGGGAGCGGTGGCTTCCCAGCCACTCTGGTGGGGTGCTGGGAGGAGAAGGTGAGCGGGAAGGGGCATGTGCCCATGAACGGTGGATACAGAAGTGCTAATTTGGCAGAAAGTGCTTTCAAATCCTCCCTGGCTTTTACAGACTGCAGTAAGAAATTATTAAATTTTCTCTGTGATCTGACTGTGTTTCTGTCAGGGTGACCCTAATTCCATTAGAGCAGCTCGGAGCTGATTCAGGATGGCTGTTTTACACTTTCTCCCTCAGCTTCCTTGTGGTTTTTTTATGCACTCTGTGCTTCCCTGTCTGTCAGCTTTTGATTGTGCATGGGAAAAACAGCTTTGCAGATTTCATTTAATGTTCAGTTCAATTGTCAGCTAAAAGAGGCTCTTTTCCAGCTTTTGAAAATATGCCATTTACTCTAATAAAATAAAAAAAACCCCAAAAAATCCCCTCTCAAAACAAAACGCAGAGAAAACAGGAAAAAAAATCAATACTGTCATTAGAAATCATCAGCAATGTTTTTGTTGTTGGCTTGTTTTTTAAAAAATTAGGCTTTGTTTTTGATGTCCTGGGCACAGCTTCCATTAGCCAAAGGAAGAGAGACTAGGTGACCCATCTAAAGTATTTCCTAACCGAAATATGTCTTGGTTTGTCTTGCACAGAATTTCAAAGGACTTAAGGAAGAAAACCACTTCAAATATGACCTTGTAGAAGGAAAGAACTAAGGCAGTATTAGGACAACTACCTGTGAAGTGATACGTGGTAAACAAACAATTTGCACCTTTTGATTTCTAAAGATAGAGCAAACTTGGCTTTTGTTTGAGGGGGTGGAGGAAGCTTGCAGCAGTGAGCTGGGGCTGGTGAAGGCAAGTCTCTGGCTCTCACCACCTCCTGTGAGCAAGGACCCTAAGTCTGAAGTGTCTCAAGGCTGCCCTGCCCCTTGTAAGAGATAGTTGCTTTATATCAGAAAGGTAAGCGTGTCATACAGATTTTTTTTTTTTTTCCCCCGTCAACGATGTTTCTTGGATGCTAATAGGGTTGAGGAGACGCATTGAAAAAGAAAATAGGGAGGTGAGATGTTCATACCTGTGAAGGTTGGGAAATGGAAGATGGCCTTTCTAGACACGTGGCTCCAGGTGAGCTCTGTTTTGCCAGGGATTTTGCATTGCACCTGAAGTGCTGTCTGGAGGTTTTAGACAGAAAAGTGTGTGTTACAGCACTCAGTTCCCCTTGTGCCCCAGCTCTGCTGTCTACCACTATTGTTTTGTGTTCCTGGGACCCAGGAGTAGCGTGGCAGGTTTTGACCCCCAGATTCAGTTCTGCCCTCTTTGCTTCATAACCTGAATGATACCTCAACAACAGCTCAGCTCCAAATACAGCTGCTCTGGGCCACCCTGCGGGACAGACTTGCTGTTGTGCCCTGGAAAATAGCTGCTTTGCGGAACTGGGTAGAGGGTCCCATCCCAAAAGCTGGACCTGAGGCTTCTCCACTGCTGCCATGCATCTGTTTCTGCTTCCTGGTTTCTTTGTGTGCATGCCTGTCCCCAAACACTGCATGTAGTGATTATGTGTAATTGGTACAATTGGATCCAGGTATTGCAGCACAGGTAAATACTAATTTTCTGCAATTCTACCTTGACTAGCTTGACAAATTCCATCAGTGAAAAGAACATGTAAAACACTGTTTAGGAAAACCCCTGTGCCTGAGGCATTGGGGTTGCATCATTAAGGGACAGGTTGAAATATTAATCACAGTCATTGTGCAGCTTTATTTCTGGTGTCCTTACTCATCATGTATATATATTTAGGTATAAATGGATTCCACACTTTTCCTTAAAATATCTAAATGCTGCCTGCTTGTAACTGAGTGTTACAGACATCAAGGTAGGAGGGATGCTGTGAGAACGAATACCATGTTGAGAGTAGACAACGGATCTTTTTCTGCTTTTATAGCCATGCTCCTTTTAGCTCCAGCACTTGCAGAAGTCATGTGAATTTGTTTGGGTAGCTACCTACAAGAGGTCACAGCACTGTCATTTGTCTTTTTTATTTATTCATAAAGCCAACATCACTCATCAATCAACATCAGCTGCTAGGTCAAAGGTCTGCCTAGCCCCAAATCCCTTATCCAGCAACAGTCAGTACAACGTCCTATGGAGGATGTAAGAACAGCATAAATATATAGTGATCCCCTCCTGGTGTCGTCTTCTAGTCTTCAGCGACCGGTGGCTCCTGAGCCCAGGGAAGTGATGTAGTAACTTCAGACAGGATCGCTCTGGGTTTTGCTCTCGGGCAACTCTGAGCATGTTGTCAGTCATCAGGGGTATCCTGGGGCCAGCGGTTTGCATGAAGGACCACAGTGTAGGCTCTGACTTTTGCCTTCACACCATGGCTCCTTGTTTAACCCACTTACTGCTGCTCTGCAGGGCTAAGCAGTCTCACTTGCCATTTGCATCATTCAGACTCAGCTGTGTAGCCAGTTACTCTCTTGCCTTCACAAGGGAGTTCCTATGTTTAAGTGTCTGTGTAAGTTATCCGGCACAGCGGCAAATGTTGAGGGGCTGATATATTTAATACATGTTCTTTGAGAAAGAGTGTGCTTATTGATATAGAAAAACAGTGAAACTACCTGCTTAAAATTTTATCTTCAGTGTAGATTCATAGATTTTAAGGCCAGAAATCAGATCAGTGTAGTCGTCTTCTCTGACCTGCATACTACAGGCTGTATAATTTCAGCTAGTAATTTCTGCATCTACTTTTAACAGCTGTGGATGAGCTAGCATGTAGCTTTTAGGAGGCTATCAAATCACGATTTGAAGACTAAATGGTAGAGAATTTACCCGTCTCCTATGTGATCTGTAAAAATGGCAAGTAATCATTACTTCTACAAATCTGTATTTATTTCAAGCTTCGTTTATGCGTTTTTTGGGTTCAGACACTGGATGTTGCAACCTGTGTCAGCTAGGCTGGAGACTCCTGCTATTTAATGCAATCTCCCTGAGCAGCAAGTTAGTGTAGGAGTTAGACAAGCTGAAAGTTTGTCCTTTTTGTTGCAGAAAAATAGGTTGGTCTTGATTTTTTTTGATCAGAGATAATTTTTATAGTTCTTCACTAATCTTCCAGACTTTTCAATATGTTTTTTAAAGTCGAGGGACCAGGACCAAGAAGAGAAGTGGCCACATCTTGCCACAGTACAATGGCACTTCAGCCCTTTTGCCCATAGCATTGAGCTGGGAAGCACGGTCCTCCACAATGACCTTTGAATCCCTTTCTGGGCCTCTGATTCCCAGGATGCAAACTCCCATTTAATTAGTGTGACTTGGGTTTTTGCTCATGAATATCTGCCCTTAAGGACATTAAAATGCATTTTGCTGGATCCCAGCTCATCCAGTCAGCCAAGTAATTCCATACAGGTAATCTTCCCTTGCTGTTATTAGCTGACTACCAATCTTGATAAAGCTTACCCTTTACTTTCCAAATCTAGTTGCAAGTTAGTTGTGTTTATTCCCAGATGTTAATCAGTGGTGACTATTTGCAGAGGCTGCTGTGAGTATTTTAAAGAGATATTTAAAATATCCTGTAGGAGCGATGGTAACGTTCTTTGCAGATGGAAAGGAGTGCCAGGAAACTGATAAACTTATACAGTTTGTCGTGCTGGTGCTTGCTACTGGTAATACTGACGTCAGATGGGGGGAAAGTAGGAGGTCTGCTGGAGCTTTCAGTGTTTTAGCTGAGCAGTTGTAAAAAGCAATGAAGTGGTAATAGGGATGTTTTTTTGTTTCTTTGATTATCTGTTCATTATGTTGGTGCTTCAGAATGATACTGTAATATAAGATGATCAAGCTCATTTTTGTGAACAACCAAGAGTATGAAATTTGTTTGCTCAAAATGTTAGTCAATCTTTTTTGATGGTGAACATGTTTGGTATAAAAAGGAAAAAAAAAAGCATCTGTTCATGGATGCTTTTTCTCTGGTAAGATGTCTATCTTTATGTATCAGTAGCTGAACAGCAGTGGTGTACTTTTAATTGAATGCTGTATTTAGCCCCTTGTGAGAATCAGTGCTTTATCTATGACAAAGACAAATCTCATTTATTTTGTTGCTGTGAAAACACTGTAGGGTGCTTACTGAAAGTTTTAAGTTGTAGAAATGTCTTTTGCCTTGCACACTTTACTGACATATGATTACTGAATTAAACCAAAGCACATTTTTTAGTGGACAATGGCTGTACATTTGTATATCAATTGTAGCCTGCAATGCTAGACCTTGCCCTGAATGTCAGTTATGTTTGGGCTTTCTCTGATGCATAATAACATTAAGCCTTCACAATAAGGGACACTCACATGGTATTAAAAAGAAATAATTACAGAATATATTCAATTTCATGTAGTACAGGCTGGAATGAACTTGCAGTCCTGCTGTGCTTTTCAGATGGCCCTTCATTGCATATATTACTCATTACTTCAATTCCACCCCCCCCCCCCAGTAATTAACAATACGACTTCCAGGAATGTATTTTGTAAAATTGGGTTGAGACGTGTAGATAGTACCTGGTCAAAACCTGTAGCAAATCGAAATGCCACCATTTTCCAACAGAATTTTGTGGCACCAAGGGTGACCGTTCTGAGTTGGTGCTCTGGATAAAGTCAGTATGTCAAAAAGAGGTTTGGACTCAGTTTGTCTCTGCTACGTGTGGTTATTCTACTTGAGCCAATACTGGGTTCTCTGGAAGTAGCCATGGTATCATAGAAAGGACCATAATCAGTCCGCTGTTGACACTGGTTAATACTGCAAATTTAAAAGGAAGATTGCACTCTGGGAATTCTTCTTGCTTGCTTTCACTGCTTTTCTTGTATTTTTTTAATTATAAACTCTGTCTACATGTGATGACTTCGTTGGCTCACCTCAAAGGTGAGTGATAAAAGCCCTTGCAAGTTAATTGCCATGCAGGGAGGAGAAGACAATGACTCTTGATCCTCTGTACTTTGATGTCAGAGTGCAGAACACCTACGTATTTTCTTTGGATTCATTATTAGCTAAATTCACTTCAACTGTTAGTGTAACTGTTGTGTTACTTCTGTTAAAGGTTGTTTTGAAAAAGGGGTTTTAAAGAGGCCAGGAAATATTCAGCGGCTTTACTCATGTCGGTCTTTTGCCCCTGAAAAACTCCCATTTGTAATAATCACTTTGAGTCTTGGCATTAGCACAACTGTGCCTGACAGGTAGGAGTGTTCGTTTTCACCTGCTTGTCAAAGCCAGTTGGTGGCTTGCATGGGTGGGAGATGTGAGCATGTCGCCAAGCTCTTGCTTTCATTGTGGGGCCGTATGTAAGGCAGAGATGGCACTTCCTTGGTTTTCAAACTTGAAACTGAAGTCCCCTCTTTTGAGGTAAATCACTGTGAGAGTTGCCATGCATTGGTTTCAAAAAGGATTTCGATCTTTGTATCTGAAAAAAACCACAGCTTAGAAGTGAGAAGGCTATAGGTATATTGTACTTACACAGTGTTTAATTTACAGGAGGGAAGATTCATTGGAAGAACTGAACGATGAGTGGTGAAAAGCTTGTGAAATGCCAAAAACAGTTAAAATACTGATATGATGAAGGTCACTATGTATTTTAATCCTGTTCAGCATCAAACAGAAGCTTTCAGTAGTTTCAGGATGCAACCTTAGAGAAGTTAACTTACCTTGTGCATTCACCACATTTGCTTTATAGGGCATTTAATAAATATGGGTGTATGCTAGCAGGGGGAATCAGTAAAATTTGAAGAGGAAGACAGAGAAAATACTTTCATATTCCCATGTAAAGGACCGGGATGCCTTGTCCTGGCACAGTGTTCTCATTCTTGGCATGCCAACTAGAAAGAGTTTAATATGGCTCTCAGGAGGATGATGAGGGTAGTCCAAGACCTGGAAAGGCTCCCTTTGCTCCTCTTTGGTGTAACAGGTAATGGTCTTGGCTGTTGACTTGTCATTTATAAATGCTGTGTATAGACTTCCAACATACTTTTTTATGCTCCATTACACACAATTTAGCAGGGGTTACACAAAGTTCTTTAGTTATAACCCATTGTTGTTGCTTTTTATGAGTTTGTTTCATGGCTGAAATGTGCCCTGCTTGGTCTTCAGCCAAAGTTTAAGTCGGGGGGCTGTATTTTGAGTTGGACATTTGTTTTTTGGATCTTTCTGCAAAAATTGCCTTTGGATGCTCTTAAAAACAAAGAGAGTGGAAAAATACTTTTGTACCCTGTAAAACAAACTGTGGTGTTATTCATAGGTCTCAAGTCTAAAATGTCTGTGAAAACATTTGATGTTACTACAGGTGCACTTCAGCAGTCAAGAGAAAATGGACTTGATTTGTGGGAGTGACCCACAGAAAAATAAGTTGCTGAATAATATAAAGGGGATTTCATGCTAAATCATTAAGTGCATGTGAGTAAAGGATGCTGTCTGAGCTTGTGTGTAACTAAATTGCCCATATATTCATTCTGTGAATGTAGCCAGAGCTGCTCTCATCTCAGCCTTTCAAAGACCCAGAGGAGCACAGCAGAGGTGGTCCTCCAGATCCTACAGCACATAGCCTGTAATGTGGGCAGAGAGAATTCACATTGACACCGTGGAGTTTGTGTTCTAGTGCATTTGTCTATTTCTTGAGGCAATTGTGTAAATAGGGAGTTTTCTTTGAAGTTGCTCTGTGGTTGTACTGTAGGCCACAAAGGTTTGGTCTTGTCTTTCTTGACAATGCCTATTGAACTTTGATTCTGCCTTAGTAAATGCATGAAATATTAAACTTACTTAACTGCCTAAGTTCATTTTTTTTCTCAAATGCCAAGATATGCCTCTCTTCCTATGGCTGCATAGTTGAGTGCCTTTATTCTAGGAGCAGAGTATGATTTTGGGGTTTTTTACATGTGAAGACAGAATCCCTGGGAATATGTATTGTTCAGTCAGCATCTATGCACTGCTCAATGTCTTTTCAATTAGACACACAGCTTTCTGTTGCAGGTAAAGCATTTTTTTCTGAGGCAAATTTAGCTAAAATTTCTGGCATTGTCTTTAATCTGTAGTATGTTGCGTGAGAACAGTTTCCTGTGTAATTTTGAGGAATTTAAGAAACTCCACTTAGCATATAAAGAGTAATATGCAGTATACCACATGGTGTTTTCCAGGTTTATGTCAAATTGCAGAAGAGACTATGAACTATTTAGTGTTATAATCATTGCTGGTCTGTGTCAAACTCAAGGTCCATTTACCCCAGAATTGCCCCAACATAAGCCTCCAATGATGGCCAGCAAATGCTACATGTTTTAGGGAGGTGCAAAAAGAAAGATCCCATACTCTCGCCTTTTCTCATTCCACGCAAATTAGTTCCTATTTCCTATGTAAAATTAGAAATTGTTGTAAGAAGCTGGTGGACTTTTATTATTACTTCTGTAAAGCATTATTAATTGCAACAACTCTAAATATTGTTATATCTACATGGGCAGAGGAATAATGCCCAACATAGATTTGTCAAGGTCAGATCAATCTAATTTCCTTTAATGACAGGATAACAGGCTTTGTGAATGGAGAAGCAGTAGATGTCGTTTATCTTTAGTAAAGCTTTCAGTGCTCCCTCGTGAGACTCTTTCTTGTGAAACATCTGCTCATAGGGTTGGGTATTTGGCAGTTTGGTAGCATTCAGCATTTGCAGTAATGATGTCTCTGATAGAATAGAGAACATGCTTATTAAATTTGCAGGCAACAACAAGCTGGGAAGAGCTGCAAGCATGTTGGAGGACACCATTAGAATTCAAAATGATCTTTACAAATTGGAGAAACTGTCTGAAAGGACGCATGTCAATAAGGAGAAATGTGGATAGATGTTTGAAAATAGGAGTAATCAGCTACATAAATACAGAATGAGACACAACTGCCTAGACAGCTGGTATACAGAAAAGGTCTTGCAGTGCTAATGGATCAGAAACCATACAGGAGTCAACAATGCCATGCTTTTTTGAGAGGGATGAGCATCACCAATGGTATGCAGAAATGAGGAGTACCATCTTGAAGACACATTAGATAGTCTTTCTACTCTGCTCACATTGATAAGGCCTCCAATGAAATGACATCTCATCTTGAGCATCCCACTGCCAGAATGGAAGGACTAATTGAGGAGAAGTCAGTCCTCCTCGTCCAGTGCTAGGAGAGGGAAATAATGTGCTTCCCAGACTGCAGCTGGGAAGTTCAGGTCAGGCACTAAACAACACTTGCCGACATGAAAGGGTTGTTGAGCACTGAATTGAATTTCCGGAGGAATTTCTGGAATCTCATATACAAACAGAAAGTGTTCCCTCATGTAGGTTTTGAATTGCCAGTGTTATTTCTGAAATTGAATGTTTCTTTGTCTTCATCTATGAACGAGGAAGGTACAGGCTCCCAGTCTGTCTTCTCTAGGTCGCCTGATACTCTGATATTTTTATCATGTCCTTTTTCATCCACCTCTCAAGTGACAATCACTCTCTTCCATCTGACTTTGTGTGAAAGTGTTTTGCAGGCCCTTAGTCCTCCTCAGTGCCCTTCTCTGACTTTCTAGGTCTCCTCGACAGGAGCTGATGGGGACAATACAGGGGAGACTATGCCATTAACAAAATGAGATTTAAAAACATCCTCTATATGTAGTTTCCTCATGAACCCTCATAGGTTTGCTATCTTTTTGTCCACATCTGTACACTGACTAAAAGTCTTTCAGCTGCCTGTCATGATGTGTGGTTCATCTTCTGATGCCATGTGGTTAATTCAGCTCTGCAACTCGTAACAAGTAGTTCTGGGTTTGGGTTTTTTCCTCTCTATACATGTTATGTATTTACCTGTAGGTCGTTGTCTGCCCTGAGACTTTACCACACTATACATATGACAAAGGTCTGTGTCTGAACTTTCATGGTTGCAGGAGCTTTGGCCAGGCAGGCACTGCACCAAGGCAGGGAGTTTTGGTGCGTGTACGGTGGTTGCTGCCATGATGCACAAAAGCCCGTCTCTGTCATAGCACCAAATGACTCAGCTGTTCTGCAGTGATTATCAGATATTTCTAATGAAATTGATGTGGTTGTGCCGGACTGTATAACACAGCACATACTGCAGCAGAGCAGGTTGGAGGGTCTGCCTGTCGGACCACTCCAGGAGGGCGATGCTGCTTGCTGTCTAGAGCAGCACTGACCAGCAGCCTTTGCGGGGTGCATTGAAATGGCTTCTGGCAGCTAAAAATGCTTTGGGGGACAATTGCAAACGATGCTGTAGGTCTTGTAAGACCTTCTGACTAAAATCTGTCTTAATGTCTATTTGTGTGTATGAAAGAGAAAATGTATTAAAAATGTGTGTTTGTGTAGAACGCTTTTAATGTCAACGGTAGTGAAAAGGAAGATGTGTCAGGCTTTTTTCCTTCTTCTTCCAGTAGTTATTCTTCCTATGAATAAACTATGCATCAACCCACGGACTTGGGTCTGGTGAGTAGAGTCCCAAGACTGCATGAGATGGGAGTGTCTCATGCTTCATGTTAAAAGATTATGGTTAATTCCTTGTGTATTTGTTTTGGATAAGAAAAAGCTGTTTGCCCACCTAAGCTTTTCCTTTCCTGGGTTTCATATGAGTGCCACGTACTTCGTGGAAAGCTTTCTCAAAAACAGATCAGAGGAAATTTGTCTTTTTAATGAATTGATTTAAATCAAGATGCAGGTCATTGCATGAGTTTCTGAATTCTGGAAACTCTAGCCATTATGTTGGGGTGTTTTTTGCAGTCAGACTTTGGCTTCAAACTGCAATTATTTTTCACAAGACCAAGAATGAAGTCTGTTGCCTGTTATGAATAATAGAGTATGGTAATATCACAGCTATATATGCAAACTCTGCAGACTGGCAGCACAGCTGCTAAGCATTACGTTTTTAAAATATGTACAATCTTTTGTCAACAGAATTAAACCCAGGAACATTACATGGTTTGTTTCTGCATGAGGGTGTTTTGTAGTGAAATTTAATGATGAACTGTTCTACATTTTGACCTTTAAAAAAATTTTTCTGAGGCTTTGCACCTTCTAGTGAATTGGGGAGATTCTCAAATTAAGACATGGAATCCTAATGGCCACCCTGACATTTCATAGGCCTGGCTGGATACCTGGGCTTGATTCGTTTTTCTAATGTACCTGCTCTGCCAGGCTGGAGAGGCTCGCACACTCTGTAGCTGAGCTTTCTTTAAAGCGATTGCACTGTAAACCTCGTTCTAATTAAAAGGTGATGCTATTCTGGTAATGGAAAGTTGTTTTATTGTTCCTCTCCCTGATACGCATGCGAGTGGAAGTGTTGTAGGAAAGTGTTATCGCTGTTGTTTTTGTAGTTTGTTCTTATCTTCTATCAGTCTTCATATACAAAGAAGTGAGAAATGCAGCATGCCCAGCTGTCTGAGGGTGAATGTGAATCAGCAAGATAAACCTTCAGAGGGTGTAATGGGCCTGACTACAGATGATCCTTCAGCGTTTCGCTACCATCCTGTAGCCTGTATCATGTGTTGAACCACAGGCAGCAGGAGAAAACAGGTGGAAATACAGCAAAGAACCCACAGCAGCCTATCGTTTTGGTGCTGAGAAGGGAATGATGCACGCTCAGGCCATCTTCTTCTACTCTCTTCCTCCTACCTATGGAGGAGGGAAATCAGAGGGAACAACCCAGGAACGTGAGAAAGTAAGAAATGAGTAAATGTGAAGAACATAGTACATTTAAGTTTTCTGTCCCTCACCAGGAAAATGCTAGAACAGGCTTTGGAGTCCTGCTGCTTAAGAGAAGATGGGGATAAGCACTCTCCCGAAATGCCCCAGCGGCTCCTCGGGTGTTCTGTGCTCTGTTTCTCTCACCTGCAAAAAGAAATGCCAACATTACTAGATCACTGATTGTGTCTGTGCTGGCAGAGGGTCCCAGCACTGATTTATAGCAGTTGTTCAGCTTTCAGCAAGCAGCAAATGTGTTGCTTAATTATTCATGGCAGATGTATTATTGCAGGAAATTAAGACATCAAGGAAACAAGTAAAAACTATTACTGAATAGAGCTATAAACAAGGTAAGGTGGAAAGAGATGCAGGGGGACAGCACTGAGATGTTAAAAAAAAGCTCGTGCTCAGGAATGTTTCATGCCTTCTGAAAGTAATTGGTTAAATTCCCAAATCTTTAAGTGATCATTCATAGTATGTAATTAAATATTCTATTAGCTAAGAAGTTGGGTTTAATTTGTTACATTTGTCATCTAAATTATCACATTTGTGAATGTGTGAAACCTTCCTATGGCTTCTTTCAGCATATCTACTTATATAAAGACACAGTTCTCTTTACGTCTTCGACTTTCCTCGAAAGCTTTGGCATTTAACTTGTGCAGGAAGGCTAGGGCAACCTTTGGCTTTCTGTACCAAAGAAACTGGTTTTGGGTCCCTGGGCTACTGTTCTCTACTGCTGCAGAGAGCGGGACCTGAGTCCGAGCTGCTGGCACTAGATTTTCCATTGTCTGAACCCACTCTGCAAACAGGCATGCCTGTGCCCAGCTCTTACAGATGGTACTGTGGCTTTGTTCAAAGATTTCTTCACCTGTGTTGGTGACCTCTGCCACGAACCTGTCCTCTAATCTGTGCCTAATACCCCATACTCATACAGAGGCCAGAGCTGTTGACTTTGAAGAGCACCAGCACCTTCTTGCTCATCAGGTGGCATTAGGAGGTGTCTGGTGTTTGTCCGCTCTCCTTTATGCGTGGAGGGAGTTTCTCATTTATTGCTCCGAGTTCCCATTAGCTTTAAACCTTGCAGATCTCATGACAATTTTTCAAATATGTCGTCATCAGTAACTGAGCAAAACTTACTGAGAAGGAAGTGTTCTAAAGAAAATCATTTCAACTTCTCTTTTTAGAGTAGAATTATTAGCTTTATTAAAAGATTATAGGGAGCATCTCTAAGTTTGTGTGTAAACTCAGGCTTCCAAGAGTTTCCATTTCATTACTGTTCATAAGCTCATTATTTTGGTACATCTGTAGTAATTTTGGAGCTCTTTACTTTATAACTTCAATTATGTACTTTGAAATGTAATGATATTAGAAGTCCTGTTACGGAGGACTCGAAGCAATTCTAAGGCGAGCAAACGGGTGATTCAGCACCGTATCACGAAGAGCATGTCTACAGACAGGGTACTCTTAGAATAAATGTCTTTTCTGTGGTGCAGGTATACAAAGTGGCAAAAATTCAGAAGCTGTCATTATTCATAGTCTTTCAAATTTAGTAACAAAATACCTCGTGTAGTTCCATTCCTGTGATGGGAGGTGTTGGAGTCCATTTGCAAACTCAAACTATTTTGTGTGTGAATATGGGAGATGAAAGGAAAATATTATTTAATTTATCCTATAAGGTTAATTTTCCTGATTCTTGCAAGCATGGTATATGCGGGGCACATACATGAATATAACATACAATAGGAATTGGGCAAAAAAGAAATCTTGCAAGAATCTGACACTAAATCGTAAACATTGAGGAACATTTTCCTAACTGGGTTTTGTGAAAACTTGCTGTTCTGTACACCTGCATCTCAGGATCGCCCAAACAGAGCTTTGCTTGCAGACCTAATCAGTTGGTTCTTGAGCCGTTTAGCTTTTTTAATTACTCTTGTCAAAGTGAAAATTACGTGAAAGGACTTGACTGTGCAATTAGCTGCTGAACATTTTCTGCAGCAATAGTGGGAAGACAATACCAAGTCCCAGAATAGCAGTACATACAACCATAGGAACAAATCTGCTTCAGCAAAGAAAGAGATATTCTAAACTAATCTGAATGAACGATAATTTATTTTTTAAATATGCATATATTCACAGATGTGAGCAGAAAAGGCTGTTTGTGTTAGAAATGCCTGTCCCCAGCTGAATGCCAGGTTAGTTATCACCTGCTGATTTCCCTCTGACTTGAGGGCCCTGCTCTTCATAAGCAGAGGCTGCTGCTCTGCCCGCAGTCAGGGCTGAGCATGTTATAAGAGGTGCCAACTCATTGACCTCCAGGCTGCTGGGGATGACATGCATGTGGCTAAATTTTAGGAAAAAAGGTTCATCTTTCCTGCGCTGCAGCCATGGGAGAGCGCACAGTGGGTTTCTTCTGTGGGCTGCAAAAGCCTGGTTAGTGTTCATTCAATGATCTATAGATCATCTGCTCAGACAAATTATATCTCTCAACAGCTTCACACTAAACTAATCTAGGCATTTAAAAAATAAATAAATGAGGCAGTGTCTATAAAGAGCTCCTGTCTAGCGAAGTGGAGCAGTTGGAGCCTGATTAATGAATCCCATTTACCAGCCTGCGTGTGTTCACCGCTCCCCTCCACCGAGCTCTGTCATCCAGGACAGCCCTTGTCGAACCAGGCTGTGCTCCACCAGCGCCTCAGGCCAGGGCCACAGGCCACAACGGTGGGGATGGGGCTTTCACCTCTGCAGTCGGTGCGTGGCCACGGTGCAGAAGACCAAGCTCATGCGGGATATCCATACTGCTGCTGGTGCATCGCGGGAGCTGCACCGTCCCTCTCCCGTCTCTGCCGTGTCCAGGACCAAAGTGCAGTGGCGCGCGTTGGGGGAAATGTGATCTGATCCATTCGGTGCTGGTGCCCCTCAGAGGTGTAATGCGTTGGTTTTCACCAAGTTAAAACAGTGTTTTTACAAACATGATAAAAAAAATACAGTTTAGATTTACTGACTGTGTTAAATCGCTGAGCTGATGGAAGGGACCTGTGCCAGCTGCGTGCCGACTGACCAAGCTTAACTCTCTTTTCCTGAGAACAACGTGGTGAGGGTGACTGAACAAATCCTGGTACTCGTCCTCCTGTGTTTGGAAATGCTTAATAAATTCAAAGGCTCAGAATTTTAATGCAGGTCTTTCCCGTATTGATAGAGGTCTTTGAAGTCACTTGAACATTTTACTAAGTGTACATGCCAGGTTTTAGGTTATTTGTAGCAGAGTGCTTGATGATTTCTGATCTTCATTAGGCTGTCTACCGGAAGGTCAGTCTGCATGCATACGCACATGCCTAAAATAATTTATTCTGCTGCCTTTTAGCGCCTGCTGCACCTGGATGTGTTACTAGAAAAGGAAATTGCTTCTTTTGGTTAATGAATAACAAATAAAATTTCTCCCAAGACACAACATTTTTACAAGAATTCAAGTTCCAGGACCATACATGGGTGGGATTTTTTTTTTCCCCGCAGGAGATGACGGGGCCAGACCCAGCAGCACTGAGACATCCATTCCTTGTGGAGAGGTTTGAAAGCAGGTGAAAGGGCTCAGAAACCAGAGGAATACTTTTATTGGGTCTGAAATAGTCAGTACATTGATTTTCTGGTTTTGGATTAGCTAGAGGCAGCAAGATATTATGAGTATAGAAAGTTATTTTTAATGATGTAGAATACATAGCCTGGGTATGTATGTAAGCTGGCTACAGTGAAATCAAGGAAACCAACACATTTCAAGCTTAATTGTGTTTTTTGAGCAATTGGAGAACTCCAAGTATGCGATAGCAGGTCCTTTTTGTGTATGATACCTGTTTCGTTCAGTGCATGAGACAGAAGGGCTTTGGGAATGAATGGTCTGTGTGCGGGGAAGGACACTGGTGGTGTGAATTGCCAGTTTTTCTTGCTGAAAAAGCTGGAAGGAGTGTAATGAATGGGACATGGGACTCTGGGAGGGAAAAGTCTTATGGTTAAAGCAGTTTTTGGTGTCCCAGATGTTTGAATTCCAGAAGGCATGGAGATGCCCCTAATTGTGAAAGGGGAGCAAATCTGTAGAGGGAGTAAATTTCAAAGGAAAGTGATAAAATGGAACCTAAATGCAGACGGTGGTGCCACTCCATTTACATCATGAGAGCATTTACTAAGGGAACAAAACCACATAACTTTTCAGATTACAAAAAGTTCCAAATTGCCTCTAGTGTGTGCCATCGTGTGAATGTTAATGCTGAGGCGTGTGTTACAAATCCCTTGGAAGAATAATGAAGAGCTGCTTTCGGTTCTGGACTTGATAAAAAATATGGAGAGATTGAGACTGGGCTGTGAGCATCAAGTTTTTAAGCTGCAGAAAGGATGAATAGGAGGGAAAAGCTGCATCTGCCTGGGGAGATTTAAATACCTTTTCTCAACATGCTTGCAGATGGATCACCTTACAGGTATGGAAGAAATGTTTGCATTTTTGAGCTCCAAGAGGTGCTTGAGACGTGCTGGTCTCCCGTCTTCACCTCCTTGCTCCCCCTTTGCTTCTTGTGATTTAACATTTTTGAAGTTCTTTGGGGAGTTATATTTTGTCCCTGCAATAGTTTTTAAATTATAAATTATTTTTGTAAGCAAGTCCTCTTATTTGGTGGGATACTTAATTTGAAGTTTCTTCATTGCTTATGACAAGGTGTTTCTGCTGCTGTCACTGTTGATGATTCATAGCTCAAGTGAAGTGCTTAGCACTTCAGAAAACATGTAACGCAGGCAGTCCTACTCATGAAGTCTTTCCATCCTTAAAAAAAAAAAAAAAAAGAGGAAAAATGTCCCGTGAGAGCTGTGGTGGACTGTGCTGAAATGGTGTGTGAGGCTTGTCTGCAGGACTGGCTCTGAAATGTGGAGGGGGAGGCAGGGGCCCTTCCTGATGCTGAATCAGAGGAGAAACTGAGATAACACATGTTCTTAATTCCTTTATTTTCTCCTGAGCACATATATGAGCAGCTAGGGCAGTTTGTGAGTCTGTTAATGTTTGTGTGTGTGCATGGGGACAGGGTGCCCGTTGCAATCCCATATGGGATATGCAAAGCCCATTTGGGGTGTTCTGCTTTAACAACTGGGCTCACAGCACCGTATTGCATGTTCTTGCCTCGGGATATCTGGGTGGGTGATTAGAAGGAAGTGGAAAATGAGGAGGCTTTGCACTGGTTAGAGGAAAAAACATAAAATGGAGTATTGAAGTACTGGCACCATCTGGATGTGGCTGATACTGTGCTCAGTGTCTGTGTTGGAGCAAAAAGGGATCCCTGTTAAAATTATGCAGACACAAACCTTTTAAGGGCAGGAGGAGGGAATGGCTGGCTGCCTAAATTCCTGCTGTTTTGCCATTACTGATATTTTCCCTGTAAGAAGCTTCAAGGAGGAAGTCTGACAGATGGCAACAAAGGGAGCGGTGCAAACAAGGGCACTCCTGCAAAATAAACGTTGAGCTTTAACTGTTTCACTGAAGTGTTTAAAACACATGTAAGAATTTGGGCAGAACTACACAGGCATGTTACAGTGGTTAGGTGAAACTTCAGAAAAAAGCAGTGGCGGTTGTTTTTTCCCCAGCCAAGCTGAATTCCAGGGATGCCACCGAGAGCAGCTGCGCGCCCTGAATGCTGATGGGCAGCTGGTGCCGGTCACGCTCCCCCACCAACTTCCTCCATGTTTCAAGAAAATTCTTGTTTTCTTGTTTCGGGCATCACATTATAGGAGTGCATTTGCAGCTGTACGAGTTCAGTGAAAAGGAACAAATAATGAATGAGCCGGAAGAGTTTGGGCTGGTTTGGGCAGGTGGTGTTTGAGGGCTCTGTACTGACAGCCAACTGGGGGTAGAGCAAATTCACTCGTTTCAAATAGTTATTCCAGGTTTTGGTTGGGTTTTAGCTCCTTGACTGCTCTTGGTCTCATGGAAGGGTGGAGGAGACTGGGGAATTGAAGGGTAGGTTGCTGGAACTGGATGAAGTAAATATAAGTGGAGGAAGTTTTAGATAAATTGAGAATATAATGATGTGGGCTGTTTATAGACTTGTGTCTTTTAAATCTAAAGC
Source organism: Aptenodytes patagonicus (assembly GCF_965638725.1). Classification (NCBI taxonomy): domain Eukaryota; kingdom Metazoa; phylum Chordata; class Aves; order Sphenisciformes; family Spheniscidae; genus Aptenodytes; species Aptenodytes patagonicus. Next base: position 69,421,312 of record NC_134953.1, on the reverse strand, counting down.
AGTGTTGTAGCTGCTGTATGTTTGAAAGCACTTAAGGTTTTGAGTGGACCATAAAAATGCGTGCAGATGTTCTTCCTTCTCGACTCCCAGCATTCAGGATATTCAAACCACTGCGGCGGCTTTCTTCAGAAGTTGTTTATGGGGATCTCCACAGTATTTTAAAACCAAACCAAGACTTTCTCTCCAATATTTAACTTTCACTAGAGAGACGTAAAAAAACACTCCAGTGTGTGTTTCTGCAGGTATAAGTTACATGATTTACATTATAAAGAGAAAGCCTTTTTAAGTCAAAAGCAAAAGGAGGTGGACTGGAAAGGTGAGCTTCTGCACCTCTACCTCATTACCTGATCTCTGAATGCTGGGTTTCTTACCCCAGCTTTGTGCTAGTGCTGCAGCAGGCATGAGTTCAAGCTGAATTTATACAGTGTTTGACTGGGTTTTTTTGTTTGGAAGTCACTGATGTACTAATGAATGCGAACTCAATTTAGACCCTCATAGGGCCTTCCGTATTGCCTGTTGCATGTTGGTCTGAAATGCTGACAGAGAAACTAATCTTTTCTTTTTTAATATTAAAGAACAATAACAGCTTATTTAACACTGGATAAGAAAGAGGCTTCAGCAGCAATGCACTTCAGTGAAATAACGAAGATATTTCTGTGAGCTGCTCTACATCAAAGCCTATGGAGCAGGATTTCTCTGCCACAATGTGACCTCTGCAGTGCTTCAAAGTGCCGGTGCTTTGCCCATCAGCCAGCTCCATGTTTTTACTTTTGACTAGTGGTGTTCTTGCTTAAACCACAGAAAAGGACTTTTATCTAAACACTTTCTTGGGAAAACTTTTCTTTAAGTATATGGACTTTTGAAATCAAATGCCACAAATGTTTTTCAGTTGCCATATGAGCATACTTGGCAGAAATAGAAGAAACTTGAGTATGGGGGAGCTTCTTAGGGAACAAACTCTCCCTTTTGGTGGTTTCTGCAAAACTAAATGCATGTTCTTTCAGTGGTACTCATTTTTGCTCCTTTGTAGTTGTTGCATGCGAACTTGCGTGGTTTTGATGTATCGTTAATGTTTTAGCACTCTTACTCGTTAAGGAGCTCTGTCTCATTTGTACATGTGAGCTGTATTTCCGTGCATTGTGTTGTGGAAAGTGAGAGTAATTTATTGTCTCTGTTAATGGGATGTGTGATCTGGATCAAAGTTCTCTTGAAACCTCCATAAACCTGTAATAGCCAGCCCGTTATCAGTTAATGCTGGCCAGTATCAGTCATTTTCTCCACAGGAAATGAAAATGCTCAAGCGTTAGGCCAGGGGCCTAGTCCGGTTTCCTTCCCGTTCCTTCCTTACCTCCCTGTTTCAGTCATGTGTTGCTTTACGCTGGAGACAGTTTGCATGCCGTATAGGTTGGGTCTCAACTTAATCTGCAAACCTGTTTGTTTCCTGTGGATTCTTACACGTTGGTGACCTTCCAAAGAGGTTGGTTCAACCCATCAGCCTCAGAAGCTGTTCCATTTTGGTTGGGATTCCCCTTGCAGTGGACTGCATGGTGGAGTACCCTTCTCCGTGTGTCCTTGGGAACTTCTTCCCTCGTTGCCCTTTCCCCAGACAGGGCTCCAGGCATGTGCCCATGGCGTATTACAACGCCTTGTCTCAAACACAAATGAAACCATTGGTAGCCCATCTATTTTCTTCCTTGAAGAAAGTAAATCAAAACCAGGAATGGTGGGTCAAGTGGTCCTGCTTCGTACGGACCCATTTTCTTCTTGGAAAAGCCAAGAAGAGCCTCTAAAAGCAGATATAGCTCTGGTGACACCGCTCCAGCTGGGCGTGTGGGGAGGTTTATATTCTGCTTCCCACTCTGCTTTTGGCTTGCTGGGAGGAGGAAGGACTTGGCAAGGATGCTTAGCATGGCGCAGACTTTATTTGTCCTTCCAGACATGGGAATTAAAATGCCTCAGCGTTTATGGAGGAAGGTAGTTACCATGGCTAGTTACAGTTAGTCTCCTTATGCTGATTCGCTTATTTTTTTATATGTTTTCAGCTATTGCTAATGAATTTAAGAAACAGATGAGTAATTTTTGCTTTAATTAAGACTAATCTTGCGATTTTGAAGTAATGTGATATTTTTTGCTATGCTTTTTCTGTTTTAAAAGCTGATCTGGAGAAAAAGCAGCTCAATAGACCATTTAATGAAGGATAAAAATGATCAGGTCATGCATTCTCTCCTTGTATTGTTCGACCATAACATAATATATATCCTGCCATTATTCCCACCCCATCCATTAGCCATCACAGTTCAGAAATAAACAAATTCCCTGCTCCCTTCTCCATTAAATGTAATTTTATAAACTGCATTATAACAAAGCTAACTGAGCTATAAGTAGGGAAAAAAGACCTTAGTTTTCAATGTAAATGGCATAAATCTGATTGTGCAGAGAGAGTGTGTGGGAAGGTATTGTTGCTGTAAGGATATTAGATGAATAAATTAAAAAAAATTAAATCAAAGAACTGTTTTAGAATTCAGTAGTTGCAATCAAGAAGTAAAAGTCTTTTGGGGGAAAATGGAAATGCTTCTCCTCCTAGAGGTGCACACTGAAAAACAAGAGTCAAAAATCACAGGTTGCAACCAGGGTGATACCAATTGGTTATATGGGGAAACTTTTTGATGGCGAGAGCGGTGCCCAGTTGGAACAGGGGACAAGAGAGGTTTGGGGGTCTTCATTTGTGGAGATATTCAAAGCTCAGCAGGACAAGGTCCTGAGCTACCTGCTTTAAACTTTAAACACTACTTTAAAGTTAGTGTTTCTCTGAGCAGGAGGTTAAAGTAGCTGACCTGCACATGTCCCTTCCAACTTAAATTATTCAATCCTTTGTGCAATGGGCTAAGACATGTCACATAAGAAATTTGGGAAACAACTTTGTAGATGCTGTGAGCTTCTGTATGGCATCTACTCAGAGCACTTTGCAGCAGGATGAGAGGCGATGTATTTCCCTGATACCTTGTTTGCAGCTTCTGGAAACATGTGTGAAAATAGCAGGTGAGTTGGAAATGCAGAAATAAAGCTTTCTATCTACAAAAGTAGTACAGAATAGAACTACCTTAAATTTTACCTTGGTTTAGATGTCATCTTCCTTTTTGGAGGGGGAATGAGGAGAATATTCTCTTCTTTCCCAGCTTTTTGACCACATTTCCTTTTTATAGGGATGGCGAAAGCTGGTGCATAACGTTATTAAGTATAGTGTGCTCTATTCTGTAAATGAGTGTTGATCTCTCCTTTCTGGGCTTTGCATTATTTATAGATCAGCCTCTACATAATTGCATTTGAATACTAGTAACAAGTCATGTTTGCCATAAAAATAGAAAATGCATATTTTAGACAATTTCTTTAGAACTGTTTTATCTTTTCCCTTTGAGTATCCCTGTCGTTCTGAACTCTGCTAGACCCCAACTCCTCCTCGGTCTGCGTTCAAGTGATAGCCGCTTTCCAGAGTTAGCCTCCAACGCTGTTGGCACATCCACGTTCCTGAGCTGGCCTCAAACACTGTTGTTTCTTGTCCCGCATCCCAAAAACATTGTGAAATAATGGGCTGAGTGTTGAGTTCCTGGTGCCCCCTTGGGCATCCTTGTCTTCAGTGATCCTGTGCCTTGTCCTGGCTGCTGGTGCCAGGTTTCGTGGTGATACCATTGGGCTGACCTTGCCTCTGATGGTGGGGGGTCACCTGGCCCCAGTTTATTTCTGCTCTCATTTGAGTCACCCTGAAATAAAGGTTTTCCTCTTTCCTGTTGAGTGGAGGGAGATGAGCTGATTCTCTCAGCACAGATGAGTGTTTGTAAGAATTCGATCTTGGAGAATCTTTAGAGCAAATTTGGAAAAAAAATAATCTGATGTGATAGTCAGAAGTTCAAGTGAGAGCTGTGGGGAAGGTTGAGGTTGCTGCAGAGTGTTTGCTAATTAGGAAGGAAGGGCAGTGCTTTACCACAGTCACTGGAGAGCTCTAGACCTGGTTCTATATATCCATAACGCCTGTTGATCTGAAGGCACACTTCAAAGAGCACGCGCCTGTGCTTCTGCGGCGGCGGTCTGCTGAGTAGGGGTGCCACTTGTGTCCTCCTGACTGATTAGTTTTGTTTCTGTAATTGGCAGGTGGTGATGAATGCAGTCCTTGAGCAAGTTGCTCTTGTTTTTCCTGTGTTTAAAAATGTCAAGTGGACACATTAAATAATGCCTTCGCCTTCCCTACTGTGCTTGCAAAACTAGTAGCCAGTGTATGGCGGGTGGCTTTTTGTCTCCTTTCAGCAGTCCATTCCCTCTTACGAAGGCATGGTAGGTTCTCTTCTAATTCTCTGCTTATATTATATTATATATATGAAAATGTAATTTTTTTTTTTCTTTTTAAATCCCTCCTCCCTACATCCACCCCCCAGCCCTACGCATGTTGCCTGTGCTGGGAAGGGGCTGACTGCGGAGACTGTCAGGCAAAGCTCAGGCAGCTGCAACAATTAGATGTGGGAGCTGATAATCATTTCAGGGGCAGAAGACAATCAACATTACACCTAATTATAAATGTGCTTGTTTAATCTCGTAACGTTTCTCATTTGACCTGTGTCACGCCTGATCCTTCGAGCCTGTGTAAATGGAGTTGAGGATTGCCACCTCCCATTCACCGTGCTTTGCTGCTGGAGTGTCTTGGCCATACATATCTGTGTCAGTCCTCTCTTTTTCAGACTGAGGTTAAATCCATTTAAGGTAAACAGATTAACACGTTTTCCCATGTCTAACGTGAGAGCAGCAAGTCTGTCATTTCCCTAAAAGCATTGCATGCGACAGGTCCCAGATGCTGAGCTTTTCTGGGCAGCTGTGTTATTTGCTTGGCTGGATGGGTTTTACAGCTGGTGTCCGGCTGTTCTTTGTTATGTTTATCTGCAGTCTCTGGGGCTAATCAGATTAGCAGATAGCGTAATCTTGCTAAGTATCTGATTCCCTTCTGAGCCCCAGGGTGTCAGCTTTACTGGTCTCTCTGGTTTCTGGGGGTGGGCTGTGCTTTGGGAGGTGGCAGAGGTCACTCAGAAGCGGCAGCTGTGTCTCCTTGGTTCTGCACTGAAGTCCAGTGTAGGCTTATTCTGGCAACTTCTGTTAGTTTTGTGCAACAAGTGTGTATGTGAAGATAAAGTCAGCTAAAATGAATTAGCTTGGATGATCGGCCTTAAATTTTGTCCTTTCCAGAGGATCTGTCCTTGGTCCATGTTTTTAAGTTTTCTGCTGCAGGTTCTTCAACCCAAGTTACTGTTGCTTGCTTGTGAGACAGAGGCTGTTGGGTTTCTGGAAATACTGCTGGTGGCTGGGGCTGTTTGGAAATGGCAGTTGGACCCGTCATGACTTCTCCAGCCTGGAGAGCCCTGGTGTGGGCTGCCTGCGTTGCTGAACATGGCTGTAAAGATGTTGCAGAGAGTAGGACTGGGACAAGTCTGCTGGTGGGTTGTGACGGAGCTCAGCTGTAAAGTGTGTTTGATGGGGAGGGGGAAAGCAGTGGAGATGGGAAATGAAGGGTCTACAAAATCCGCTCTACGATTGCAGAAATTGGGGGTTTTGGCATATTTATGACCTGTCTGTAATGTGCCATGTGCTGAAACTGAGCACAGCACATCTCAGCCTGAAACAAATTATTTAGTGGCTGCAAAAAGAATCAGTATGGCAGAATTATACTTTTAAAGCACATCCAGCACAAGCAATGAGTGTATATAGAATATTATTCCTTCTGTATAAAATATCGTTGATTTTGCTTTTTTGAAGAAGTGTTTCATGCTATTAATTTAGTCTAGAGCTCTACACAGGTTGAAACTTTTGTGGTTTTTTTTTTTTTAAAAGGTTTGGCTATCGGAGTCGAAAGTTGCAAAAGCCCTGTTTGTACTGGTAAAGGGTTTTTATTGGAAAGCTTGCTGAATATGTCCTGTACGAACTACTTCTGCCCTCTGAGTAAACCAGGACACATTCATTGCCCCTTTGAACAAGCAAACAAAGCTTCCTGGTAGAGAGTGGTTGCTTGCCTCCTACCCATTGGCGTAGCACAAGCAGGTGAAGCCATCTCTATTTGGTGTACTTGATTTCTCTTAACAGAGCTCCCGTTTGCTGCGGACTTGTGCAAGGCGGCAGAAAGCTCACCAAACTATTGATAATCCATGATAATGCATAGGTAAAATGTACTGTGGATTGCTGACTTTAGGAGTGTTGCTATTGAACGGACTCTACCTGCTGTCTTTTCCTCTTAAAATGATGCCAGCTTTCTTGTTGGTGGACATAATTTAAATAGTTTGTGGGCTTTCGTGGCATCTTAGGGTTTGTTAGTTTTATTCAGTTGTGTAGAGGTCCTGCTCAGAACCTAAGCTGACTGACTCTAGCCTTTGCCTAAAGCCTTGGTGTTTTCTGAGGAGGAAGGAGGGTCCCTGCACAGGTGCCAGGCTCTAGTCCTGTGGGTCCCAGGTACAGACTCGTGCTGGCTCTGTTGGAGCAGCAGCAGCATCTTGCCTGTCTGCGCTGACTCCTGCCAGCATTGAAGAAACCACCCAGTGTCTGTCACAGATGCAATGATCCTTGGTTTTTTTTCCCCTTGTAGCCTTAAGAGGGTCTGTATGGAGCTTAAACAGAGAAGTGAATACTGAGAAATTAAACCTCAACGCTTTTTAGTATAACAAATGTAACAGAAAAAAGTAATGGAAGGCTCTGGCTAGGACAGTATGGGATTTATAGACTTCCTACTGCTGTCAAGGGTTTCTGCTCATGCTGCCTCCAGGACTGAAGCTTTTCTTTCCCATATTGATGAACTCCTTCATTGCACAACAGCAGTAGGAGAAAAATCAGCAGGCCCAGTGAGATTTCCTGAAGGAGGACACAAGTTTCATACTCAGAATCTCTCCACATAAGGCACAAGCTCCACTTCATGATGCACATATCCTATATGTATGTATTTAAATACTTCAGCTAGTCCAGCCTGCAGCTTCTTGTAGGAACCCCACTGTTTGGTGTTGCCAGTGTTTGCTCCTTTATCCCTCCACAGTGCCAAGACTGATCTCCTCCACGCTACGGACCTCTGACCTAAGTGGTTGCCCTTTAACTTGAACTGCATTTCTGAGCATCTGTAATTCTGGGGGCAGATGGTTGTTGTTTATTAAAATGGATTCCAATACTGGTAATATATTCCTGAACTGGCAGTATGCGCTGCAGCCCTTTCCGTACAACATTGTTTAATGAGCTGGAGAGAAAGTTCAGCGTTTCAGAGGAAGCAGGGTGGAGAGGAGGGGGCTTTCACTGCGCGGTGGACCCTGGTGAGCAGGACTCAGTTGCCACTTTGGAGATCAGACTTGATCTATTCCAGGCTCCTCTGAACTGAATTTTGCCTGTGCTTGCTGAAACTTAGTTTTTTCATTGACAAGACTATTGTTTAGGGAAACAAGTGCAGCGGTGCAATATCTTGCTTGGTTGTACATTGTAGTCAACCATTGCTTTTACTGGACTTGTGTCCTGTCTGAGTCCAGCGGGGTTTTCCCTGTTTTGACTAAGGGAATGGCAGGCAGACCTACAGATCAGGCACCAGAGGGGAGCTAGCATTTTAAAGTACTATACTGTTTTTCTCTATTTATCTGTCAGCTGTCATTAATATCTGAGGCTGCAGTTTCTGCTGCTTTGGCAGGAAATTTGCTTTGACAAATGAAAATGTGGCTGCTTTTGTTCTTAACTAAGAGGTGTAAAAGTGCTGGATGTCCTAGTGCGTGGTTCCCATTGCTGCTGGGTGCAGGAGTAGAGGTGGTGGAGCAGGCACAGATTCTCCGCAGCTCTGAGCCTCTATCTTCCCTCCCTCCCTGGAGTTCACTGGAGGGGCTTCAGTTACTGCTTAGCTCTTAAACAGGGAAGCAGACTTATTTTTTAAGTTTCTGCCACAGAGGTATCAGTCTGAAGGAAAGTGCATCAGAGTAGGAATTTCTACTCTTCATTTCCATAAAACTCATAATGAGATAGAAACCTTTGGAAACTAGATACTTTTTAAAAATAAAATACTAAGTTTTAGGTTCTTATTTTATGAGAGGATCCCTTTCGGGTGGATCTATTGAGCTGTTTTTAAGCTATGCAGTTCATGAGAATTAACCTTTTTCAGGAAGGGGTCACCCAAAAGCTCAACCCTGTTAAAATTAGGAATGCAAACCCTCCTTTTTTTCTTTCAGTGTCAAAGAGGTGAGAATAATTTTAAAAAAAAAAAAAAAAAGTTTTTGTTTGTTTCCTGGGTATTTTTGGTCCAGAATTGATTAAAAACATATCATGGCTTGAACATACTGCCATTCCAAAAAGCATTAGCTAATGGGGAGTGGTATGATTCCATCATCTGTAACATCCAAATATTGCTGACTTGCATCATGGAAAGCCCCACACTGCATTTGTGGGTGGCTTCATAAAAGTGCAGCCACAGCCTGAAATGAGCGGCCTGGAGAAGGACCGAGAATGTGATTTCCTGACCTACTGCGGGCGCTCGGAGAGCGTTTTCCATTTCCTGCCACTTGGATTATTTGATGCAACTGTAGGGTTTATTTCATTCCTGACACTCAGATCTCAGCTCAGTACTTTATCACCAGATCTTGCAGAGCCAAAATTTGCATTACACCCTCCTTACAGTCTCTGTATTACAACGGGGAGCTAGTTCATATAAAGCAGCCTCTTTTGACCTAGCAGAGAAAAGCCTAACGAGGACCAGAGGCGGGAGGAGCTGGCTAAAACACATCCTGTGTCAGAAGGGAGGTCAGACTGGATGATAGTGGACCACTTCGTCCTAAAAATCTATGAATATTAATATGCATCTATTATAGTATAGAGTACGGTGAGGTCATTGATTAATGCCATTTCTGCCCTAAGCTGTTGTCCTGTAAGGGGATTCTCCAAGTCTCCTGCTTCTGCTGCTGCTCTGGGGCACCTCACTGACTAGAGGTTAATTATCTGTTGTGAGACTATTAAAACAGAAGACTTGCTGTTTTGAATTTATCACTTTTACATTCAGTTGAACTACTGTTTCTCTTGCAAGTATGAAATAGGAGCACCCAGCTCAGTCTTTTCTCAGAGACAGTTCTCTAGAGTTTTGTCAACCCTGTTGTCCAAGGGCAAAGTCACAGTTGATGCAGGTATTAGATTATTTTGCCTTAGAAATTCTCTTGCCTTTTTACAATAGTGTATTTTTGTATTGTTCCGTAGCCATTTCTATGCACTTCCTAATGTTTCGTTTCCTTTTATGACTGTGCCTGCACTGAGCAGCTCACTGAAAACATCTACTTAAGTAGTTATATCCAGTGCCTTCCCGAGTGGTTACAGTTAATTTAGAATCCAGAAAAGTGTATGATTGGTTCAAATTATTCCCTACAAAATGCATTATCTTAAATTAGACCACACTGACTTTCATCTGCCTTTGCTGACCATTTATGCGGGTTTGTTACCATGGATTCTTACGTGGGGGGGGGGGGAAAAAAAACAACCCTATTTTGTTATAATTCTGATTTAGTTCCATCTTGGAGAACTGGCTGTCGTGGTTTAATCTCAGCCGGCAACCGAGCACCACGCAGCCGCTCGGCCACTCTCTCCCCCCTGCCCCGGTGGGATCGGGGAGAGGATCGGAAGAGTAAAAGTGAGAAAACTCGTGGGTTGAGGTAAGAACAGTTTAATAATTGGGAAAAAAATTAATAATAATAATAATAATAATAATAATAATAATAATAATAATAGAATAAACAAAGCAAGTGATGCACGATACAATTGCTCACCACCTGCTGACGGATGCCCAGCCAGTCCCCAAGCAGCGCCCCCCCCCGGCCAGCTTTCCCCAGTTTCTGTGCTGAGCATGACGTCACATGGTATGGAATGTCCCTTTGACCAGTTTGGGTCAGCTGTCCTGGCTGTGCCCCCTCCCAGCTTCTTGTGCACCTCCAGCCTTCTCAGTCGGTAGAGCGTGGGAAGCTGAAAAGTCCTTGACTAGTGTAAGCACCACTTAGCAACAACTGAAACATCGTTGTGTTATCAACTTTGTTCTCATCCTAAATCCAAAACACAGCACTGTACCAGCTACTAGGAAGAAAATTAACTCTATCCCAGCCAAAACCAGGTCAGTACCCACCCCTTATTCTATACCATCTATGTCATGCCCAGGTCCCCCACTTTCCAGTACATTCCCATTAATTACCACCCCTTTTCCTGTCTTTTGATATATATACACACAGATATCATTCCCTCAGTCTATAGGCCATCCCTCTAAAATGTTCGGTGGGTTCATTTAGTCCATGACTTTGGGCTCCATCTGTCATAATAATCTTTCAGGGCAGGAAAGATGGAGATGGTATGTGGTGTTGGATTATCTGGCTATCCTCGTGCTCGCCCTCTTTTCCTGATTGAATAATAAGCTCTAGTCTCAGGTCAGAACTTTGGGGCACTACAGTGTTGATTGTTTTGCTGTGGTAAAAATTAAATAGATCTAGGTCGTACTGGGAATTTCACCAAGTAGCAAACAGGCCCTGAGTTAGCCTCATGAAAATACTGCTCAGAGAAAATGGCTGCTTTAACAAAATCACAAAAAGCAGCTGCTGCTGTGCCTTTTGTGGAGGACTCGGAGGATTGTGAGAGGGGAGCCCTTAGGCATGAGTGGGAGGGAGTTGTGTTCTGGCAGTTGCAGATGACAAGCCTTTGCTGCTCACTGTCATGGGAAGCTGTCCTTGGTTCATCCAGGTCAAAGTACCTGAGTTCAGGGCAAACCCAAATCAATCCAGAGACTGAGATTATACCGTAGCAGCCTCAAAAACAAGCAATAACGTGGGCAGTGTTAGTTCCTATGAGTGGAGTTCTTCACATGTCGATGACCACTGCTACGGTTAAGAAGACTTCATCAAACAATTTTCCTTTTCTCTGCAGCAGCCTTCCAGGGCTTCACAAGTGCCACGCAGAGCAGCAGTGTTAAGAGGCCAGCGCCATTTTGTGTAGCATGCCACCTTGATTGGGTAGGAAATAATGCTGCTGGGGTTCAAACAGAAGGAATCGCCAGGAGAGTCAAGTTTGTTTTTTATTTTTTTGCTGCTGTCTGGTTTAAAACAGATTAGTTAAGAAAGCTGCTGTTCAGAAATTTTTTCTTTAATAAAGCTTTCCATGATTGTTTAACCAACAAATCAACCAAACAACAACAACAAAGTTTGATACCTGCAGTGCTATATGTTACCAGACATGTAACATACACCTAAACAAAGTTTGTCTGTGCCAAAATTTGATTCTAAATGTCTTGAAAGCAGGAACTTTTTCCTTTTCAGTAGCTCCTCTGTTGAACGCAAGAGTATTGAAAAACAACAGTGGTAGTAAGCTTGTGGAAAATCCAGTTACTAGACCTGAAAGGGTTAAGATATTGCTGTTTTGGGTTAAAATGATAGATACTTTAGAATTAAGATAATCAGTAAATGAGTGGTCCAAAATATTACTGTTTTAAATGCTTATTTTTAAAATACAGGGAAGCCTTAATGTGATTCCTTGCATTAGAAATTTTTTCCCTCCAGCCCAATAATCTCTTTTGCTGCTCAGGAGTTTTACCTGCATAGTTTATAGATTTAGTAGTCTGATACAGTGCTATGAATTCATAAACTGTTCCTATAATCTAGTATAAATCTGAGGTTGTTTTGGCTGCAGTCTGTTTAAGTATACAGCAGGAGGCAGGCTGCCTGCAGACATGCCCACATCCTCAAATGTGGGACTGCCCTTTGCAAGGGGCATTGCTGAGCACGCAGGGCAGCTCGGAGGGCTCTGCAGGCTCGCCTGGCTCCAGGCTGGGGCTCTGTCATCTTCTGGAGCAGGTGAAATGTGTCTATGTTAAAAGAATACTTGACAATATGAGGGCATCATTTCGTCAGTGCCAAATATTTTCATCCCCATGGAGCAAAGAGACGCAGGAGTACCTGGCAGCCCTGTATCTGCAGGAGCCTTAGTTTGCTCGTCTTTAGCCATCCTCCTGCAGGTACATTGCAGCCCAGAGGTTACAGCTGTGGCCATGACTAAACTTTTCTGCAGAATTTGAAATGAAACTAGGGTTCTTGAACTTTGAAAAGGGATAGAAGACTTCTACTTGTAGCAAATAGTGGCAGAAGGGAATTTCGTCCCTCCTTTCTCTACTCAGACGGGATTGCTCTAAGCTGTTCACAACAGATGTTTGTCTAGCGTGTTCTTAAAAACTTCTGGTGAGAGAAGAGCCCACCATTTCCTCAGCAAGCTGTTCCAGTGTTTAACTGTCAGTACATTTATACCATGGGAGTATGGTACAGGAGTTTACCCCAAACATCCTAACCTTAAACTCCTTTTCAGCAGTTTTGTGACTATGAATTCTTGCCATTCACATGACACACACACACACAAAAAAGTTCCTTTTCATCTCGCAGTTTCCTTCCAGATCCTTGAAGGCTGTTCTCATGTTCTCCCCCTCCCTGCTGCTACTGCTCCTTCTTTCCTTCCTAAGCAAGATAAACTTCATTTCATCATTGTTGTCACCTTGTTTTCCTCCATTCTCATCCAGCCCTTCCTGACTGCTTAGACACTTTGTGAAAGTCTCCCCTCCGGTAGTTTCACCCACCATTCACATGAGCTGTCTCCCACGTAGCTGGAGAAATTGTTGGGTGTTTTTTGTTCTGCTCGTTTGCTTTCTCAGAGTAGCCAAGGTTTGTGACAGTTCCTAGCAGTATTCCTGAAAATAGTGTGTACACTTGCAGTCCAACATGATGCAATTTACTGTCGGGGATGCTGAATTCCATTAGAAACACAGGGAGAATACGGGAAGATAACCACTGACTTGATAGGAAATAATTCAGAGGATTATACAACTAATGCACCTTGGTTGTTGCACCTTGAGCTGTTGTTCACTTCTATGTATACACAGGTAATAGACCATGACTGTGTTACCTGTCTGGGGTTGCTACTGCACCCAGTATATCGCCTGCTCCCTCCTCCCCAGAGATGCAGGAGGGGCAGTGGGCCCAGCCTGTCTTCTCCTCATCCCTCCCACCTGCAGAGCCTGCTGCTGTGCTGCTCCATGCTCTTCAACTAATGGATGTTAGTTACTGTATTTAGCTGCATACTGTGGGTAGGCTTTCTGTCTCTCGTGGCTGACCTTAAAACTAGATGGAATGACTTGTCAGGGTAGAAGCTTCCTCAATGCAGGGATTGAATTGCCGTGGATGAAGGAGTACTGCTAGGAACAGGCTCCCTCATTTCCCTGCCTTCCAGTGAAGCTATTATGCTTCTTCTACAGTTAATATTTTTCTTTTGAGAGGGCATATGTCTTGACAGTTGCTCATTCCTCCTCCAGGAGGATGCAGCAGGTGAGAAAGGCCCTTTTTTGTGCCATGTCCTAGATGTTTAAGCACTAGAGTAAAAGGATTTGCCCAGCCTGAACACGTTCATCAGCTCCTTCTCCAGCCAGCTGGTTCTCAGTCTGAGCTCCCAGGCTCAGCTTCAAAGAGGCTAAACCTTAGCTGCTCTGCTAGTCTTGGTGACATTTCTCTCTACCTGAAAGATTTAATAACCCCTTCACTTGCACCACAAAAAGCAGGTTGCCTTAGGGATCCGGGCAAGCGAGGTACATATGTCCTTCTCCAGCGTGTAGGTTATTACCTTGAGATTGCAGATGGGCACTTCTGCTGTCTCTGCAAAGCCCCTTCCATCTTCCAAGGAGCAAGTAGTTAGCCATTGTGAGAGGACAGCGAATACTGGTGTTTGTACACCCTGATGGATGGCTAATCAAGGAGGACCCTTCCAGCAAATGATAGATTTCATTAATTCTGCCTCTTGTTACCATTTAGGGATCTCAGAACTATTGGGAGAAAATCAGAGTTGTGAGCACAGTTGATGGTTACACATTGACAGCTTCTCTTGTCAGTGCTCAGACTTGAGTCCTCGTCAGTCTAATCATTGTCTGCTGACTTGTGCACAAACCTCCATAAAGGTTTCATTGTTCCTGGTGCTCCATGTTACACAAAGTGCTAAGCTTTCCCCTTATGCTGTGCAAAGTATAATCAAAGTGGCTTTATCAAGTTGATAAGTAGTAATAGTTCAGCCTCTTCAGGGAGAAGTTTAGAGCCCTGATCATTAAATGCAGTTTCTCTGGAGGTGGGGAGAAAAAATGGAGTGATGTCTTGGTTTTGCTGGTGCTATTTTAACACCCGTGTCAGTGCATCCTCCTCCAGATGTTTCTCTAAATCTCCCCCATACTGAGGTTAGCAGGCCAGCAACGCTACTACTTGACAACCTGGCAAGAGTGTCACATGCCTTGTGTGTAAAGAGTGAAAAACCAGTAACTGCTTCTCATTGCTCACCTGCTTTGTTGATACCAAGAGATCTGATGGTAACAAATGTGGTTTTGAATGTTTATTCCTCAGTGTCCATGAATTAGCTGTTGAACCTGCATGTAAGTGGGAATTAGGAATGTCTGTAAGAGCTGGATACAATGGAAAGTGAAAGAGTACTTGAGGAATCAAGAAGAAAGATCTGTTTATATAAAATACATATAGAATATGTATTTCCCATGGCATTAAGTTCTTGTGATGGTGCCAGAGTCTAAATAGTTTAGTTTCTCATGGACAAAGTTAAAGTAATTCTGGAGTTAGGGAAAAAGGCTGTCTGCTGCGATTGCTGCTGGCAGCAGAACCTGCTGCTCTTCTGCTTCCACGGTTGCATTCAGTGGACTGGGGGGTTGCTAAAGGCGGTTTCCTGAAAACCGAGGCTTGACAACAGTGGGCTCCACATGCTGCTGCTGCTCTTGTTATTCACCGTATGGCTATTGATAGTCTATAAACAGTAAGAAATAAATAGAAATATAGTAATGCAAAGAGTTAATGGAATCGCCAGACCAGGATAGTGGTCTCCTGCTCTCATTTTGCCATGTCAGAACTGATAAAGTTTGTTGCAGTCATCACTCTCCTTTGATTAACTGATACAGCCTTCTTTTGAGCATTTTATATATCAGATGTCAAACTCTCTTTTTGCAGTTACAAAGGGCTGGTTTAGAATATCCAAAAAAGGCAAAATCTTTTGTTTGTGGCTCTAAAATGCTCAGTTACTTCATTATTTAGTGGAAGTTGAAACTGGGATTCATTTGGTACATAGACTAACAGAATAACTGAATGTAAATGGAGGTGATGTGTTGAAACCGAAGTGGGAAGTGTCTTTGAAAGTGTTTTAATGCTAGTAGTGTGTGTAGCAGTCCTGTGTAGCAGGAGCTGTTCTTTGAGTGCCAGCATACGATGATTCAGAAATGATAACAATACCCCCACATTTTGTGGTGCACTTCATAAGCATCAATAAGCATAGCAGAACTGTTTGTCTCGCAACCAATGGAGGGGGGGAAGTAAATAGTGGAAATCTGTCTAGCCAGGGGTGTGAGGAATATGACAAGCACCAGGTACCTGGGAATAACAGTGTTCAGGGGCTTGCCATTCCCTGTGCTAGTGTTTCAAAATGTGAAAACATTTGAAATAATTGTAAGTGAAGTTAATTTGGAAGGGCTGTGGCTGCTAGTCAAGTAATATTTCTGTGTAAGGGAGATAAATTTGCAGGTTGATATCCCGCACAGTTCATATGGTCTTGGAGGTATTGTAAGAAGTCATCTTTCATTAGCGATGGTCATACTTCATGCTTACAGCAGATAGCTTGTAGATGCTTATGAACACAGAGCCACAAACTGAAAGATAGGAGAGGGAGACTGACTGTCTCTGCAGTCCCTCCTGTTTAAGGCAGGTAGCAAAGAATACCATCTTCTGATGAGGTGATGAGGAAAGGATTTGCAGCATCATGGACTGGTGTACAGGCATGCAATACACTGATACTGAGCTGGTGAGGGGGCTCCGGAGCACCAGATGTACCAGGAGAGGTTGGGGGAGCTGGGTTTGTTCAGCCTTAGGATGAGATGGCTTAAAGGAGGGCCTTACTGCTGTCTTCAACTGCCCAATGGGAGGGTGTAGAGCAGTAGTCAGGCTCTTCTGGCAGGTTTGTGGTGATAGGATGACAGCCAACAGGCATGAGCTAGAACATGGGGAATAGTGATAATATATAATGATTTAAAAATAAATAAATAAATTCCCCACCATGAAGATGGTCAAATGTTGTACCAGGGCCCCAGGGAGGTTGTGGGACGTCCATCCTTGGAAATACTCAAAGCTTGACTGGACAGGGACCGGGCAACCTAATCCAGCTTCAGAGTTGGACCCAGCTTTGAAGTTGGCCCTGCTTTAAGTGGGTGTTTGGAAGGGATGACCTCCAAAAGTCCCTTCCAACCTAAATTACTCTATGATTCATAAACTCTTGACAAGCTCAAAAATGTGGCAGGGTGTGTGTGGGTGCACAGAATGTATATGATGAAACATTGTCCATTTATTTAATTTCTTTTGTTGTTTAATCCACTGCATTTGATTGCACTCCAATTTTTCTTTTATCTTTGAGACATATGGTTGGAATGGAGCTCTATGTTTGTTGAAGCCAGTCCCTGCTGCTGCAACATGCATTCAACCATGTCCTGGAATCCCATTAATAAGTCTATTGATGTGGTGATTAGCCATGTTTGAAAATAGTGGTTTTGTTTATTGAAACATGGGCTCCGATGCATGCATCTGCCATCTTTAGTCATCCAGTTGCTCAATAGCTGTCATAATAGATAAAGAAGTTTAGCAGAGATGAGATGCAGAGATAGAGGAAACTGTGTTGAAGTTCACTATTAATAATTGAAATAGAGGATCAGGTGGTGTTAGGATCAGCTTTTCCTCTTGGAGCGTGGAGCAGCATGGGAGCAGGCTGCTCAGCAAGGTGGTCGATTCTCCATCCTTGGAGCTTCCCAAGGCTCAGCTAGGCAACCCCACTGCTCAAATGATACAGTGTTGGTGAGGGTCCCGCTTCAAGCAGGAGGTTGGACTGGAGACCTCTTGAGGTCCTTTCCCAGCTACGCTTTTGTGATTCAGTGGAGTCTTTTCCATAAACAGTTGAAGAAAATTGTTTCCTTTTTCCTCCTTTCCTTGCCTGTATTGTGGCAGAAGTGGTGCCAGGCTCCATGAAGGCAGTTACGTCTGTTCCAGCTTTTATTTGTATCGCCTATTTTTCCATCCTTTGCAGGTGTACTAGTCAGAAGACATCTAAAAACTCTCACTTTCCTCAAGTAGCTAGGACAAGAATATTTCAGCAAGCTGTCACTTGTTTAGGTTGGAGGAGATACAATCAAGCTTGTTGCAATGTTTGCTCTGGTTTTCAGCCTGGCCTGTAGCGCTAGAAATGAGGGTTCAGTGTGTCACGTTTGGCAAGCAGAGCACGTTCTGGACACTTGGTGGCAGGTGGGAAGAGCTGAGCTGCCTTTGCAGCAGTGGGGATATCCTGCCCTTTCAGAGAGCAGTTATCTCAGCTGCATGGTCTTGGCTGCTTGTTACCAATAATTAACGAAAGACCATAGAAACAAAAATACTTGTCTCCTTCTCTCAAATTCCTAAAGTTAAAGAACTTGAAAATCCAACTGCAAGCATCGAGTATTTACTTAGAATATACTGGCTAAGAAGTTAATAATATAATTTTCTCTGATTTTATATTGAAAGTTAATAGAAGGATAGAAAAAAACAAGTTCTGGGAAGTGAGTGACACTATTACTGCTTTGCTACAGCTTCCTGCAGATAATGGCCCTTTTAAAACTCCTAATGCAGTTTTCCTTGTTTCTTTCATAAATGGAATGGGCTTCTCAATTAAAAAAAAAAAAAAAAAAAGGAAAAAAAAAAAGAGGGTTTGCAGTGCTTCTGAGTCATTTAGATACAGTCAGTCTCTAAATCATGCCAAAATGGCAACAAACCTGGATTTTAAGGAAACTTCAGAATTCTGAAAAAGGAATTACAGAGCAGATGTCCCAAGCAGCTGAGGTCTGTTTCCTCAATAAAATGATGAGCAAAGAATTGGAAGAGAGAAGGTATCTAAAAGAATATACTTTTCTCCTTAATCCTGCCTATCGACTCCTAAATTCAGGCTTCTCTTTCCTGTGCAACTACAAACTCGTACTTAGACAGCAGTGAAGCAGCAATGAAGTTGTTTCTGTCCCCCTTCCTTTCTGTAGCACATTTGACAATGTGTGACAGAGTCCTGCATTCAATTTAAGCTGGTTTAATTTTAGCAATCAGCGTTCTGACTGATCTGTTCAAGAATCATTATTCCAAGAAAGAAAAAAGACCCCAAATCCCCACATCCAAGAAGGAGATAAGAATCGGAAAGGCATCTCCGGAGTTTTTCTGGAGTTCCTAGGTCTGTGTTAGAGAACTGCTGGCCTTCTGCGCTGGCTTTCCTAACCAGTTCAACTGCACTGCCATCCAGAAGGAATAAGTGTGTGCGTGGTTGCAAGCCAGCCCATCAGTGCCTAATGGCATTATGTGCAGCATGGATATACTCAAACCACTGTGGATGAGTGACATACATGGATGCCTGTTAATGCAGCAAGAACAACACTAATATTGTTCTATGTAATTTATTTCATCAAGTTCACTTATTCATAGGTGAAGCACCAAATTAGCAAAACAAAGTGGCTGGTAATATTATTAATAACGATCGCAGCAGTCTGAAAGATAAATCCCTGTCTGCTGCAGTGCCACTGCTGAATTTATAATACTTTGAATGGGGCTTTATAATACTTGGAATTCTAAACACTGGCCTCTGAAATGTGATTTCATGCGACTCAATGAAAACACTTGATAGCTTTTAAGATGCAGTCACCTGGAAGAGGAGGCTGTATTTCCTTGTGGCGGACCGGTGTGTCACTTCTCTCTAGGATGTGGCAGTGTGACTTCACAATGCCAAGACAGTTGGAAGTTTTAAATTAGTGTGTGATTAATTTCCATACTGTCATCATCCTTTCTCAAACCTTTAATTCATATGCCAGCTTTATCACCAGTAATAGTGGGGAAAATGCTTGGCTGAAGGAAATGTGCATCTAAGATTTTGACTGGTGCTGTTGGGCGATTTCAGCACTTTGCAAATCGTGTTGTCAGCCTTGTTTTTACCGTCAAAGCACTGAGAATGTGGGCAGCTGCTCTTGTGCTGGTGGGCTTGTTCTCCCAGTTTATAGTTCATCTCCTGCTTTTCTACCTTTATCTCACTTTTAATTATCTGAGGTTATATTATAACAACAGCTGAATTGCATGTTTTGTATGACTCTACAGCATAGTTCCTAATATGCACAATAAACATGCCTTTGAGGCTTCTGGCTAGTTACAAATAAATTTTTGTTCTTTCCATAACCGTGGTTAAACCATGGATCTGGACATGCACTTGCGTATGAAAGTGCAAGTGGAAGTTTCCAAGCAGCCTTGTTAAACACTTTCTGCACGTGATCAACAGAACTGCAAGGTTTTTTTGAAACTTGGAAATGGTATGTCATGAGGACATTGTAGATGTGATCCTACAAATTAAACTAAGACCGAACAGTTTAAATTATATAGAAGAATTAACAAAAGCTATATTCAGCTGCATAACTTCAAAAAAAGGGGGGGAGGGGAGAAGAAAAGGTGATGATAAGATTATGAATGATATTCTCAAGATGCCCAAACCCAAATGCATGCTTTTTCTTGGTTTTTCAATAAGATGGTGGGACTAACTATTATGAAGAGTATGAAGCAGAATTCAAAGAAACCTTGTAAGAATCAACATGCGGTATCTTTCTTTTTTCTTTTCTTTTTTTTTTTTTTTTTTTCCCTTTTAAGAGGAGCTCTTTAGTCTGTGAAATCTCACAGGGGATATATAAGACAGAAAACATTTTACTGCTATTAAGAAGGGGGTAAAAATGATCCAAGGTATACATTGGGGGCAAGAGAGAAAAAGGACAGAGATGGAATGGAAGCCTTTTCAGCTAAAGGATCATGTTAGCATACAAACAAGTGGGTATAATTGACAACAAATAACTTTAAAAACCACAATCTGTTTCCCAGCTGATGTTTCCACGACCATCAATTTGGAACAGTTTTCCAGTAAGAGAAGTGTGGCTGAAACTCAAACCTGTGTTAAGACGGTGCGTGATCCATTTGCAAAAGCAGTTGTGCAGTGCAGCTCTTGCGAGGCCGAGGGACAGGACTCTGCTTTGGAGAGCTCATTCCAGCCCTCTGTGCCTGTACGTTTTGGCTGTCCGTGTCACACTTGCTCTGACAGGCTCTGGTGCTCGGTTGCTGCTGCTTAGTGTTTCTATTTCAAATTCCTCTTTGATAACGGTGACAGGCAGCAACCCATTTGATACCCTGTTGGTGTAACTAATTCCAACTCAGCAAATGGGGAACCCCCCCTTTGATAAACATTTATTCCTGGAGAACACAAGCAGAGTTGGCAGGCACCTACCTTCAAGTCAGTCTTTAAAACATAACATGAAAATCAAAGATTGGTGATAGGCAGGAGATTATTCCTGCATGGGTAATTCTTAAGCAAGATCTATTTGCCTATATACAGGTATGCTATCCTCACCATTAACAGAGCTGAGCGACTAATAAAATTCACTTGAGGCAGGCATAATTGGACAGGCTCTTTTGTCTCATCTTCCTGTTTTCTAGGCTGTGTTAACGATTTAGCGATGTGCTGACTTGCAGTAGGTAAGGAAGGCTGCCATTCTTTCAAGCTTCAGATTCAAGTACAGATTTGTGTTTCACCCAGGTGTACATCCTTCACAAAATATACTGGGATGTCAGATCCCTGAGGTGGCAACAGTGCCTTCTTTCTCATGCACGTAAAACCTGAGAAGCGCAGTTAGTGCGCACTGAGGGAGCTTGTCATCCTCTTTGCTGGTATGGATTTTAGTCCAGCAAATCGAGTGTGAAGTCAGGAACCTTGGGACTCGGCCAACAGAGCGGGGATGGGTAAGGGAGACTTAGACATAGCACTCTAAAAGACAAATCTGTTTTCTATTATAAATACATCCTGTGTAGTCTCCACAAAGAGCTTAAAAGCAAGCTGAACCTTGCAGGTTTGACATCTGTGTGCACGGTGCATGTCCCTTAAGCTTGTAGCATGTGATAGTTTTGTCTAGCAGTGAGAATGAAAGTAAGTGATGCAGGCAAACACTAAGTACGGCAAATCTCCATAAGCAGCATACTTGCTTACTGCTCTCTTGTGGCACCTGCAGCCTTCCATGTATTTGTGAGTCTCTGATTTGGGGATAAACATCTTTCTAGGCAGCAAAAGTCAGTGTAAGGGCTGGTATTGCCAGTTCTGGGTTCTCCCTGATGGGCTTATCCTGGTGAATGTATGGCAAGGAGTCAACAGTGGAACAGCCCTCACAGTTCACTCTGCGATCGTGTGAATCTTGCATGAAATTGGGACTTGCTGCTGATGTGAGGAGAAATGTGGAAGAAGGTGCTGGAAGTCTGGGTTGAGGGACAATCTAGGACTATTTGTGAGTAGGTCATGGCTAAAATACCAAGAACATACTTGAGTTAAGATGCGTGAGAGAATACAAAAAGAAAAATTACAGGAGCTACTGGATGCTTTTCATTGTTCATAGACATTCCCAGTCTTTGTACTTAGCTTCTGCTTAATGCCAGCTTGGTAAACATTACTCTTTAGGCACTATGCCAGCCCCTGTGGCTCATGACTCGAGTGTGATCTGAGCAGTAAGATCTTCACAGGGAAGGCAGCTGCTGAAGGGTACCCAGCCTGAAAGCCCGTGTCAGGGATGCCCGTTTCTTTGGTTTTGGTCATGTGCTGTAACTCCCTGCCACCACTTTCTGTTGTATTTTAGTCTGCTCATGTCCCACCAGCTACTGCAGGAGTTCATGTCACAGTAAGGTCCATGACCTGCAGCAGAGCTCCGTGGTGAGCAAGGAACATGTCCTCCTAAGCAGTGAGGATTATACTTTTGGTGCTTTTAACTAGGGAAGTTTGTTTCTGGGTAGCAGGCAGTGTTTCTGGCTTTGTGAGGATAAAATACACTCTCTCAGATACCACCTCCTTGGTGGAATATATGTGCTGCCTTGCCAAGATACCTACTGCAATGGTGACGTTAACTGGTTTTCCCTTTTCCCAGAGACACAGATACTGTCAGAGGTGCTGAAGAAAGAGGTAATTCATGACATAGAAGAAATATCTCCTTTAGACAGACTCAGCCCCTTCAGAGCCGCGCACTGCCATGCAGCCCATAGAGTTACTGTGGTGCTGGGTTTCCCAGTGGCCCCCTGCACAAAGCACCCGCAGGGGTAGCTCCCCAGTCCTGCAGGTCCTGCGCGCAGCCTTTCCTCTTCAGTGCATACTCCAGCCTGTACACAAGTCCCAGGCCAGCTCTGGAAATTCAAATGCAGCACCTCGCGGTCCCAGTGCATTATGTTCTGGGCTTCAGGATAGGCCTGGTGGCCACAGCAACTTTTCACAGCGTGGTAAACAGTAACTTATCCACGTTGACCGCAGCTTTCTGTATTTCTTGCAACTCTATGCATAATCAGGTGAAATCAAGTACAAGTTGGTGCAGGTAAAAGGCCACAAAAAATGAAATCTGGAACCATGCCTGTAGCTAGAGATTTAAGGAGTTTAGTTTGGAAACAGTTAGAGGCTGACCTGATCATCTACACAGAGAAAAGTTATTAAAGTGAAAAGAGCTTTTCATTTTATCTGTTAAATTCATAACACAGCAAGGAATGGATGCTAGAAAAATTAAATCAAGAATGCAGCAACCATGAAGGTGATTAATTTTTATGCCTTTCTAAAAGTCAGCCCTCACTGAACCAGAAAGCCCTGGGTGGAGGAGGGGACTGGGCACCTCCTGGGATGAAGCGTCTGCCCTGTTTTATGCACAGAGCAGGGCTGGATTGCAGCAGCTGTAAAACTGCAAACCCCTGGCATGTGTCAATCATTTTTTACTGTGAGGTTCAGACACCCAATATTCATGTTGGATGGAGTCAGATGTTTTCCACGTACATACAGAGCGATTTTGGGAAAACTCGGGGGGCAGTTCATGGACAGGAGACAGCGCCTCTCGGAGCTTCCCCAGCTCCACCACCGATTGCACCAAGGTCAGCGTGCAGCTGGGCGCTGCACAGCATG
This sequence comes from Aptenodytes patagonicus, assembly GCF_965638725.1. Taxonomy (NCBI): domain Eukaryota; kingdom Metazoa; phylum Chordata; class Aves; order Sphenisciformes; family Spheniscidae; genus Aptenodytes; species Aptenodytes patagonicus. Next base: position 69,398,239 of record NC_134953.1, on the reverse strand, counting down.
GCTTCGGCGCACTCCCTTTTGGTTCTTGTCTTTTTGCTGTGGAGGACTGGGATTGCTCAGCAGCCCTCTGCCAGCGCAGTCCTGCTGCCAGGCGGAGGTGGTAGCCCTGGCGTCGAAACTCTGCTCAAATAGCTTTTGAGCTGTGCGTGACTCTGTGCCTTCATTTAGCCACTGCTAAAATACATCATTACAGGGAAAAAAAGCTGCCTGGTGTCTCCCAGAAGCGTTGAACCTCTCCATCCAGGCTTATCAAGGAGTCTGACTTGGAGGAAGCCTTTTAATGGGGAAATATTTCTGTTTCTTGGGGAATTTCAAGTAAGATTGAGCAAAAATTAGTAACTTTTTTTTTTACACTTGAGAGTATTTTGCTTGGGTGCCTAGCTACCTGCTGAAATTTTTTACACTCTGGTAAACATTTAAATGTGGAAATTATATTTCTTGGTTTTCTGCAGACTGTACTACAGATGCTGCATGATAAAACAGTTGATACAAATAGCAAGAAAAATTCACTGGTGTAACAGAAATGCCAGAGTGTACTCATTATCATTAAGCAGAAAGTTTTCCTCCTCACCAGGTAGATGAGGCAGAAATTTGGTTCATAGTACTAGGAGGAGGACAGAACAATGTACAGTGGCATTAAAATGAAATGCGGGTCCCTTCCTGAGAGCCCGGGATGCCTTTGCTTTAGTAAGGGATATCCTGAAGAGGTCACTTATTCTGCCTCCCAGTTCTATTAAAATCATTGTACTATGTTCTCTGTTTACAAAATAAGGTTTACACTCACTTTTAATTCTTAAAAGCAGAGGAAAAACCTGAGCTTGGTGAAGCCTTTTGAATTGCTGAATCAAGAACTAGCTGCTTGCAGAGAGGGATTAAAACCTTTTAATCCTTTTGTGTAAAAGAATATGGTGTTTAATGTGGTAGGCATGCTGGCAAAATTAATTTTCATATTTTTTCAAGCACAAGATTTCAGTTCTGTCTTTGTTTCCTTGTCCTGCATATCTTACAGGTTCTTTACACTATGCAATACACTTTATTAACTTAGAAGTTTTGAAGAAATTTGCAAATAACAAAAGGCAGATTTGGAAGGAAAAGTAAGTTCCTAGGAGCAGGCACAGCTGTTACGTACTGCCTCAGGCTGCGTTGTGATGACTGATTTCAGAGCCCAGTAGCTGGCATTATTATTCTCTTGTCCGTTGTACGTATTCAGTGAAGAGGGAGGAGGCCTGAACTCAGGTACTGAATTTTGTGTATGATTAAATGAATGTTCTATATGTATGCATTTGAAAGCCCTTAAGTGAATGTTGTGTAAATGGTAATAATTGGAGGCAGTCTCCTTGCAGTCCTTTCTCAAGCTAAATAAGGTCTAAGGCCAAAGGCCCAAATGTTTAATTGTATTAAACACAGAGGCTGAAAAATTTATTAACTCAAAGTGTGTATTACCAAGTTAATTGAAAGTGCCTTTAAGCTATTACCAGGTGGAAATTTGACTTCAGGTTTCAATTTTAGATTAAAGCAAAGCAGAAAACCATTCTGTGAGGCTTCTGGAAGGTCTGCAGTTAGAGCAGTGCTTCTCTGCTCTCCCTTACTTTTCTACTCTGTATAATACTTAGTATAAATGCTGGGGAGTTAGAATCAAAAGCTAAACCCATATATAGGGGTCTGGCTTTTCCCAAGATACGTGGCAAGCTGCACACGCAGGCTGCGGGTGCTCTAGGGAAACGTAAAAGCAGAGGAGGGGAAACAAAGACAACCTCAGGTTCTAGAAGGATGTTTTTCGGGGCTGTTTTTCTGCTTTGTTTTTAATCAGTATTCTTCAGTCATATACAGGACTGCTTTGTGCTTCTTGGCATATTTTTCTTCTAGTTACGTGTTATTTCAGTTATTGGAAGCAATTGTAAGAATGGTGTCATAGTAGAGAGGTTGATTTATTTATTTTTTTTTTTCCCCCTTTCCTGGCACACAAGAAACTTTAAAAAAAAAACATAGACAAGAGTCAATCACAGCATAGGGATTAGCCAGAGTTAGGGATTTTCTTACTAAGATGTAAAGCAGCTCACACTGATAGCCAGCCGGGCACTTTGAGAAAGACATTGCAATTACAACAGCCCTGAAAAATAACGGAGAAAATTTGCCACCCTGTGCACAAAATCCGTAGGCACCCTGCAGATATGATGAGAAACCACCTCCCCTTTGTGTTAAGGTCTAAGTTGCCTGCCTAAAACTCTCTCCACAAATAAATCAGCACCCAAAATGTTCAGCGCCGCTGAGCGACTTGCACAGCATCCTTGTGTGATGGTTGCCGGAGACAATTCTGTTTCAGTATCATGTCAGTTAATTTTAGGCGTTTAAACTCTTTCAACAATTTTCATGATTCATAAAGAGACAGAATTAGAAATTTACTGAAGTGCAATACTATGATGACAGGCTGTTGCTGTAGTTTATTAATATCCAGTAATTGTGGCCTTAACACTTGAGTGAACTAATGGCTTTTAACCCGTATTTCTGTGGAATAAGCAGGTTTCTCCAAACATCAGCATTTAACAGTGGACGCCCAGTTTCTGCTGGTGCGGGGTTGGTTTATGTATAACTGTCCAGACACTGACCAGAAGTACACAGGACACATGAGGTTTTAAGATGTTTCTTTAAGAAGAAATTTTAAAATATTCAATTTTAACTTAAATACTATTTAATGTTTTATATCAGATGTAATTAGTATAAATCCTGTATTAGCAAAAGGGAAACCATTCACTTTATTTGGTTTCATTTTGTACGAACTCAAAAGGTATCTATGAGTAACTTTATGGAAGTCAGGAGATGAAGGTGAGGAGAAATGCACCTTGCTTTGAGATAATGTTTGTAGATTTGATTATCACGGACAACCACACTTAAAGGTGGAAAACTCAACCACTAAAATTGGATTGAAATAGCAGAATCGTTTGTCCTAGCTGTTGGGAATCTTTTAAGCATTAAAACCTATTAACAATAAGATGATAAAACAGGAGAGGAGGATGTGCAGGTAACATTAGGTAACCTGTAATTCAGAGCGATCTGAGGAAAGTGTTGAATTTGGAATGCCATTTTCTGTGATTGGGATGCAGTTAAGTGTTTTTTAAAGTGGATGGGAGAAAGGGTTATGATCCATTCACTGGATAAAAAGAAAATTGTGTATGTGTCTGAGCATGCAACACCCCACTTATATATTTGCATTTATTTAGTAAGTACCTTGCACCCAGCAATAAAGGCCAAAAGTTTAATTTACAAAGTGCTGTCATCTTCGCGAAATAAAACCGAAATAGGAGAAATAAGGAATGAATTAGCATTGTGATCACCGAGACCCACTGACACTTTAGTAAGCTGTTGTTAAAGAAATGTTATTACAAGGCTCAAACAGGCTCTTCCTACTTGTAAATTATACAAGAATTAACAGTGCAAGTTTGAAAAATTGTATTTTGCCAAACAATATTCCTAATGATGACAAAGGGACAGGAACCACGTTTAAACGATGGTGGGTATATTGAAAGGAAAACATAAGGATATTAAACATAAGGATAGCTGGAGAGCCCACTGGCTTGCCTCCTGCCTTGCAGCAGATGCTTAGGAGAGAAATCACAGTAGGTTTCACCAGAGTATCCTTCCAGCAGGCAGCCGTCCATGCACAGATATCAATCATCCAAGATCATAAAGGAAACAGAGAAATACCCTTGCTGTATATATAAGAATGGGCCACCTCTGCCTTCTAGACCACTTTATTTCCACTTCAAAGTCAGTCATGAACATGAGAAAGTCTGTGTCATTCTTGGTTTCTTCCCAGTGTTATAACAACCGAGCCACATCATCATTTTTTTGCGTATTCGTCCTGACAGCAGCCATGTGAGAATAGCAGGCAAGTTTTACAGTGGAAGCTGAGGCACAGTTGTGCCTTGGCATATATGACAGGGAAGGTTAAAGGCAGGGATTTAAACCTGAATTTCACAATTTCCAGACTCAAGAACTATTCCCATTATGATCTTTACCTGCTTGTGTCAGTAACTTCTTTTAATTCATTTAGCCCAGGCACCTAAATAAGGTTACCCATGTATGGCTATTGTATGTGCTTATCTAGTTCATCTCATATCACAACTATAATTTTTTCCTTCACAAATGAGGCTACTTTCAATCTTAATTTAGCCCAAGTCATAAAAGCTTTCAGATAAAAATACAAGCTCCCCTCTCCTACAGCGTCGGTCTTATTTTTGGCTGCCCTTCTATTTAGAACAGTGGGTACTTGTAGCATGAGGACAGAGATATTTTTCTTTAAAATCTCTCACAGCAGGTGAGTGTTCACAGAACACTTAATTGCAGACATGTGTTTAATAATTCATTTTTCTCAAACCTTTGTGCAACTCTTTGGGAAAAATAGCATCCACAAGAACAGGAGGAGCAGTATGATTGCCAGTTTCTGAATTAAAATTTTTGGATGAAGTATATTTGATGTGGGTGCTAAATACTGAAAAAGCATCAGGATTCAATTTAATTTTCCTATTTATTTTAAGAAACCACCTAATGATGGGTCTTTGAAAAAAACCAAGTTAATATTTGGGTATATGAAGTATATTTATGTTGGCATATATTATGTTTCAGCCACTTGAAATTTTTTGGCTCTTACAAAATTACAAGGAAGCATCTTCTGTATGACTAGTGTGTGCTTAATGTGTAGCAAAATACAAGGACCTGTGCTAAATATACATGACCCAGCATCATTTTTCGAGGCTCTGGCTGGTGTTCAAGTCAGGTAATGCAGATCATACGTTACTTCTCAAAGGCCATGGTTCACATAAAAAGACACATTGCTGAGTTAGAGGGAGGCTACACCTCTGTGCCTCAGTCTGGAAGGAAATCTGGCAAAAGAGACTTTTCCCCCTGGGAGGGTCCTTTGGGTTCACTGAGAAGCTGCACAGCCTAAAAACAACACACGTGATGGTGTGACTCTGAACGGCTCTGGTAAAGAAAGGAAAACCTGAAAAAGAGAACTGAAATGTTACTACTCTGCTACAAATGTTTGGTAGGGCAAATTTTAAAATAGCTGCTGAGATGGTTTTCTGATTTATAACAATTGTTTCACAACAAGAAAATTGTCTAGAATAGTAGAGAACAACAGTGATTTTTTAATATATAAAAGATGGGTAAGAGAGAGGCATCTCCGTGGTTGGCTGTCTCTCTGAGTTGCCCTGCAGGAAGGCTGTGTCAGTGGCTCTCCAGTAGACCAGAGATTCTGCCTTTGAGGGCTTCAGGTTCCCCTCCCAAACCCATCGCGTTTGCTTTTGCTGGGGAGGGCAGACAACAGCCTTACTGATTAGTGCATACCTAACTTGTCTGCTTGTTACTTCTCCCTCTGGCTTTCTGTACCCACGTTCTTGTGGACCTCTTAAAATGTAATTCAAGGGAGTATTTCTTTTGAAAGCATCACCCACCCTAGCTCAGCCCAGGACTCTGCATGAGTTTGCTGCTGTTTTCCAGCATAGTGAAGTAGACTCATGTGTGCCTAAATCTCTGCATAGCATCTCTTCCACAGCATGAGGCCCTCCTTGCGATTCCCTTTATAGGATTATCCAGGAATCTGTGCTTGCTCAGCAAGTGACTTTTTCAACACTATCAACTGTGAAAGGAAAGTCCTTTTCTTCTGAAATGTTTTTGTTTGGTTTTTTTTTTTTAAGTTTCTCAATGGAGAGCATGTCTGAGCAAGTTGTTATTTTTCAGCCCCCAGCCAAATAAGATGAAGCCTGTTTCTTTCTCTTGTAAGAAAATACTCTATTTTCCACAGTCTTCCTCCTCAGAACTGTGTTGTTCCCATAAGCTCTCTAGAATAATTTAGTTTTGAGCAAAGACCAAACAGGAACAATTTCAGCCAAGAAGGTGAAAGTTTCCCATTCTCCTGTGTGAAGCTTATGAGTGAATAGAAATAATGATAGCAGTAATTTCCACTCCTGGTGTAGTGGGAACTTTGTTATGAAGCAAGAATTAGTTTACAGGGCAAGAACTGAACGTGATCCAGGGATCTGACACTGAGCAGAGAAGCCAGGGAGAGAGAGGCTGGAGTTGTTTGGACTTGGAGTTATGAAATGACAAATACACCAGTCTGGAGTTGTTACTCCACGTGATGGAGTAAGCAAAGGTGGGTGTGATGGGCACCCAGCCATCTGGCACCTCTCTCTGCTGTCACCCAAGACTAGCTCGGGAGGTTCTCTCTCAAGCTGATATTTCACAGATTCGTCTTTGGAATACGATCACTCTTTTTTTCTTTTTTAAACTTTCAATAAAAAAATCTTCAGCTTTGCCTGGTCCTTAGGTCACCAGGGAAAAGATAGAATTTCACTGCGAAAGACATTTCAGTTCCTTGTATTTATTTGTAGTTTGTTTGAACAGCAAACAGTTAACTTCAGGCTTGGCATGTGCGTAATCTTCTGTGGAGACTCTGGTAATTTTGAATTTAAGAGGGGAAAAAGAGAAGGACTAGGTTACTGGTTAAATATTATATTTTCAGTACATCCTTATTTTTTTTTCTTGCTGTGTTTCTAGGGCTACCCTAAGAGTGCAAACACTCAAAACAGGTTAAAAAAGACTGCTTGGACCATCACCTGTCCCTAGTGGTTGTTACTACTGCCCTTTGGAGGTAACTAGTGATGTGTCCCATGGCAGCCTCCTCCGGGCAGTAGAGATGTTGGTTGGAGGGGAGGTGTGGAGGTAGTCTAGTCCACTTAACATGCATTCTCCACAGACACCCAAGATTTTCATGGATGATCTGTCGCAATTCTGTTAGCTGTCACTGAGATAAGTTTTGGGATTTGCTGTAACAGTTACCAATCAGTATAAAAATATGTATGCGCATGCCTGACTCTATTGTCCTGAGGCCAGGACTCAGGATTTTAGGTTTGTTTAATTACCACTTTCCTTCCATTTCAAAACTTTAGGGCATACAAATATTTAAAATGGCTTTGTAGAAATACCCTTTACCAGACTGTGTGAGAATTTGATTTATGAACAGGTACGCTTTTGTGACCAGTCTCAGTGGATTTAGATGGTTTCCAGAAATCAGGGTTGCTCAATTAAATGTGCAGAGGAACAAGATTCATTACAACAATGTAAATTCAAGCTGAACAAGGCAGCAGGTTTTTTAGGCTTTACTGCCAGTGAACATTCAGTTTCCTTTTGTTCTTTTTAATAGTATTGATTTTTTTAAAAGGTACAAAAGTAAAGTAAGTCCTCAGTGTACGAGCTGGGGAGTAGGTGTACAGTGAGAGATATAATTGTATTATATTGTATTCTTCAAGGACAAAAGTTTTTTGGATTCTGTTGTATTTGTCATTTGAAAAATTTACACTATTTTACTAAGATCACAGAGTAAATAACAGAAAATCAAAAGAACAAATCAACTGCCAAAATGCAATACAAGACATCAGCTCAGCACACTGCATAGCAAAACAGTCAATCGCACTGCAATCACTAGCAGCCTGAACAGTAAATTAACATTTCACTGGGATAGATGAGAGGTGAATAAACACGGATATATGTAAATACAAACTAAGTAGAAATAGACACCATTATTGATGAGTAAATACGTGAATTCAGCATCAGTTAAGCAAGCACACTTAATAATTGCTTGCTGTTCATGTCAGGACAATGTGCCAAAGACTGCAGACAGCAGCCATCATGTCTTAAAAGGCATTTTCTGGGTTTTGAGCTATTTTCTTTGTGCAATCCTGGGGCTCCCTTCAAGGATGGCAAAATTCAGTACAACTGTGTGTGGTGAATTTCTGTGGTCAGATCTGCAATATTCTTTCACAGAAGCTTGTTGAGGACAGAGCATGCGTATCTACTTCTGTGTGGACATTGCTGACCTCAGTGGATCCACCATCTGCAAAGGCCTTTTGGAAATAAAGCCGAGCAAGCAGCAGTAGTGGAGGTCCAGGCCTGCAGCTTAGTCTCTCAGCTGTGACCTCCAGATCGCCTGGGTTCAGGGTTGGCATGTCCCCTGGTGCCTGTGGTCTGTGTAGGTGGTTAGTGGGCTCCCTAGCACACAACTGCAGTCAGTGTTGAGCATCTGATATTGCAAGTTTTGAAGGGGTCTGCTGTCCTGCTGCCTCAGAAGTGGCATGCCACCAGCCCCTCTCTGTTAAGCGTGTCCTCAGCTGGTGGCTGCTTCTCCATGTGGTGCCAACTGGTCTGACCTTGCCCTTCACTCTGAAGCTGTGGTGGGTTGACCTTGGCCAGATGCCCACCCAGCTGCGGACTGCAGGGAAATACCTGCTCCACCGTGGTATATTCATGGGCTGTAGGGGAGTCTCTGCTTAGGTGCCTGGAGCTCCTCCTCCCCTTCTGACCTGAGGGCTCACATGGCTGTTTCTCACACTTTTTACGTCACTCCTTACAGACGTGAGGCGTTTTGCCCCTTCTTGAACCTGTTGTCATGGCAGTGCCTCTGTGGTGAGCATGACTGTGCCCTGCTGTGGGGCCATTGCGGAACTGGCTGTGGATAGGGCAGCCCTGACATCTCCTCACGGAGACGCCCCTGCAGCTTGCCACCACCACCACCTTGACACCTACACCCCATACACACAGTGGTGGTGTGCATGTGAAGCAAGAAGCATCCTGGGACCTCAGCAGCCTCCCTGGTCTGATCCACACACGTTGGAGTAGGGCAGAGCCTGGCCTCTGGGCTTTGTCAAAAGCAGCAATCGGAGTATGTCAGTTGGTTGAGCTGCTGTGCATGTTGAGTCACCCCATGTCACGCTGTAGGCACAGTTGGCATCTGCGTAAGCAGTTAGCATGGGCTAAACCAGAAGGTGAAACTGGGATTAAGGAGAGTCCCACAGTTTTAGCAAAGTCTTCAGAGATTGCTGTTTAAGGGCAAAGTTGCACTCCGCAGCTTCAGGTGGCAGGTGCCAGCTTGCAGCTGCTGAGGGAGAGGTGCCATCTTCCAGTGCCCCCCAGCCCCATCTGATCCTGCCCTGAGCCACTGTGCTCCCTACCCTGCTTGGAAAAGAAGGAAAAAGCTGCTTTCTGCCAGGTGAGGGGCCTGACTCTGCTCCACAGAGGCTCTGGTGACCCCGGAGCTGCTTGTAGGGGTTTGGGCACTGGTGGTTGGAGGCAGGGAGGGGAGGCGAGGGGAATGAGGAGCAGAGCAAGGCCCCCTGCCCTCTTCAGTAGCTGCAAGCGGCCGGACCGGCTCAGCTGTAACGTGAAACTGCACCCTTAGCATCTTATATGTTAGGAAAATACATTTAAAGATTGTCTTCTTTTGGGGTTGCTGAATCTGTATCCTCCTAGATTGGGGAAACTCAGTCCTCAGTTCATCAAAAGCTTAGAGTTTAAACCACCTGGGCTTACAGATGTTGTCCCCCTCTCCCTCAGGGACATACTCATGGACGTGTCCAGAACGTGAAGATGCGGAACCACCACCAGCTCTCCTGGGGATGTTGGTTTGGTGTCTTGGGGTTGAACAGGTTTCTCCTCTCACCCTTATTCCTTTCTACATCCCAGCAGCTGTCTCTGCCCCGTTTATAGGTCAGGTTCATCTTCGAGGTGGTCGATCAGAATCATATTTGAAATGTGGCCTTAGCACGACCTGTACACTGAATGACATCATGGGTGGACTCTGTTAACTCCCTCTGTGGAGTTAAATGTTTTAGTGCTTTATAGGGATACAAGATCATCAAACGCTTCTCACTTGGACAAAGCAGTGTTTCAAAATTACCCTCGGATGACACATTGCAAAATTTTCTTGTACAGTGAGTGCAGAAGAAAAATATAAACATTGAACCTGGATGCCTAGTTTTATCCATCCAAGTCTGTCATGTAAATCCAGAAGACACAACTGTATTTTCATGAAACTTCTTTTATTGATTATTAAAATGTTACATGATTTTTTTTTTTCCATTTTTGCTGAATCTTTCAGGCCTGAATGTCACTTTGGTTTCTTTGCTGACTTTCACTTTTAGTGATTAGTTTCTTACCAAGCATAGGCCAGCCTGTGCAGGTTTCCAGATGCTTATAGACTGTAGGATTTTTATGTCAATCCACATCTAAAACAAAATTAAAGTTATTTGTGTACTTAAAACTGTGTCTGTTAATTCTGACGAACATCTTAACAGCTTTCAGGAAAACTCAGGCACTCATCTGAGAGCAAAGGCTGCAGCTGCAGCTGGGGGGTCTGCACCATCTACTCCAGTGGTGGCCAGTGCCTCTGCCCAGACGGAGCTGCTGAAGGGAGAGGCTGCAGTGCAGACCTCAGGCTGCAGGAAGTGCCTAGACCTCTCTCCTGGGGCAGGGACAGGCAGCAGACCTGCCTGCAAAAGGTGTGCCCAGGTGGAGGACCTCCTGCAGCAGGTGGCTGAGCTGCAGGAGGTGGTGAGAAGGCTGTGTAACGTCAGGGAGGCAGAGGAGGAGTTAGATAGCTGGTTCCAGTCTGCAGTGGACCCATAGCCCACAGCCAAACAGCCAAAAACTCCCCCATCGGCACACACAGAAGGGAGGGGGGCCAATAATGCAGAAGAATGGATGGTTGCAAAGGCAAGGGCCAGCAGGAGGAAGAGACTTCCACCAAAGCCTGAGGTGCCCTTGCAGAACCACCTCACCACTCTGCAGACTGAAGAGGAAAGACCCGTCACACAAGGAGAGACACTGGAGCTAAGGCAGCCCGATCTGCTCCCCGTATAACAACCAGCACAACTAAGAAAAGGCGAAGGAGGATGGTAGTAGGCCACTTTCTTCTGAGAGGTACGGAGGCACCCATTTGCCAACCTGACACACTCTCTAGAGAGATGTGCTGCTTACCGGGGGCTTGTATCAGGGATGTCACTGAGAGGCTATCAAGCCTCGTGCGGTCACTGACGATTATCTGCTGCTGCTGTTTCATGTGAACACCAGTGACACAGCCAGGAGCAGCCTGAGGAGTATCAAGAAGGATTGCAGAGCCCTGGGGGTGGTGGTAAGGGACTCGGGAGCGCAGGTAGTTTTTTTCATCAATCCTGCCGGTCAAAGGGAAGGGGTTTGAAAGGGCCAGTCGAATCTGGCGAATCAACAAATGGTTACAGGACTGGTGCCACAGCCAGGGGTTTGGCTAGACCCTGGGACTTGCTTTGAGAAACCTGGTCTACTAGGGGCTGATGGGGTCCATCTGTCAGAGAAGGGGAAGAGCATCTTTGGTTATAGGCTTGCCAAGCTGGTGAAGAGGGCTTTACGTTAAAGTTGCCGGGGGAGGGGAACCTCAGTCCATCCCACTCCTACCAGTTTGATGCCAGGGCCACCAAGGAGCTCCTGGACAAACTCAAACACAAAAAGGAAGCCTACAGAGGGTGGAAGCAAGGACGGGTAGCCTGGGAGGAATACAGAGACATTGTCTGAGCAGCCAGGGATCAGGTTAGGAAAGCTAAAGCCCTGATAGAATTAAATCTGGCCAGGGACGACAAAGGCAACAAGAAAAGATTCTATAGGTATGTCAGGGATAAAAGGAAGACTAGGGAAAATGTGGGCCCTCTTCGGAACGAAACGGGGGACCTGGTTGCTTGGGATATGGAGAAGGCGGAGGTACTCAATGACTTTTTTGCCTCAGTCTTTACCAGCAAGTGCTCAAGCCTCACCGCCCAAGCCGCAGAAGGCAAAGGCAGGGACTGGGAGAATGAAGAGCCGCCCACTGTAGGAGAAGATCAGGTTCGAGACCATCTAAGGCACCTGAAGGTGCACAAGTCCATGGGACCTGATGAGATCCGTCTGTGGGTTCTGAAGGAACTGGCGGATGAAGTTGTTAAGCCACTGTCCATCATATTTGAGAAGTCGTGGCAGCCCGATGAAGTTCCCACTGACTGGAAAAGGGGAAACATAACCCCCATTTTTAAAAAGGGAAAAAAGGAAGACCCGGGGAGCTACAGGCCAGTCAGTCTCACCTCTTGTGCCCGGCAAGATCACGGAGCAGATCCTCCTGGAAACTGTGCTAAGGCACATGGAAAATAAGGAGGTGATTGGTGACAGCCAGCATGGCTTCACTGAGGGCAAATTGTGCCTGACAAATTTGGTGGCCTTCGACAACGGGGTTACAGCGTTGGTGGATAAGGGAAGAGCAACTGAAGTTGGCTACCTGGACTTGTGCAAAGCATTTGACGCTGTCCCGCATGACATCCTTCTCTCTAAATTGGAGAGACATGGATTTGACAGATGGACCACTTGGTGGAGAAGGAATTGGCTGGATGGTCGCACTCAAAGAGTTGCAGTCAACGGCTTGATGTCCAAGTGGAGACCAGTGACAAGTGGCATTCCTCAGGGGTTGGTATTGGGACTGGTGCTGTTTAACATCTTTGTCAGCAAAATAGACAGTGGGATTGAGTGCACCCTCATCATGTTTGCTGATGACACCAAGCTGTGTGGTGCGGTCGACACACTGGAGGTAAGGGATGCCATCCAGAAGTACCTTGACAGGCTTGAGAGGTGGGCCTGTGTGAACCTCATGAAGTTCAACAAGGCCAAGTGCAAGGTCCTGCACATGGGTCGGGGCAATTCCAAGCACAAATACAGGCTGGGCAGAGAATGGATTGAGAGCAGCCCTGAGGAGAAGGACTTGGGGTTGTTGGTTGATGAGAAGCTCAACATGAGCCAGCAATGTGCACTTGCAGCCCAGAAAGCCAACCGTATCCTGGGCTGCATCAAGAGAAGCACGACCAGCAGGGTGATTCTCCCCTTCTGCTCCGCTCTCGTGAGACCCCACCTGGAGTACTGCGTTCAGCTCTGGGGCCTCCAGCATAAGAAGGACATTGACCTGTTGGAGCGAGACCAGAGGAGAGCCACAAAGATGATCAGAGGGCTGGAGCACCTCTTCTATGAAGACAGGCTGAGAGAGTTGGGGTTGTTCAGCCTGGAGAAGAGAAGGCTCCAGGGAGACCTTATAGCAGCCTTCCAGTAACTGAAAGGAGCCCACAAGAAAGCTGGAGAGGTACTTTTTACAAGGGCATGTAGTGATAGGACAAGGGGTAATGGCTTTAAACTGAAAGAGGGTAGATTTAGATTAGATATGAGGAAGAAATTATTTACTATGAGGGTGGTGAGGCAGTGGAACAGGTTGCCCAGAGAAGATGTGGATGCCCCATCCCTGGAAGTGTTCAAGGCCAGGTTGGACAGGGCTTTGAGCAACCTGGTCTAGTGGAAGGTGTCCTTGCCCATGGCAGGGGGGTTGGAACTAGATGATCTTTAAGGTCCCTTCCAACCCAAACCGTTCTATGAGTCTATGAAAACTAATGTCAATGTATGGTACATTTTGTAGGTTTGCTGTGTCAGCTGTTCTGTAATTTCCAGTGCTATGACCATGTTCTAAACCTACAAAAATCCATTTATTAAAAAAATCAACCGTAAAAATAGTTCCAAGTTGTCATATGCCTGAATGAATGCCCAGGGGGCTGGAGGGAGCCCTCTGTTGCCCTCATTTACAGGCAAGCCAGATGGACTTTATTAATTTCAGGAAAAAAAGGTACTCAAGCAGAAACTCTGCTTGTCATGTTGCAGTCTGCGCTGAATTTGTGTGGCCGAGGCCATTCAACATGGACTTGTAGTAGGAGCACCAATTATCTTATAATTTAGATTAACATGACACATTCCTTGCTTATCTGATGTTGTGTCCTCATGGGGGTGATTTGGTTATTTTTCCAGGCAAGCCAACGTTTATGAAAGCTCCTGAAGATCAGATTGGGATTTCCGGAGGAGTGGCCTCTTTTGTGTGTCAGGCAACAGGAGAGCCCAAACCTCGTATCACATGGATGAAGAAGGGGAAGAAAGTCAGTTCTCAGCGGTTTGAGGTAATGACAAAAAAACAAAAATAAAAATTTGGTAATCAATCTAATGCTTACAGGTCTTAATTAGACAATAATCATCATTGCAACCTGGGTATCTCTGCATCACTACAATACAGAGTCTAGAGCTTTAGAGTAAAGTAAGTTTCCTTCCCTGCAGCAATGCGATCTGTAGAGCAGGCATTGTCCTTTGAGCATGATACTGGAAGCACACACATAGGACATCCTTCTTCAGATGGGAGACTGGGGCTTACACCAAATTGGGTGGCAGAATAGAGTTGGATTTAGCAGTAATTTTCTGTTTTCATTGTGAAAATTGATAAGGCACCTCCTTGTCCTGCTATCCACAGTGAAATTCAGAAGTGGGATGCCAAAACACTTTCTAAGTGGTGGCTACTGCCATCCCTCCTACAAATGCACTTGGAAGGGGAATGGCAAAGTCATTCTGAAGGGTGAATTGACTTCCCTGTGAACTAAAGTCTGAGAGGAAGGAAGAGGGAAGAGAGTATCAGAAATGCTTTTGAAAAAGGGTCCAATTTGGTTCATTTTTTAAATAGCAAATACATTTTCACTGACTTTCTCCACCTTTTTCTCCACTTTCCTTTTTTGGAGTTGGGCTCTTTTCTCTAAAACTGCCCTTGGAAATGTGACCCTTATACCATTCTGCTGCCTTTCCTCTAATCCCGCCTTTGATGTTTTTGCTTTTCTGACTGGAGCACAAGATGACTTTGCTGCCCAGAATGGATTGATTCAAGTCACCAATTTTAATCATGATTTCGTATGTGAGCAGAAAACCTTGATTAAAGTAATCAATTTTAATCTTGTTTTACATTGTTATTTTTCCCTAATAAAGGTTAAGTTTTGTTGTATAGTAACTGTTTAAACATTCTAATTTGTAAGTACGTATAACCTTTATAGTTAATCTGGTACTTATTGTGGCTGACCAGAGGGCTATGCCATATTATATGCATTTATGCAAGCAATTTCATACCTTTATTCACATCAGTTTTGATATATAGTTGAGGCATTTTTATTGTGTTAGGAGGTAGTGAATAGTATCTTTCTTTTTTTGCTAGATAACTATTGATTTTACCTCATTACTAAGCTAGTCTTTATTTGGAGGAAAATTGGAATTCAGTTTAAATGAAAAATTAATAGATGTACACATACTGAGTTATTGCACAAAAGAGGTATCCATTGTTAGCAAATGAACAGCATTTCTGGTCAGTGTCTGTCAGGTCCTTAGTAGTTGTAGCTCCCTCCCTCTCGCATAGGGTGTTTGTTCAAAGAATAGTAAGGGCAAAAGAGCTTTTCTGCTGTTTCATCTCTTAGCTTTTTAGTCCTTAGCTTTTTAATCCTTATCACTGAAGTGAATTAATCTCTGCATCTGACTTTGTCTTGTTTTAAAATTTGGCAGTAGCCCTATCCTGTGTAAAGGTTATAGAAAGTTTAGCATTTTGTCACAGTTTCATATTTAATTTAAAATTGAGTATTAAAAAAAAAAAAATTAATTCCTTAAAATGCACTATGGTGATGTTCACATTTCTCTGTCCTGTCTGCTGCTACTTGACACCAAATTAGGGGTTTTTGCAAGCTGTTTCTATTACTTAGAACAGAAGGGCTATTCCTTCCAGCGTGAAGAATAACAGATTTTTGGTGGTCTTGGTTACCTTTTGATTTCTTTCTATTTCTCCTGTCACTGCAGAGTCTTGTGGTGCATATTATTTTTCTCTTTCCTGTTTTCGCTCATTTTGTCTTTATGCTGTGAGAAGCACTCCTAAACAGGGCTCTTGAAAATAGGGTAAAGGTTTTGCATGGGGGTAATGCAGGTCCTAGGCTGATGTACATGTGTCTGGAACGAAGCATAGCTTAGTCTCTTCATCTCCCCCTGCAGTTCCCAAGTGACAGGAGGGGGGCTTGTGCCTTTCCTTCATGCTGTCACCATCTGCAGTAGAGTTAATATTTCCAACTTTTGCTGTGCTCAGTAGTAGAAGAAGGATGAGTTTGGCATTAACAGTGTCCTAAGGCTGTGCCTTCACAGCCTTGCCATTAAGCAATAGCTTATACTGATCCAGCTGCAAACTAACACATACCTCTTTCTTCCCTGTAGAAGTTAGAGTAAGGCATGTTGCAGCCTAGGAGGATGGATGGAAAGGCAATGATTTATTAAGGACTTAATTTACTATGCTGGGGAAAGAGTTGTAATTACATCATTGTTGATTATGCCAGAGTTGCAAAGTACCCAATGCTAAAGGACATTAAACCCCCTCACTTTCTGCTGGAGTTAGCATGCGCTGTAGGTCCTCAAGGTTTTATTCTAGTTTTGTTACTATTTTCCTGGTAATCCCACAGGAGTATATCATTCTGCTCTTCCATCAAGGTGAAAGTCGGCACTAAATTGCTATCAGTGTGAT
The DNA here is from genome assembly GCF_965638725.1 of Aptenodytes patagonicus. Classification (NCBI taxonomy): domain Eukaryota; kingdom Metazoa; phylum Chordata; class Aves; order Sphenisciformes; family Spheniscidae; genus Aptenodytes; species Aptenodytes patagonicus. The sequence continues at coordinate 69,382,014 of NC_134953.1, read as the reverse complement.
TAGTAAAACCATTAGTGCAAATATGGCTCAGATGTTTTAAATCATCAGATCCACATCTTTATTACCAGGTTGATAATTTGTCAACCTTAATTGATTCATAAAGAACCTCATTGGATTTTCATTTGTTCTGGCCTGCTCAGAGGACAAATATGTTCTTGACTCTGAAATTTTTGCATTTCTGGACTTGGAACACTTGACTAATTGCATGGTATTTTATAGCTTAAAGGGCTTGTTTTGTTTTGGGTTTTTGTTTTTAACCCCTGGACTGTTTTGACTTTCAGTTTTTGTTGCAGAAGAGATCAGTAAAGAAGTGCTTTCTTCTCATTGTTAAAGGTTATTGAGTTTGATGATGGATCAGGATCAGTTCTGCGGATACAGCCCCTGCGTGTTCATCGAGACGAAGCTATCTATGAGTGCACAGCAACCAATAGTGTTGGGGAGATAAACACGAGTGCCAAATTAACAGTGTTAGAAGGTAAGTGGGAAATTTTTTCATGCCTTAGGTGGCAGAAGACATGGCTTTGGCAGCTACATGTTGGTGTGGTGCTTTTAAATGACATGGTGATATTTTAGCTTGGTTTGGAAAAGCTGTGTTCTTCCTGTATCATTTGCTGTAATTTCACCTAGTGGTAGAACCTAATATTTTTGAGACATTCATGAAAGGATTGCAGATTCTGAACTTTCTTTTAAAGTATCTTAGTTGTATTTTCTGATTGAGTTGTGTCATTTCTAACTTGGAGGTCTAGCTAAAGAGACATTTGTATGCTTTTCTTACCTTTTTACTTTGATATAATACCCATCTTCAGGGTATCTCAGAATTGTATCTGACAGTCAGAAACTTAAACTATGTTGCTGCACCTTCTGGATTAAATAGGCGCAATTCTTGAATAGATTTTCAGGTTACTCTTCAGATTTTGAGTTTGATGTGGAATTTATCTGGGTTTACTTTTCACTGTAGTCACAACTTGTTATTCTGTTTCTCCTGTTAAAGAATAGATTTTGATCCTTGTCTGCTATATGAGCCAGTTTTATTTTGCTTGCTATGTTGTTTCTTCTAAATGGAATGTTTTGTGGAAGAACAGTGTATTAGATATAAAAAGGCTTGTGATCAGTTGATGATTTTTTTATATTAGATTGTCAGAGTTACTGTCTGCTTTTAAGGAAATGTGGTTTTTTTCAGCACATCAATGTGTTGTAGTATTTGTTTATACATAGGATTTTGTAAATGTACTGAGATGTTACAAATCTGGGGCATTTGGCTGAATGGATTTTTTTTTACTTGTATGTATTAAGACGAGCAGGAAAAGGCCTAGGCAAATTGCTTGGTATATATGGATTGATGTAGAAACTTTTGAGTAATGAAAAAACTAGACTGGAAAGCGTTTATTGTTGTATGATTTTGAATCAGCGGAGACTGGTTATCCCAATGGTGAGTGTGCCAGCCATAGATGACAAGTTATCGATTGTCCCTTGTTCTCCCATCCCCATTTATAGCGTAGAGGTAATCATATTTTCCTCTCTGCACTGTGACAAAGAATACATTAAACAACTGTAATGTGCTCAGACACTGTGGTGATGGGAATCACAGAAATCATTCAATACTTGATGTGATTGTGTATCTTCTTTCTGGAGGTGGGGCATCCTAAAGGATCCGCTTACTCTTCAGTAGTAGTATTGTTAAGAATAGGGTAACAGGTGCTACAGACTTGAAAATTATTGGGGGAAAAAAATCAGATCCTTTTTGTTACTACTTGCCTTTGCAGCCGTCTATGTGAATGCATAAAGCTCAGTGGAGCTCTTTCAGCAGTTTACTTGCAGATCTGCATTTAAATGGTTCTCGCAACTGGATTTTTGCGATACTAAATACTTGAATACCCAACTGTTCCAAGCACATTTCTGTTTCCTTTGGTTGCAGTTGCCTTTATGTATCTTAGATATGTATGCACATGCACACACACGCTAATAATTTATTTGCTCTGTGTTAAATGTTCAAAGGCCCACAGAGACATGCATTGCATAAAGGAGCACAACAGTATTTCTCAGCTCCGTGGTGCTCCCGCTGATTTCCTGATGAGGTAAAACTTGCGGACCACCACATAAATAGGGAATGTTAGGAAACACCAGAGACAGGAAAAGACATACATGCACACTATTTAAGAGCCACAGAAGCAAAAGTCGGTACCAGTCAGTCACAGGGCCTGCTTTTCTGTTTGGAAAGTTCCTTTAATTAGGAGTAATGCCAGTTTAACATGATCCCATAAGGTCAAAAACGATCTGCAGGCTGGGGGCTGTGTTTTCCTCTCTAACTGAAGAGTATCGACCCCTTGCTGGGCACTCTGGTAATGGGCAAAACTAAGAAACATTTGCTGTATAACAGTTTGTATGTGCTTGTGCATATAGAGTTGTGAGCTTGATGACAGAGGATGAAGACCTACATGTGCCTCTTATGTTGGCTTAACTGACGAAGAAGATGAGTTCTGTTATGATGTATTTGTATTTAAGAAAAAACGGTTTATATTTCTTTTTTCCGAGATGTTCTATGGACAGGTTTGTATTTTTTTCAGTCATGCTATCTTATTGCTCTGTGTTATCTGCCTTACATTATGCTGTTTCTGCATTTTGGGAGTATGATTTTTTTTTTAATTATTATTATTATTATTAATACTCCTTTGTTTGCTTACGTGTTGGCAAAGTGGATAGTGCAACTCAGTGCCCTGGTTGTGGTTGTGTTTAGTCTCAAGGGCCTCAAAAAATAGTGGTAAGTGCGCCCCACCTTTCTGTTATGCCATTGCTTTCCTAACATGAATTTTGTAGAGGTATTTGAAAATGACACATTTCACGTGGAACCCTTGATACCCTCAAGACTGTCAACTAGGATTGGATTTTCCCTCTGCTTCTGATGTTAAAATAATTTCTGTAATTGCTCTCAGGTGGCAGTTTGAATGATGCAGACATTCTGCACTTCCTTTCAAGAATTTGACTAATGCGGTCGTCCCTGGTGCATGACAAAGCTCTATCATAGACGTCCTCATGGTTACATGCTGCTAAATACACAGCACATACTGATTTTTACATTAAAAATCCTTTGTAACAAGAAGTTTTAATGCTTCTTCACAATTTGCTCTTTAGAACATAGGCCTTAACATTAAATCCAAAAGTCATAGTCAGGGTTTAGCAGGCTGTTATTAGATGTCTTTGTAGCTAACTAATCTGGAGCTTTATTTTATTTAGATTTCTGTGATGTTTTACACATCAGAGGCAGATAATCCCTTCTAATTGCCAACTTACTCCATTCTGAATATTAAGAGAGAAGCATGAGTCCAGTCTTCTGGAGGAACTGGGAATTCTCACATAAGCGAATCTCTTAACAATTCGGTTCCCTACTCCCCTTTCGTTCTCTGCTCCCATGTTGCTCATTTTTCCCTTCTAACTGCAAATCCTGTTGTGACCAAACTACGTATACTTAGTGTAACTGGAAATTGTTTCTCCTGTTGATAGTAGGAGAAATAGACGTGCATATACCTTCTCTTCTCATTTCTCCTGGGTAGCTGATAAGCTGAATTATGTATGAGTCACATTGAACATTTCTATCTTTTTTCCAATTATGACCTGAAGCAGCACAGAAGTACGTTCCTGCCTGCCTGGCAGAGGAGGAAAGCAGTGCGGGGAGAGGAGGGCTAGAATCAATAAGCTGACACACATTCCCAAGAAAAGCCTCGGGGACAGTTAGTGGCACTACCAAATTAATAAATGTGTTATGCAGTGGTAATGTTGAGAATTACAGAGCTTTTTAAATAGGGAGATTATATGAAATGTGAGTAGGAAGGATGCCAGCGTGGAAGAATGTGGCAGCAGGCTGATTGCAGGAGTGTCTACATGGTGTCCTTCCACAAGACTCCTTGTATGTTCATCATTGTGGCTGTGTTAAGAAGGGTGACGGTAACAGTGTTTATCTCTAGCTGCCTGTACACCGAAGTATACCTTCAGTCTGTGGTTTCCAGCAGTCTCCACCCAATAGGAAGATAGGGAAAAGCAGTGTAAAAAAAAGTCTTCAAGGGGCGGGGAGGAGTATATCGATTCTTTGGGAAAGGAAGGGGGCTAAATACAAAGTATATTATCAGTCCCTTCTCCCAGGACTTTCCAACTTGGACATTCAGCTACAGGTTTTGATTTCCAGAATTGGGAAACTATTTAATTGTAACTGGTCCTTTAATGCTCTGCAAGCAGTCTTTTTTCACTCCCCTGTAACTCAGAGCATACAGTCATATCCAGGTGACACTGAATATATTCAGAGTTTCATTTCCCTTTGTTTTCAGGTTAAATGAAAATACCATCTCCAATTTCCATTTCCAGCACAGATCTATGCAAATCCCCTGTGCCCCTATCCCAGACTCCTAATCCTGTGGCGTGTAGTTATCTGCCTGGAGAGCACTGCCGGGCTCCACAGGAGAGCAGCTCCTGGTAAAGAGGACAGACAGAAGGGCCAGGAAAGGGTTGCTTGCACGCTGGGTTTCAGTTTCAAGGTAGCCTGGCAAGTTAAGTTTTACTGGCTGGCTTTGTGCTGACAGAAGTTAGAGAAGTTTTGGTGCATTTCAGTGGAGCTCTAGAAAGTTCCCAACTGCAGCAGTTGTCCTGGGGTGGGAAGCACCTCCACCTTACTGTAATTTGCTGTTTACTGAACTATGTCATGAGCTTAATTTCTTTCACCATCTGCCAGCTGCATTCCAGTTCCTGGAGTTACCCTGTTTGAAATGCTGTAAATGATAAACATTTGACTGTTACAAATGATTTCTGTGGAGAGCTAGATCTCAGAAGGCCTGAAACAATATGTCCTTTTTGTAAACAGTCTTCTAAAAGTGATTTTTATCATTGGAATAGTAAACAGAAGTTAGCTATGTTTAATCCTTGTTTATGTTTGGTTAGTTACAAAAGGATCAGTTGGATCATTGTACTGGCTCATGTTTGTCTTCATCGCTTTTGCATCTTTTTGCCAAGAATTTCTAGCAATGCGTTATAAAATTGAAACAATTGTAGAAGGGAACTTGAACCCATTTGCATGCACTCATTCTGATTGTGTAAATGAATTAAGGCTCCCTGTACCCTGCTGCTCCTGGGATTGATAGTATTCTCTTCGTATCTCTAGTCAGGAGAGGACAGGTCTTTCCTCTACAGGTTTCATGTTCATTAAATGTTCCAACTTCCTTTGGTCTCTCCCTGGGAAGGAAGACTGCTGTGATGGCAGAGGTCCTACTCCTGGTCTTTGCTCTTTACACAAGCAATCCAAATAGTACTTTCTTTCTGTATGAGGCAGGCAGTTGTAACAACAGCAGTTCTAAGAGCTGCAGCACAGTGAGCCTCCACATGCTTCACTGCTTAGGGAAATGTCCTAAAATACAGTGATGCACAGAGAAATGAAGAAGCCTGAGTGTGTTTGCTTTGCATTGGATCATGGCATGTCCCATGCTTGTTAAAAAGGGAAACACTAGGCCAATTACTCATGGTGGCCTCTTTGAGAAGTTTAGGTTGTCACCTAGAAGAATGTAAATCCCAGCTCACGTGGACTTATGCTATTACGGTATAAACCATGTTTACGTGGAAAGAGTATATTGTGCTGCTTGACAGCAGGTTGCCTAGTATTGGTCTGGTAAGTCAATTTAGGAGCCCTGTCATCGTGCTAAGAACTCTAGTTGTTTCTCAGGTACTGAGCAGTGACTAGAAGAATCCTAAAAGTTCAAGGGGAAAGAGGTGGTCTCTTGGTCCCATAGCATAGAGAAGATTGAGCAGAATTGGTGATCTCTTTCAGTTAGACCAAGAAAATTTACAGAAACTGTTTTACTTGTATCACCATTGTATCCCATGCTGTCAATACCTAGGCTGCCACAGTATCTGAAGAACTGTTTCAGCTATCTAATTTTTGGTATCTATAGAGCACCTATCATCTCAATCCAGGTGTGAAACTCCTGGTTCTCTTCATTTTATTTATTTACTTTCAAAGATTGGATTCAATAAGAACGTTAGTCTTACTCTTACAGTTTATTTTTTATAATACTTAACAAGAAAGACTTTCATGGCTATGAATGAGAGACAAAGAAGTAATTTTCTCAGGTGAAGAGAAGTTTTAAGTGTTGTTGGTCTCTCCTCCAAACAGGAGAGTCAGCAGATCTTTAGAATGTATCAGACCCAAATGCCATAATTTCCATTTCTTATCTCCGTTTAAATGATTAACTAACGGCACATAACCATATAATGTATCCGTGATAGCAAGTTCCATCAGAAGACTGCCATGCACTAAGGTTAACATCCGCAAGTTTATGAAGCAAGAAATACAATCTCTGAAAAGTTTTAAATGAAATATCACATAGTTAATGCCAAGCTGACCCCTTTGGAGCTGTGCACTCCCATAAAACCTTGTGTCTGAAAAGGTACTGACCTCTTAGTCTTGAGAACATTTTTCTTTTACAGCAAGTGGCTGTTTCTGCATATTGCCTCTCAAATGAGGTCCTATGAGATTACATCTGTAACAGGGTGGGATGTTGTCACATTCTTATCAGCAAGCAAATGGCGTCAATGATATTGCAACACCCAAAAACAGCACCTGCGATTCAGGAAGGACTTCCCAGATAAAAACAAGTGAGCTTTAAGTGTCAAACAAACAAGAAGGAAGTATATTCTACAGAATTCTACAAAAGCTCTAAGGCAGGGTTTGTATTGCCAAGTACCAGGTAGCTTTAAGTTGTAAGTGTGCAGTTTTAGTAGTAAGTGCACAGTTATATCCTGTAAAAAGACTTCTCAGAGCTCCTTGTCTCACACAATTTATTCCACGTTTATTCAGCAGTTTATAAGTGCTGACTTTCATACTGGAAATCACGTTCAGCTAAGAATTTTTGTTGCAAATAACAGTTGTCTCCTTTCTACTTGCTCCATTTTGCAAATCCCTCGTGAAGATATTCAGAATCGTGGATGCTCCTTCAGAGCCTTGTGGCAACCTACTGGTAACTTCTGTCTGTTACGACAATTGATAATTGAGCCCTGGGCATTATTTTCTCTCTTTTCTTGGGCTCAGGGTGTAGAGACAGGTTGCTTCTCACTCTGTGCTATCTTACAGCTTCCTGTGAGATTGTCATGGAAAGTGTGTCAGGCTGTTCTCCTACTGCTGCTCTGCTATCAAAACATTCAGCCTGTTCCAGTAGGTAAATGAGGCACAAACAGATTAGTTTAACTCTCTGGCAGAGATGCGCTCATGCAGGCAGGTTTCTGTCTTGTTGGGGAGGCATCCCTGTGGGTTGCTATCTCCCAGCTGAGACTAGGGATGGCCAGATGACTGCTTCTGTGTCTCTGTTCCAGTTTGAAATCAGACAGGTTAGATTAAATCGTCTGTGGTTTAAACTAATCTGTTTTGACTCTCCGTTGGAACAGATCATCGGTCCCAGCTGGGAGGCAGCAACCACCAGCACTGCCTTTAACGTCACTGCAGAAAGGCTGGTATGCCCATGTGCCCCAACCCTCGTGGCCACAACAATGTCTGAAAGCTTAGACAGGGCTGGGATTTTGATGGCATTGGTAGGCAGTAAACCAGGGCGGAAACCTTGACTCAGGCCTAGGCTAAAAAGAGTGGTAGTCTAAAAAGGGCAGGATAGTGGAGCAACAAAGTGAAGGCTGCCAAGATGTGTGAGGAGATGTGTGTCCCATCAACTTTTTGGACTAGATACTACAGAGGAAGAAAAGGCAAGAATAACATAGGTATAATGTAACAGGTTGTAAATCTTGAAGTAAAAATGTTTGTTGGGAAAATGAGGGTGTTTAGGTTGAGATGTGTGCTAGCCGATGTCCTAATCTGTACCAGAAAGTGGCCAAGTAAGCCTCCCCTTGCAGTAAAATCCCCACATCAGTTTCATAGATGATCTGCCAGTCTTCTTTTTGATTCTCCTGGTCTCAGTGGTCCTATTCTGCACCTGTTCCTGTTTGATTTCAGGGTCTTTTTTTTGAACACGCCCAAGTAGAGATGTGCACACAAGGAGC